>NW_011495026.1:7514274-7562612 GCF_000754665.1 Bison bison bison | reverse complement strand
GTCCGACTCTGAAAGTGAAGTCGCTCAGTCGTGTCCGACTCTTAGCGACCCCATGGACTGCAGCCCACCAGGCTCCTCCATCCATGGGATTTTCCAGGTAAGAGTGCTGGAGTGGGGTGCCATCGCCTTCTCCGCCAATAAAGTCTAGGAAAGCTTAATTCTATAATAAGAATTTCCTCCATATGTGATTATTGAAAAGTATTTAGCTAGGTAAGGGCCTTCCCTGGTGGCTCAGCAGTAAAGAATCTGCCTGCAATAGAGCAGAAGTGGGTTCTATCCCTGGGTCAGGAAGATCCCTGGGTGAAGGCTATGGCAACCCACTCCACTTTTTGCCTGGAGAATCCCATGGACAGAGGAGCCTAATGGGCTATGGTCCATGGGGTCGCAATGAGTTGGACATGACTAAAGCGAGCACAACACAGCATATCACATAGCTGTGTAAATTTCCCAGTTGGATCTGTATAAAGGTTTTTACTGGACACTTGACTTGTATACAAAAAACTAAATAGATAATCTAAAAATTATTTTAGTGAAATAAAAATGAAAGTGGAATAAATATCATTGAAATTATTTTTTATCTTTTTTCTGTGATTTATACTCTAAAATATAATTTAAATTTTTGACAACAGTAATGAATTCTGGATTTTTGTTGCTTTTGTTCTATATATTACACTAGATTTTATTGGCATTCAGATAACAATATCTTAGTGCCAGCCACTGTATGTCACTTAAGCAAAAATAAGCTTCCCAGGTAGCATTAGTGGTAAAGAATCCACCTGCCAGTGCAGGAGACACAAGAGATGCAGGTTTGATCCCTGGGTCAGGAAGATCCCCTGGAGAAGGAAATGGCAACCCACTCCAGTGTAGTTGCCTAGGAAATCCCATGGACAGAGGAGTCTGGTTACAGTCCATGAGGTCTCAAAGAGTCCAACACAACTGAGCCCACCTACAGACGAATTGATAAAACAGTTAAATGGCATAATTATGGAAAAGATTTTGTGAGTTATGATGGCTAGGTATAGTCACATTAGTCCTTCTATGTTAAATAGAAAGGAATGTTTTACTGAAAACTGTAATCACAAGCTGGAGTTAAGACTGCTAGGAGAAATAACAACAACCTCTGATATACAGATGATACCATTTTAATGGCAGAAAGTGAAGAGGAGCTAAAGAGCCTCTTGATGAAAGTGGAAGAGGAGAATGAAAAAGTTGACTTAAAACTCAATGTTCAAAAAGCTAAGATTTTGGCATCTAGTCCTATCACTTCATGGCAAATATTTGGGGAAATAATGGAAACAGGGACAGATTATTTTCTTGGGCCCCAAAATCAATGTGGATGGTGATTGCAGCCATGAAATTAAAACGTGCCTACTCCTTGGAAGAATAGCTATGACAAACCTAAACAGTGTATTAAAAAGCAGAGACATAACTTTGCTGGCAAATATCCATCTAGTCAAAGCTATGGTTTTCCCAGTAGTCATGTATGGATGTGAGAGTTGGACCATAAAGAAGACTGAGGACTGAAGAAATGATGCTTTTGAACTGTGGTGCTGGAGAAGACTCTCGAGCGTCACTTGGACTGCAAGATCAAACCAGTCAATCTTAAAGAAAATCAAATCTGCATATTCATTCCAACACTTTGGCCACCTGATGGGAAGAGTTGACTCATTGGAAAAGACTCTAGTGCTGGGGAAAATTGAGGGCAAGAGGAGAAAGAAATGAAATGACAGAGGATGAGGTGGTTGGATGGCATCACTGACACAAGGAACATGAATTTGAGCAAACTCAGGGAGATAGTGATGGACAGTGAAGCCTAGCATGCTGCCTTTCATGGGGCTGCAGAGTCAGACACAACTTAGCAACTAAACAACAGCAACAATAATCATGGGCCCCTTGTTTTATCTTATTCAACAGAACTTAGATGAGTTTGTGGTTGAAATGTTCACTAAACTTGGAGATGATGCATATAATAATGGCTAACATTGAATTGTTCTCTGTATATTAGGTGCGGTACTTTATTTCAATTGATCTCTGTAAAAGTCATATTAGATGTCTTATTATGTTGTAGTAAAAAAAAATAATAAATCAGCTAAGTTAACTGGGATACCCAGCATCATACAACCAGCAAATGGCAAGGTTGAAATCTATTTGATTTGACTCCACAGCCCATGGCTGTAACCACTATTCCAGAATGCTTCTTATGGAAACTGGTACCTCTCCCTGAAAGCAGACACTGAGAGAGAAAGTGGAAGCAAGTTTCAAAGTCTGCTGCTGCTGCTGCTAAGTCGCTTCAGTCATGTCTGACTCTGTGCGACCCCACAGACGGCAGTCCATCAGGCTCCCCCGTCCCTGGGATTCTCCAGGCAAGAACACTGGAGTGGGTTGCCATTTCCTTCTCCACTGCGTGAAAGTGAAAAGTGAAAGTAAAGTCGCTCAGTCGCGTCCGACTCATAGCGACCCCACGGACTGCAGCCTACCAGGCTCCTCCATCCATGGGATTTTCTAGGCAAGAGTACTGGAGTGCTACATACTCCATAAAGTATATTAAGTTAGAAAACTAGATTTTAACTAAGGCTCCATCAATAACAAAGTATGATCTTAGTTCACTGAGATTTATAGGCTAATAAAATAGAATGATAGCATTAAATGAGTTCAGTTAAATATTATTTATTAATATTCCCTGTCACAATAGTTCTATAAATTATCATTTTTTAAAAATTATGTACAATACTTATACTGGCAAAAAGAAATTTGGATGTTTATATAATCACAAATTTAATATGAGTCAGTGGTATAATCTAATTGCTCAAAATTAGCAAATTTATAGTTAATTTGGAGTGTGTCCACAAAATAGAAGTGGTAGTGAAACAGAAGGGAAGGGGCAGGGCACAACCTTTGAAAGAATGACATAGCCCAAGGACACAACATAAACATTAGAATCAAATGGGTCCAAGACGGCAGACAAGTCAACTTTGACTAGACACTGATCCTCACCATAGGCTCACTGTAACAAATCAGGAAGCTAATGACACACTCAGGGGTGCCATGACAGTTCCAAGTGCTTGTGTGCTCAGTTCAGTTCAGTTCAGTCGCTCAGTTGTGTCTGACTCTTTGCGACCCCATGAATCGAAGCACGCCAGGCCTCCCTGTCCATCACCAACTCCCAGAGTTCACTCAAACTCACGTCCATCGAGTCAGTGATGTCATCCAGCCATCTCATCCTCTGTCGTCCCCTCCTCCTCCTGCCCCCAATCCCTCCCAGCATCAGAGTCTTTTCCAATGAGTCAACTCTTTGCCTGAGATGGCTAAAGTATTGGAGTTTCAGCTTTAGCATCTTTCCTTCCAAGGAACACCCAGGGCTGATCTCCTTCAGAATGGACTGGTTGGATCTCCTTGCAGTCCAAGGGACTCTCAAGAGTCTTCTCCAACACCACAGTTCAAAAGCATCAATTCTTCGGTGCTCAGCCTTCTTCACAGTCCAACTCTCACATCCATACATGACCACAGGAAAAACCATAGCCTTGACTAGATGAACCTTTGTTGGTAAGGTAATGTCTCTGCTTTTGAATATTCTATCTAGGTTGGTCATAACTTTCCTTCCAAGGAGTAAGTGTCTTTTAATTTCATGGCTGCAGTCACCGTCTGTAGTGATTTTGGAGCCCCAAAAAATAAAGTCTGACACTGTTTCCACTGTTTCCCCATCTATTTCCCATGAAGTGATGGGACCAGATGCCATGATCTTCGTTTTCTGAATGTTGAGCTTGAAGCCAACTTTTTCACTCTCCACTTTCACTTTCATCAAGAGGCTTTTTAGTTCCTCTTCACTTTCTGCCATAAGGGTGGTGTCATCTGCATATCTGTGGTTATTGATATTTCTCCCGGCAATCTTGATTCCAGCTTGTGTTTCTTCCAGCCCAGTGTTTCTCATGATGTATTCTGCATATAAGTTAAATTAACAGGGTGACAATATACAGCCTTGACGTACTCCTTTTCCTATTTGGAACCAGTCTGTTGTTCCATGTCCAGTTCTAACTGTTGCTTCCTGACCTGCATACAGATTTCTCAAGAGGCAGATCAGGTGGTCTGGTATTCCCATCTCTTTCAGAATTGTCCACAGTTTATTGTGATCCACACAGTCAAAGGCTTTGGCATAGTCAATAAAGCAGAAAGAGATGCTTTTCTGGAACCCTCTTGCTTTTTCCATGATCCAGCGGATGTTGGCAATTTGATCTCTGGTTCCTCTGCCTTTTCTAAAACCAGCTTGAACATCAGGAAGTTCACGATTCACATATTGCTGAAGCCTGGCTTGGAGAATTTTGAGCATTACTTTACTAGCATGTGAGATGAGTGCAATTGTGCGGTAGTTTGAGCATTCTTTGAAAACTGACCTTTTCCAGTCCTGTGGCCACTGCTGAGTTTTCCAAATTTGCTAGCATATTGAGTGCAGCACTTTCACAGCATCATCTTTCAGGGTTTGGAATAGCTCAACTGGAATTCCATCACCTCCACTAGCTTTGTTCGTAGTGACGTTTTCTAAGGCCCACTTGACCTCACATTCCAGGATGTCTGGCTCTAGGTCACTGATCACACCATCATGATTATCTGAGTTGTGAAGATCTTTTTTGTACAGTTCTTCTGTGTATTCTTGCCATCTCTTCTTAATATCTTCTTCTTTTGTTAGGTCCATACCATTTCTGTCCTTTATCGAGCCCATCTTTGCATGAAATGTTCCTTTGGTATCTCTGATTTTCTTGAAGAGATCCCTAGTCTTTCCCATTCTGTTGTTTTCCTCTATTTCTTTGCATTGATTGCTGAAGAAGGCTTTCTTATCTCTTCTTGCTATTCTTTGGAACTCTGCATTCAGATGTTTATATCTTTCCTTTTCTCCTTTGCTTTTCGCTTCTCTTCTTTTCACAGCTATTTGTAAAGCCTCCCCAGACAGCCATTTTGCTTTTTTGCATTTCTTTTCCATGGGAATGGTCTTGATCCCTGTCTCCTGTACAATGTCACGAACCTCATTCCATAGTTCATCAGGCACTCTATCTATCAGATCTAGGCTCTTAAATCTATTTCTCACTTCCACTGTATAATCATAAGGGATTTGATTTAGGTCATACCTGAATGGTCTAGTGGTTTTCCCTACTTTCAATTTAAGTCTGAATTTGGCAATAAGGAGTTCATGGTCTGAGCCACAGTCAGCTCCTGGTCTTGTTTTTGCTGACTGTATAGAGCTTCTCCATCTTTGGCTGCAAAGAATATAATCAATCTGATTTCGGTCAGTGTCCTTTAAATTCTGGACCCAGGAAAATGGGAGAATTAATTAGAACTATGTTGGGTTGGAATTTTAGGAGCCAAGTCAGCAGGCAGGATTTGTGTGGGACTGACCCAGAACTAGGAAAGTGTTAATTTTATATGTCAACTTGATTGGGCCATTGGGTGCCCAGATATTCAGTTAAATATTTAGAGGTGTATCTGTGAGGGTGTCTCCAGATGAGATGAGCATTTGAATCAGTAGACTGAGTAAAGTGAATGGCCCTTCCTTCTATGGGTTGGCACCACCCAATCCATTGAGGGCTTAAATAAAATAAAAGAGGAAGGGAGAATTTGCCTCTCTGCCTTCCTGCTTAAGATGTGACCTCGGTCTTTGTCTTCTGTTCCAGGACTGAGACTTAAAACTGTCAGCTCCCCCAGTTTTCAAGCCTTCAGGTTTGGACTGGAACCATACCCCTGGCTTTTCTGTATCTCCAGCTTGCAGACAGCAAATCTTGAGACTTTTTAGCCTCCAAAATTGAGTGAGTTGATTCGTCATAATAAATCTTTAGATAAAATGAAATATCTCCTATTTGTTTTGTTTCTCTGCAGAAACAAAAGCATCAGTTAAAGTGGAAATATATCAATAGATCAAGCTGAGTATCCGAAAAAGGTTTAATTCAAAAGGACCAAAGCCTTACAAACCCGGAGTCAGACTTCTCTGTCTTCCACTAGAGCCACGTCTGCAGCAGGAAAGTGCAAAATTGCAAGACTGAATAATTTGTAAGGAAAAGGGAAGAAGGGAGAGAGTGGGAGGGAGGGAGGGAAGGAGGAAGAGAAAGAAAAAAAAGAGAGATAAGACAAAGAAAAGGTAGTAGGCTTGGCAGATACCTGGCACTGTAGCATGCTTTGGCTATGGAAGAACACTTGCCAGGGAGCACCTTGCCTACAGAGAAATGCTGAGTAAAGGCAGATGATCTGGGAGAAAGGAAACCTTTTCATTAGTGTCAATGCAGATTATTCCACATCTTTTATAGATGTTTTGCTAATAGCAAACTTAATCACCAGTAAAAGAGTATTTTCTATGTGCAAGAAATAGCTGAAGACACAATTTGCACACTCTTCTTTAAAAACATTTCAGCAGCTTCATTGGACTAGGAGGCTTCCCAGACTTTGGTTTCTCCCTTTTGGAGAAGAGAAAAAAAAATTTTGACAGTACTCATGCTACCTTGTGTGGTCTAACACAGGGAACAACTGGCATCTGTAAGCACTTGCACTAGGCAAGTGGGCAGCATCATCCACTGTAGTTACCCTAAGGCTGAGCCCAGATGGTGTTCCCTGGGAAGAGCTTGGCAAGCGCTTCACAAACAGCAGGTTCATTGATTGCCTCTCTCTAGGTCAGCAACACACCTTGAAAGGCCGTCTACCAACTGTATCTTCTCTAGCTCCCCAGTCACATCACTTCTTTGACTCTGTCTCTATCTCTGTCTCTCTCTCATTACTTCTCTTTTCCTGCAAACAAATCTGCTTAAGTTCCCATACATTCCATCTTTCCCCCAAAAATCCTGTTTGCAAATCCCTCTCTCAAGCCATATCATTCTCCCTCTTTTTTTTTTTTTTAAGATATATTTGATTTTCATTTTTGACTGTGGTGGGTCTTCATTGCCACACATGGGTTTCTCTACTTGTGGTGTGCAGGCTTCTCATTGCAGCGGCTTCTTTTGTTGTGGAGCACAGGCTCTAGGGCACACAGGTTTCAGCAGCTGCAGCACTGGGCTCAGTACTTACAGCTTCCGGGCTCTAGAGTGCTGACTTAGTAGCTGTGGTGCACAAGCTGTTGCTCACAACATGTGGGAACTTTCCAGAGCAGGAATTGAACTGGTGACCCTTGCATTGCAAGGTGGATCATCCTCCCTCTTCTAGGCTCATCAAGTGTTTATTTTCTCCAGAAGAGTTTGCTGACTGATTGCACAAGACCTATATCATCTCAATCTCTATTACTGGATAAGAGACTCTAGCTATTACATGCACACAATGTGATTAATATCACATAAAATGAGTAAAGCAAGTAAGTTTTCTAAATTCACTGTATATAATGAGAAAAAAAAAATTTAAGGAACACTTCCACATCATGGATATTTTTGAATGGCTAACTTCTTCAATAGCTGTCAAGAATATTTTGCCACTTTTCTTTTCCAAGTGATCAGTTCAGTTCAGTTCAGTCGCTCAGTCGTGTCCGACTCTGTGACCCCATGAACTGCAGCATGCCAGCCCTCCCTGTCCATCACTAACTCCCGGAGTTTACCCAAACTCGTGTCCATCGAGTTGGTGATGCCATCCAGCCATCTCATCCTCTGTCATCCCCTTCTCCTGCCCTCAATCATTCCCAGGGTATTTTCAAATGAGTCAGCTCTTCGCATCAGGTGGCCAAAGTATAAAAACAAGTTACAAAATGTCCCACACTCATGCCAATGGTAGTAATAAGAACTGAGATTCAAGACTGTACTTTTTACTCCAGGCTCAAACTTCTCCATAATAATCACAGCTGCCTCAAGAGAAAACAGAGATATATTTTTATGACACAGCTTAGACAAACAGTATGCTTTAGACTTTGTTGCTTAAACACGGATGTGGTAAGATGATTAGATAGGAGTCTTATATAGGTAGTCAGACCTTAAAAAGAAAAAAAAGAAATGTAGAGGAAGTCAAAGGCAAAAATTAAATGAAAAAAATTAAAAGCAAAAATTAATTAATTGAAAAAGAAAAGCAAAAATTAAACAAAAGTTGTAGATCAGGAAAACCCAAACTTGGAAAAGAAGTTAAAATGGTGTTTTCACATTAGTCTGAAGGGTGATGCCATCTATTCCTCATTAAGAACTAAGAAGGATGAGAGGATTAAAAGCAAAAGTCCTTCTTTCCTACCATAGTCTGCTTCAGTTTGCTGGCTTTGAAGAGTGTTGATGAAGTGCTCCCTGGGAAATCTACATTCTCTGTCCTAAGAGATGGCAGAAATGACTCCCAGAGTAATCCCACATTTCTCACTTTTCCAGAGCCTTCATGAACTGGGCCTTCTCATATCATTCACTAGGAGATTAGTGAATTAGAGAATATAGAGATTAGGAATTAGTGAATATCTGATTTTCACTGGGAACTCAATTTAAGTACTTTTCAGAGAGAATGACCTAGAGGGAGACAACATAAACCAGAAACATTGTTGGTATAAAACAAATGTTGACAAGACTGAGGATGCGAGCCAGCATAGAATTTTTCGTCGTTGTTGTTGAGTCGCTCAGTCCTGTCCGACACTTTGTGACCCCATGGACTGCAGCACGCCAGGCTTCCCTGTCCTTCACTATCTCCCAGGGTTTGCTCAGATTCAGGTCCATTGAATTGGTGATGTCATCCAACCAGCTCATCCTCTGTTTTTGGTGATCCTTAAAACTAATCATTTTAAACACCAGAAGGGGTCAGAGTTTATGGGCACATTCATCCTTTCCTCTATTTTTTCTGAAGAAATCTTGACCCCAACCTTGGATACCTCCTTCAGCAAAATGTAGTTAAATTGATCTAACTCCCTCTGGAGGTATCAATAGATTGCTGACTGTTTACCAGCTGACTATAATAGATTACCAGCACATAGCCTCTCAGGAGACAGGAGGCTGGAGAACCTCTTCCCACCGCCCTGCCTCCCGAGAAGTGTTACAGTTAATAGGAAATCCTTAACCCCCTTACATGCCCAATGATTAGTGTTCCAACAATGATTTAGCAACTTTTATAGGTTAAAACCTGGCAAGCTGCCAAGCTGGCCTATCCCTTATTGCTCTGGATGCGTGGATGTGTACATATGCCCTTCTTTATGTTAGGGAGGCTGGTGTAAACCCAAGTAAGCACTTAAGTATCTTGAGAACAGTTTAATATGAGGTGATTTTGAAGTTTTCTCATTCATCATTCTTCACTCTTCCCAGTTTCCTGAGGTACATGTGATCCCATTTTGATCTTATCCTCACCTCTAATTGTTCCACTTCCCAAGCCCCTCAGTCAAACAAGCCCAATCAGATCACCCCTTTCCTACCTCCACGCGCAGGTCCCACCATGAGCACTAGAAGTGAATTAAGTCCTCCAGCTTTCTGATTCCTTTACTCTTTCCCAAACTGTGTCCCAAAGGCCTTATTCCCTTCAGATTCCATGATCCATCATTTCAGCAATACTCTCGACAGTATCCTGCTGCTGCTACTGCTAAGTCATTTCAGTCGTGTCTGACTCTGGGTGATCCCATAGACGGCAGCCCACCAGGCTCCCCTGTCCCTGGGATTCTCCAGGCAAGAGTACTGGAGTGGGGTGCCATTGCCTTCTCCGTGACAGTATCCTAAAGGTCCTTTAATTCATGTGCTCAGGGCCAGAGGTTGTGGACACCCAGGTTGAGCATCCATTGACTAGTTCACCTTTTGTTGTTCTTCTTGGCACCTATCTCAGAGTTAACAGTTATTAAACTGAACTCTGTTTAGTTATTAAACTAAAATTCCATTATTAAAGCTGAAATTTAATAAAAAGAAATGTTCTGTAAATGGATTATTCCAGATTAATTCAGTGTTCTCATTAACTGCAAATAAGAGAATTCTTGATATTCTTTTTTTTTCATATTGAAGATTGGTTTACTTTGTTGCCTTAGGAAGTAGGTTATATTAAATATGACAGATTTTTTTAAAGTTTACATATTTAGGGCATATATAAAATTGTATGGTAAAGAGACTAGTAGGTTGGAAAGTTGTTTTCTGAATAGGTGCAGATGTGAAAATATTCCAGAAAGTTCTTACTGGAAGCTTTTAAAGTAAAGTTTTGTTATAAGCTTATTTTTTGTATGCTGCCTTATTTTTTTTTTTCCAGCTTTTTGAGGGAAAAAAAAAGTTAATTAAGGGTTCCTGTTAGATGGGTTAAAGTTAATCAAGACTGACTATACTGGAATGAAATTTTTGAAATGACCAACAAACTTGGTTAACTTGTTTCTTTTGAGGCCACATATTGCTTTAAAGTCAGTAGTTATATAACCCATCCATGATAAATGGCAGTTTTCTTTTGCCAACATCATTTTAATTGTAAGTTCCAATTTCTTCAACATTTTTTGTTTGTGGGTATGAGGCCAACTCACCCAGCACCTTGGTTTGCTGTCCCAGGTAATACATTGGTTTTCTCTCTTGCCCATAATTTAATTCAAGTAAATATAACCCCCAGCCTACAATTTATAATTACTAGCTAAGTATATGAAATTCTTCATTAGTTATATTTCTATATTTTAAAAATCTCAATATAAAAATTTTGTTAGCAGTCTATTTCTTAAAATCCTAATTTGTTATTTTAAATAATAATAGACTTTTAATTATTTTATCACTTAATGTAAACTCAAATCCTTTTACCAATAGTTATAACTTTTATTTTATGCCATGTAAGTAACTTCAGTTTTTGGGACAGAAATTCCAATCCTAGTATTATTTTACAGAAATACAACTTATATTTTCCAATTTTTCTTTTTCTTTGTATCTTATGCTAAATGTAGACACATTCCTATTTATTTAAACAAACAGTGGTTAAGAAGACAGTCTTGAGTTTCTCTTTGATTCTGCTGTGTATTTCTTTAGTATAAAATATGCTTTACTAAGGAAAAATAGTTTTCCTTTCCTGCAAGTGAAATAAATCACTCATCCAGCAATGACATAAAAATATGAAGTAAATTTTTAGTCCGTATATGTGACAAAGTTACACAAGCCCACCATGGCTGAGGCCAGTGAGACAAGGATGGCTCCCTGAAAAAGATCTATCATCTTACTGCTGCTGGCTCAGGTAGCTAATTCATTATCAACATCCCCAAATGAAAACTTTTAGGAGGGGGTTGGTATATGAGCAGGATAACCAATCATCTGGCATGCTGGCTTTAAATATTAATACAAATTCACAGACCTCACTTCTAGAGTTTCTGGTCAGAAAGTTTGGAGTAGGGTGCAGTTAACACCACTTTAATAAATTTATTACTCCCCATGGCATCTACCACATGTTATTCTAAAGCAGATGGTACATGAACCAGACCTTGAGAAAAAATATCCTAAACATCATACTTCCGTGTTGAGATTTTCTTCTGCTTTTCTAGTCAAAATGGTCAACTAGTAGCAATTTCCTATGACTAAAACTAATATTTTTCCTGCCATATTTATTACATTAAAACATAAAGTTGGCTTGCCCACGGGTTGGAGAACTCAGTGTTGTGATGGAATAATATTTTGAAGTATTAACCAACATATATCCCCTATATTTATGGTACCTTGTGGACCTTTGGCATTAGGGCAGCTAACACACAGCAACAGTTGACTTCTGGAAGTGCACTTGTAGAATCAAAGAACAGCCTGTTGAGGATCAAAAGCTTATGGACATATTTTTATGGGTAAAATCTACCCAACAAGTAAACTCAAGGCACAAAGAAACTAGATAACTCAAGGGAAATTTTACTTCTCTGTTCCCTTTAGTCTCCACTTTCCCCACCCCAAGATGAAAAGTTACCTCCAAAAGATGGAGGGAAGAAAAGAATGCAAAAGAGATGTAGGAGTGAGTGGACATAGTGGGGTCTGAGGTGAAGATATCCATGCTCTGCTGAGCAAAGTCTTAAGGGACTTCTGTTTTGAGGGACAGAAGGACTCCAGATATTTTGTAGAAAACAAGTGGAGGGGAACCTTTGCCTCATTTTTCCTGATAGAGGTGAAAAAAGGGGAAATTTCTGAGTCAGACTGGGTTCAAATAAATCCATGAAGCCTTCTCCATTTCTTTACTTTAGGTGTGGATAAAAACTCAACAGTGGCCACAGGACTGGAAATCGTCAGTTTTCATTCCAATCCCAAAGAAAGGCAATGCCGAAGAATGTTCAAGCTACCACACAATTGCACTCATCTCACATGCTAGCAAAGTGCTCAGAATTCTCAAAATTCACATGCTCAAAATTCTCCAAGCTAGGCTTCAACAGTATGTGAACGGAGAACTTCCAGATGCTCAAACTGGATTTAGAAAAGGCAGAGGAACCAGAGATCAAATTGCCAATGTCCACTGGATCATAGAAAAAGCAAAGAGAATTCCAGGAAAACATCTACTTCTGCTTCATTTACTACGCTAAAGCCTTTGACTGTGTGGATCACAATAAACTGTGGAAAATTCTGAAAGAGATGGGATAACAGACCACCTGACCTGCCTCTTGAGAAATCTGTATGCAAGTCAGGAAGCAACAGTTAGAACTGGACATGGAACAACAGACTGGTTCAAAATTGGGAAAGAAATACAACAAGGCTGTATACTGTCACCTTGCTTATTTAACTTATATGCAGAATACATCATGAGAAGTGCTGGGCTGGATGAAGCACAAGCTGGAATCAAGATTGCTGGGAGAAATATAAATAACCTCAGATATGCAGATGACAACACCCGTATGGCAGAAAGCAAAGAGGAACTAAAGAGCCTCTTGATGAAAGCGAAAGAGGAGAGTGAAAAAGCTGGCTTAAAACTCAACATTAAGAAAATGAAGATCATGGCATCCAGTCTCATAACTTCATGGCAAATAGTTGGGGAAACAATGGAAACAGTGGCTGACTTTATTTTCTTGGGCTCCAAAATCACTGCAGATGGTGACTGCAGCCATGAAATTAAAAGACGCTTGCTCCTTGGAAGAAAAGCTGTGACCAACCTATACAGCATATTAAAAAGCAGAGACATTACTTTGCCAACGAATGTTGATCTAGTCAAAGCTATGGTTTTTCCAGTAGTCGTGTATGGATGTGAGATTTGGACCATAAAGAAAGCTAAGTGCCAAAATATTCATGGTTTCTAATTATGGTGTTGGAGAAGACTCCATACTCTTGAGAATCCCTTGGACAACAAGGAGATCAAACCAATCAATTCTAAAGAAATCAGTCCTGAATATTCATTGGAAGGACTGATGCTGAAGCTGAAGCTACAATACTCTGGCCACTTCATGCAAAGGATGACTCATTGGAAAAGACCCTGATGCTGGGAAAGATTGAAGACAGGAGGAGAAGGGGAGGACAGAGGATGAGATGGTTGGATGGCACCGTTGACGCAGTGGACATGAATTTGAGCAAACTCTGGGAGTTGGTGATGGACAGGGAAGCCTGGTGTGCTGCAGTCCATCGGGTTGCAAAGAGTCAGAAACAACTGAGTGACTGAACTGAACTGAACGGAGGCATGGATGACTTCCTTTTCCTTGGCAATTAGGAAGGGGTAAAGAGCTATATGAATGAAGCCTCACTGAGCTTCTGTGATCTCAACACAGACAAGAATAGCAGAATGACTGTGTGCACTCAAGAGGGGCCCATGCTCTGAGTCATCACATGATCCATGGAGCCTCTGGACAAGATTAAAGGGTGTCACAGCAGCCATCTGCATGGCCAAACACACAAAAACCAGACTAAACAAGGCGGCTGCGGGGGAGTCTGGGGTGGAGAGAGGTTGGCCACCTGGAACAGATGTCCTCCAGAACTGCATGGCACAATGTAAGCTCCTTGAAATAGTATAGCTGCAAGCCCAGGGAAGGGGGAGTGGGTGATTTTTGCAAGTTGGTGAAGGGATGGCTACGTTGTAGTGTGATAAGAGCTCATGTTAGATAGATCAGTTGGAGGAAAAAAATTTGATCTCCTTTTTAAACATCTGAATTTTGTGGATTAAATTTTGTGGATAGAATGACAGCTTATTATGAGAATCCAAACTGTATACAGTAGCAATACATTTCAAACCAAAGCAGATGATTAAAGCCTTTAACTATCCCTTTAACACTGGATTGGCAGTGCTTTGAGTCCATAGCCATTTTAAGTCTTTCCAGAAAGTAGTTGTCCTTGCTGTGTCATCCTTTTAGTCTCTTCCAGTCCCAACTGTACTTTACTATGTCTTAGCCACATCGGGTGCTCAGTAGCTCAGTCATGTCTGACTCTTTTGCGACTCTATGGACTGCAATCCACCAGGCTCCTTGGTCCATGGAATTTTCCAGGCAAGCATACTGGAATGGGTTCCCATTTCCTACTCCAGGGGATCTTCCTGACTCAGGGATCAAAATTCCTTATCCTGTGTCTCCTGCATTGGCAGGCGATTCTTTACTATGACGCCACCTGGGAAGCCCCTTAGCCACATTAGAAGCCACCAAAATAGGTTCTTTTTTTGGCTTTTGAGGAACTTACTGCTTCTATTTCTACTTTAGTGAGTGCTGTTGCTCAAGAATATATTTTTTTGCCTCATTTCCTCCTATATTAATGTATGTGTATATTTACACATGTTTTTACTTGTGTTTTTATTTTTTGTGTTTCTTCATCCTGCTTTACTATATCTAAGCCCATTTATATTAAAGTTGTATAAACATGAGGATGAGAAGTTCTGACTTTCAGAAACTACAATACAAAAATTCAGTTTACACTAGTGTTACGAAGAAATTCTTTATGCTTGTGATATTTTAACAGCCAGCTTCTTTGTAATATACCGTGAAAGCAACAATTCTTGCCATTCCACTGAAAGCACGGCTCTACATAGCAGATTACTGCCTCTGTGATAAGAGAAAGGAATCCTTCATATTTACAACAGAACTTTCTTTTCTGCTGAGGAGACACACAAAAGGGTTTTGCTTGTATTATTGTTGCTGTCGTTGTTTCCTTGATTTTAGAGGAGTGGAAAGAACAGGTGTTAGCTGTACTGAATGCTTGAAGCAACTGGAATTCAAAAAAGTTAAAGGACTTCTCTGATCTGTTGTCACAGAATAAAAATCAGAGACATGAAGCCACCTCCTGGAAAACTTGCTTGCTCTGTGTCCTGTGCTTAGTCACTCATTTGTGTCCGACTCATTGCAACCTCGTGGACTGTAGCCCACCAGGCTCCTCTGTTCGTGGGATTTCCCAGGCAAGAATACTGAAGTGGGTTGTCATTTCCTTCTCCAGAGGATCTTCCCTACCCAGGGATTGAACCCGCATGACAGGTGGGTTCTTCACTAGTTGAACTACCAGGGAAACTTGTGTTACATCCAGTATTAAATTTCACCTCTCTATAAGACTTAGACCACCTCAATTTCATGTAGCATTAAGTATTCTAACAGGATGTCCTAACTTCTCAGTCTAGAAAGTGACAACCATGTAGTTGATGTTTCTCCATATCCTAGTATAAGAGGGTCCATGTGAAAGCTTGACTATAACTTCACTTTTCCAAAACCAGTGTCTTTTGCAATTTAGATTTATTGTAAGAACTTTGTTAACTGCTTGTGATAGAGACATAGAAAAAAGAATCAAAGAGGAAAAAATCAAAATTTCAAGCAGATAATCATCTTTCTCACATAAAACTATTTTTTACATGTCTTCATAGGTATATAATTGTCCTTGCATGTACTTAAATATTTTTATCAGGTCTTGCCTAGGGGCAAATAAACACTTGCCTGTGAGGAGGGTTCAGGATGGGGAACACATGTATACCTGTGGCGGATTCATTTTGATATTTGGCAAAACTAATACTATTATGTAAAGTTTAAAAATAAAATTAAATTTAAAAAAAAAAAGAAGAAGATCATGGGCCAATAACTGCAGGGTCACTAGACTCAGTTGCTGAGTTGCCTGATGGCAGCTGTGGCCATTTTGAGACTACAGAAGGAAAAGAAAATGCAACACCTTTAAGAGGATATAAAACCTCCCTATTCCTGAGCAAGGGGGGCACAGTTCTTGAGGAGCTAGCCGACTGTGTTTCCCTTTTGCCTGGCAAAAATAATAAAGCTACTCTTTTCTGTTTACCGCCCCAAAAAAAAGAAAACAGAAATAACTGAACAAGCCTAGGGGGAAAGTGAATTGCATTTTCAACATAATTAGCTCTTTAATTGTCAGGCCCAGCTTACTCAATGTATCTAGAAACAAAATTAATTATGATTTATTTAAACACTGTTTAAAGTGCATTATTCTTCATTTTCTAAAAGCTGAATTACAGAATTTACAAAAATTCAGTCTTAGAATCAGTAGTGTTTACAAACATCGTATTATGATTTTTTAATGCTAATACAGTAATTATAGTTATCAGCATTGCCTAAATGTAACTTTAAACAGAAAATAGCATACACTATAAGGCTCTACAAATTACAAGAAAAAAAATCAACGTGTTTATATCAAATCATCTCATAACAGAAATATTTCTAGTTAGATAAATAACCCAAACATGTGTATACCAACACACTCTAATCATAATTAATATACTTATTGTGGTTGAAAAACAAGTAACATAAAATTTACCATGTTAACCATTTTTAAGTGTATAGTTCATGTTAAGTATGCTTACATGTTTATATCTGGAGTTTACAAACTCCAGAACATTTTCTTTTTACAAAATCAAAGCTTTCTACCTATTCAACAAATCCTCATTTCTGCATCAACTCCCAAGCCCCTGGCAACCATCATTTTATTTTCTGTTTATATAAATTTGACTACGCTAGACACCTCATCTAAGTGGAATCATATAGAGTTGTCCTTTTTATGATTGGCTTTGCCACTGGGACACATTCATTCATGGTCTGACTTCTGTAAGAATTCCCTTCCTTTGTAAGACTGAATAATAATCCATTGTATGTTTACACCACCTTTTGTTTATCCATTCATCCGTTAATGGACACTTGGTTTGCTTCTACCTCTTGGCTATTGTGAATAGTCGTGTGATGCCATGAACATAGGAGTACAATATCCTTCAACTCCTGCTTTCAGTTCTTTTGGATATACCCAGAAGTGAGATTGCTAAATCATATGATAATTTTACGTTTAATTATTCGAGGAATGACCATACTGTTTTCCATAGTAACTGCATCACTTTATATTCCTATCAACAATATACAAAGGTTCCAATTTCTCTGCATCTTTGACAAAGTTTGTTATTTTCTTTTCTTTATAGTAGCTGTCCTAATGTGTGTGAGGTCATTGTCATTGTCATCTTGATTTGCATTTCCCTAATGATTAGTGCGGAGAAGGCAATGGCACCCCACTCCCGTATTCTTGCCTGGAAAATCCCATGGACAGAGGAGCCTGGTAGGCTGCAGTCCATGGTGTCGCTAAGAGTCGGACACGACTGAGCGACTTCACTTTCACTTTTCACTTTCATGCATTGGAGAAGGAAATGGCAACCCACTCCAGTGTTCTTGCCTGGAGAATCTCAGAGATGGCGGAGCCTGGTGGGCTGCCATCTATGGGGTATCACAGAGTCGGACACGACTGAAGCGACTTAGCAGCAGCAGCAGCAATGATTAGTGATGTTGGGCATCTTTTCACATGCCTGTTGGCCATCTGTATATCATCTTCGGAGAAATATCTATTCAGATCCTTTGCCTAAATATGAGTTGTTTTTTTTTTTTTTTTAATCATACTCATATATTCATTAAATTTTCTAAACAAAAGACAGAAGAAATTCTTTTTCAAAAAATCAGGATTGGGCTTCGCTGTTGGTCCAGTGGTTAAGAATCTGCCTTGCGATGCAAAGGACACTGGTTCAATCCCTGGTCTGGGAAGATCCCACAAGCTACAGAGCAACTAAGCCCATGGGCCACAACCATTCAGCCCATGTGCTGCAGTTACCGAAGCCCACGTTCTTAGAGCCCACGCTTCCCAACAAGAGAAGCCACCACATCAGTTGGTGCTAGTTGGTAACCAGAGAGTAGATCCTGCCCGCTGCAACTAGTCAAAGTCCACGTGCAGCAATGAAGACTCAACACAGCCAAAAAATAAAAAAAAATAATAAAAAGTCTTTAAAAAATCAGGGGTAATTAGGTTCAATATCAGAATAGAAGGGATTTGTGAAATTTTATTCTGTCTTACCTTTCATTTTGTCTTCAGATCCCTTAGAAAAGGAAATGGCAACCCAGGCAAGTATTCGTGCCTAGGAAATCCCATAAACAGTGGAGCCTGGTGGGCTGCAGTCCATTGGGTCACAAAGAGTCGGACATGACTAAAACAACAACAACTAACTGATTAAAAAGAGGAAAGGAAAAGAATTGTGTATTGATCATTCAATTGGGTTTGCAGAAAATAAAACCTGGCCTAGGCTTGATTTGATAAGGTGATTATAGCTCCCTTAGGTAGAAGTAAACCACAGTCTTTAGTTCTTCTAAGATCCAGCAGAATGTCCTGCCAGCCCTGAGGCTGTGGTCCTTTGAAGAACTCTTGGAGTTTCAGGGAAGTTTGAATCACTCACTGGCCTTAACTTTATTTCGAAAGAGTCTACAACCCAGGGGCTTTAAGCTGCTCCTTTCACAGAGCTCTAGCCTCACTGCCTAGCCCACGCCCTTGTTCTGATGGAAGGAGATAGTTTGAATATTCTGTGAGAAATACAACTCTGTACATGTTGAGAAAATCCTTTGTATTCTTTGCTCCCATTAAGGATAATCCAAAACAGACCAAAAAAATCCCAGGGCAACACTTCTAGTCATGAACTAATCATTATTTTACACCTCAGTATGTTCATGCCTGCTTCAGGCAAATTTCCATGAGAATTTAAATGTTTTGATTTCTCAATAACCACTGACAAAATGCAAGGGGCCTGAGCACCCATAGCAGGCCTCCCCATGCGTGAATTCCCAAAACCTACTTATTTGCCAACAGCTGCAACAGTCTTCTGATCTCCAAAGGTACATTTGCTTGGAGCCCAGACTTTGTTTAGATCAATTAAAGTGCCTTGGGCAAAATGTATGTCTTTTCCTTTAATGTTCTTTTACGTCTGAGTTGCCTGCAATGCATTTACTGTAAAGAAAACTTAACAATATGAAAAAGCTTATGGGGGGCAGGGATGCAAAGCAATACTGAATTCTAGAATGTCATTAGAACCTTCTACAGAGGGAATTTGTTCTTGAATCCTGTGTCAGTTACTAATTGAAATAGACTATTTCATAGTAAAGGAGGTACAAGCATATTCTGGGTAGGGGGGAAATATATGTCTAAAGCTTTGGCTTTTCTATTTTGATTGAGCATCTTTAGGGAACATATGCCTTTTCCAGGCTGAACAAAATTAAGAAACACTTTGAAACTATTTATTAGAACCTAGTGAATGTGAAGGGTGAGTGTGGTCCTCAAGTTTAAGCTGGAAGAAAAGAAAGAAGTGACAAGTTAACTATAGGGATCCAAATGATCAGGGCTCCCCAAAATCAATAAAAGACTGAGTTACAGGATGGAAAACACAAAGCAATATTGTCACACCCCAAGGTTATAGGAAGGCTGACCTGAACAAAATGGAAACAGGCTATAAACTGCTGTCATAAAATTGAATTCTCTTTCAATATTTGAATATAGTTTAAAATTTTTCTCTCTTCATTTTGCCTGATTGTTTTCTTCTTTATAAATGTTTGAGAGTTCATGTCACCTGATGGTTGGGAATATAATGAAATCCGTGTGTTCAGGCTAAGTGACTTCAGTCATGCCTGACTGTGCAACCCTGTCCACGGGATTCTCTAGGCAAGAATACTGGAGTGAATTGCCATGCCCTCCTCCAGAGGATCTCCTCGGATTGAACCCAGGTCTTTTCTGTCACCTACATTGGCAAGTGGGTTCTTTACTACTAGCACCACCTTGGAAGCCCACCATTAATCCTTAAGTGTCACTGAAAGGCAATTAACAACACCTTATTTATTGTTGCTAATTGGTGGATTCCTGTGAAAAGGCAGGAACACATATTTTGGTTGTAGTTTTAATGAATGAAAACACTTTCAATTGTGTTTTGGTTTTTTAGTTGGTGTTTTGTTTGTTTTGCTTTGTCTTGGTAAATGACATTGAGTGTGTATCAAGGCCCTGTTCCAAAATCAGTTTATATATAATAGCTTATGATTTTTTCATCTTAGTTCTTGCCTATATTCAAAGACAACCTAATGCCTACTGGTAACTCTTCCTCTCCCTCCACATTCAAAGCCCTGTTGACAGCCAGCCAGATTTTCACTTTGCAAAATTGCTGGGTATCCTTCTGGAGCTTTCCTTGAGGACTGAAGGTCTCTGCCTACATATCTGAGAAAGCAAGAAGAAAATAATGTGATCATCTGGCCCATGGTTCACTTTCACCACTTTTCCAACCTCATAATTGAAAGTGGAGTACGTCAAGGCTGTATATTGTCACCCTGCTTATTTAACTTATATGCAGAGTACATCATGAGAAACGCTGGGCTGGAAGAAACACAAGCTGGAATCAAGATTGCTGGGAGAAATATCAATAACCTCAGATGTGCAGATGACACCACCCCTATGGCAGAAAGTGAAGAGGAACTAAAAGCCTCTTGATGAAAGTGACAGAGGAGAGTGAAAAAGTTGGCTTAAAGCTCAACATTCAGAAAACGAAGATCATGGCATCCGGTCCCATCATTTCATGGGAAATAGATAGGGAAACAGTGGAAACAGTGTCAGACTTTATTTTTTGGGGCTCCAAAATCACTGCAGATGGTGACTGCAGCCATGAAATTAAAAGACGCTTACTTCTTGGAAGGAAAGTTATGACCAACCTAGATAGCATATTCCAAAGCAGAGACATTACTTTGCCAACAAAGGTCCGTCTAGTCAAGGCTATGGTTTTTCCAGTGGTCATGTATGGATGTGAGAGTTGGACTGTGAAGAAGGCTGAGCGCTGAAGAATTGATGCTTTTGAACCGTGGTGTTGGAGAAGACACTTGAGAGTCCCTTGGACTGCAAGGAGATCCAACCAGTCCATTCTGAAGGAGATCAGCTCTGGGATTTCTTTGGAAGGAATGATGCTAAAGCTGAAACTCCAGTACTTTGGCCACCTCATGCGAAGAGTTGACTTACTGGAAAAGACTCTGATGCTAGGAGGGATTGGGGGCAGAAGGAGAAGGGGAGGACAGAGGATGAGATGGCTGGATGGCATCACTGACTCAATGGGTGTGAGTCTGAGTGAACTCTGGGAGTTGGTGATGGACCGGGAGGCCTGGTGTGCTGTGATTCATGGGGTCGCAAAGAGTCAGACATGACTGAGTGACTGAACTGAAGTGAATTGAATTGAAAGTGAAAGTGGAAGTGACTCAGTTGTGTCCAACTATTTGCAACTCCATGGACTATACAGTCCATGGAATTCTCCAGCCCAGAATACTGGAGTGGGTAGCCTTTCCCTTCTCCAAGGGATCTTCCCAACCCGGGGATCGAACCCAGGTGTCCCACATTATAGGTGGATTCTTTACCAGCTGAGGCACAAGGCAAGACTAAAAATACTGGAATGAGTAGACTATCCCTTCTCCAGTGGATCTTTCCCACCCAGGAATCGAACTGGGGACCCCTGCATTGTAGGGGGATTGTTTACCAAATGAGCTAACAGGAAAGCCCATCTCATAATTAAAAGATAATAATTAAGAGATCATTTCTTCTCAAATCCTCCTTACAGGCAGATTTGCCTCCTTACAGGCAGCAAAATAATATATTTTCATTTTTTAAAAATTTTCTAAGGATTATCAGCCTTAACTTCTCTTACTACAAAAATCATTTATTAATACTAAACATGTTTAATGCATTTTGTACCCATTTTTCTTCTTCTCTATGTAAAGTTATGGTATAACTACAGAACATTTCCTTGTGGATTTTATGAATTTGGAGATACTGTGCATTGCAGGTAGATTCTTCACCATCTGAGCCACTGGGGAAGACTACAGTTAAGTCACCCTGTACTTTTTCCCCCCACATTTTACAATCTTGGTTCACTTGACTTTTGTCCATAGACACTAAAGTGTCACCTATTTCTTCAGCTTTTCCTTCAATTTAAATTTAGTATTCGATAGTGACATACAAACTCTTGGCTCTGTGTTTTTACTTATTTTGTTGACAATGAACAAGTTACTGCTGCTGCTGCTGTTGCTAAGTCACTTCAGTCGTGTCTGACTCTGTGCGACCCCATAGACGGCAGCCCACCAGGCTCCCCCGTCCCTGGGATTCTCCGGGCAAGAACACTGGAGTGGGGTGCCATTTCCTCCTCCAATGCATGAAAGTGAAAAGTCAAAGTGAAATCGCTCAGTCATGTCCGACTCCTAGCGACCCCATGGACTGCAGCCTACCAGGCTCCTCCGTCCATGGGATTTTCCAGGCAAGAGTACTGGAGTGGGGTGCCATTGCCTTCTCCAGAACAAGTTACTAAACCTTTTTAAAACTACTTCCTTAATTCATAAAATGTGGGTAGTGAAATGTATTTCATAAAATTTTGTAAGGATTAAATGCAAAGTTAACTGCATCCAATCCACTTAGCACAAAGCCAGACATAAACAGTATACTCTCCATAGCTCCTACGCTGAGGAAGAGAGTACCCGGAGACTCCATAACTTACAAGATATTTCTTTTTTTAAAGAAGAAAGAAAACCACTAAATTAGCCTTTAACCAAAATTCATGAATTCCCAAGGAAAAGCTCTTCTCTTCATTTTGGTCACTTCCCAAGTGTTGACTGTCTTCTAGCTATCCACTTTGAATCTGATGGTCACTGGGCAGAGGCTGTGTTTCAGGCTTTGACTACTGGCCTTGTCCTAAGCAGGCTATTTCTTTGCAAATTCATTCTCTGATTGCTTTAACACCCATGTGTTCTGCCTGCTGTTCTCATTCCCCCAACTCCTGAACTGATGTTACTATTCTTCAAATTGAGAGCATCATGAGGATGGAAACCTACAGGGCAGAAGAATGAATTTAATCCCATTGTTAGTTTCTATTCTAAACTGCTCAGCAAGCAAAGAGCAACTCCTTATAGAATGTGCTGCTCCTGGGAGTGAAAGCGTAATGAACTGTAAAACCAGATGGTTCCATCCCCTGAAGCCTTTACAAGGTTAACTCCCCACAATCATGGGAGCGCAAGGGTGCCATCTCCTGCCAGTTAGCTCCTCAAATTCCTGGGGTAACCAACTCACTCTGTGTCTTCAAAAGCACTCTCCTTTGATTGGGAAAAATATTAAAATTTGTTGCAATGAAGAATGAAATGAAAAATGCTCAGTCCCTTGCTGTAGAAAACTGATAGGTAGTGTTTAATTCTCCTTTCAATGATTCCAAAGGGTTAACATTTTAATCTGTGAAGATAGATGGTTTTTGCTTTCAGATCGAAAGAGTACAAATACAAGTGACGCTTACAACTATCTACTCTGTAAGAGACTTCATGCCTCTTACATGATTTTTACTGTGACTTTTTTTCCCCTCTTTTACTCTGGCTTTTCTGTTTGTAATCTGATTTAAAGAATTCACCTTCACTGCAGGCACAAGTTCCCTATAAAAGGCTAATAAGAATGGTAAATGCACATCAAGGGAAGTCTCTTTTAACAGAAAACTAAAGCTTTTACTGCAAATAAAATTGAAAATAATAACCCTGGGTCCTTTCTGCTTTCTGTATATCTTATTTTTAAATAATTTTTTTAGGGACAATAACTGGGACATTTATGATCTTATCATCAGTCAATATGGTTCTAAAGACATTTTTTTTTTCTCGGAACTTGGTAAAAAGTGCCTTCATCCAACAAATGCAAGATGAGGAAAAGAAAGAGAAATCTTAAGTTTGTTCATTTGGTCTATATTACAACCTGCATTGTCCTTTGGCTTTTTCAAATTGTGGTACTGTGCTAAACCAAACACAAATCTTGCAATACTATTTTCCTTAGAGATTGTTCTCAAAGGTAACTATTCACTTATGACTTGAAATTTCAAAATACTTCAGAAATTTAATTGGGGGAGCAAGTGCTATCACTTTGAAGCAGTGTGTACCTATGTCTCATCTGCAAATCTCAACAGCTGTAAGTTTCATCACTAGTTTCTACAAGTCTCAGCAATCTGTTCATGGGGATTCCCAAATAAATCACAGGTTCCCACTGAAGGACCTAACCTGAGGTTTTATTTTCCTAAGTAGAATATTTCAGAATATTTATTAGTCTTTGAAGAGAAAGCTTATTGCTAATGCCACTTTGGCTTTTAATCTGCTTTTATCTATTTCTTATTTATCTCTACTTCACATTCATTATTAACATGACATTTATGAGGTATAACATTTTGTGCTGCCCTAGTCACTAAATGAAAGTCTATAGTTGTATACACTACAATTAATTCTGATTAGTCAGGGGGAAAAAGAGTCTGCACACACAAGTCCATTTAGCTATTTTGATGGAATTAACTTGTCCTGCGAAATCCATAAACTAGCAATCAGTCAGCATTTCATGAAGGAATATGCTGTTTATTTCAATTAGTTACCAAGATTGAACATGCATAGGCCGTATCTCTAGTCTTAGTCACAATACCAGAAAAAGCAAAAATCTGATATGGCTAAGGGTTAAATCAGAACTATTCACACTCAGTCATCATCAGTCACAATAAAAGTTTTTAATGAATGCGTTAGGGACAGTTATTTGATTCAAGCCAGTTAATTTAGAATATCATTTGTTAAATTTGGCAAGTCCTATGGGGGAAAAAAAATGAAAAAGCAACTCACATTTGTTTTGTACCTTAGCAAGGATTTTACATATTAACTCCTTTAATCTTTCCAACATTCTAGTGATATATATATATATATATATATATTTTTTTTTTTTTGGAAAAGGAAATGGAAACTAAGAGAGGTTAAGTAATTTGCCTACAGTCATACTGCTAGGAAATAGTAGATTCTGGATTTGAAATTAAGGCCAACTTGAAAAGTTCTCACCTTTCTCCAGGCCTGAAGCCCAGGCAGGAAACAGTTTTACATCCTTAGTTAATTCATAGGGTTGCAAGCAGGGTACACTGAAGTGATGTCCTAATGAGTCATCATGGCATGGTTCCTTCTGATGTACAAGTTGGCAAATGGAGCCTACTTACTTGCAGGAAAGAGAAGAGATGGTTTTATGATCAATGAATAATATTTTAAAATATTGACCTAAAGGGTAAGTTAAACATATTTTTTATTTCCTTGGCTTTTCTTTTTGAATTGGGAATAAGCTCACTTAGTAAATAACTAAAAGGTAAATAACTAAAAAGTAAAGTAAATAACTAAAAGTAAATAACTAAAAGGGCTTCCCAGATGTCACAGTGGTTAAGAATCCGCCTGCCAAGCGGGAGGTGCCAGTTTGATCCCTGAGTTGGGAAGATCCCCTGGAGAAGAAATGGCAACCCACTCCAGTATTGTTGCCTGGGAAATCCCATGGACAGAGGAGCCTGGCGCGTGACAGTCCCTGGGGTTGCAAAAAAGTTGGACATGACTTAGGGACCAAACACCAGCAACAAAGCAGGCACATTGTTCAGCACTAAGTTTTTTCCTCACAGGACAAAATATCTTGGCGATTCCTTAGTGTTATGTTAGTACATAGAACTGCCTCATTCTTAGTTTCAGTGTTCATTGTATGGATAGGCAATAATTTATTATTTATTTTACCATGGACATGTTGTCCAAACTTCTTTTTCATTTCAATTTTCATTTCTTTGCTTTGCTTTCATTTTTGTCTGCCAACTCTCTATCATTCAAACCATGCTTCTTCAATGAATAAACATGTACCTTCATCATTTCAAACATGTAGAGGCATATCTGCAGATAGAAGTGGGATTGTTGGATCAAAGAGTCAAAGAGTTTACAGTTTTCTTATCTAGGAAACTGCTTTCTGTAGGGACTGCCACAGTTTTATGCCTATCTGTGATACAGGAGCATGCCTACTTTCTCATGGACTTAAAAAGATTTTTAAAATATCAAATTGGGGAATTTCAGCCATTCTGAAAGACAAAAAAAAAATGCCATTTTAGTGTACTTCTTTCATTATTTGTCCCTCTGGGTTATTTTTTGTATATGTGAAAGCTACTGAAAGTATGTATTACTTGTGTCCCTCATTGCTTTATTAAAATCTCTAATTGTGGTAGTTTTTCAGTTGATTCCCTTGAATATTTCCAAGTATGTGACACTGTCTGCACACAGTGATAGCTTTACCTTCTTTACAAACTCAACCTTTTCTTTTTTCTTTTTCTAATTGTGTTGGTACTAACATCAGAATAACTTTTATAATGGTGGTGATAGTGAATTTTATTGACTTATTCTGACTTTAGTGGCAAAGTGACTCATATTTATTAAGTATAAAGCTGACTTGTATATTAAGAAACAAATTTCATTCTATTTCTGTAGTGTTCTTCTTAAGAACTATTGTTGTCATGAGTCATCTGCCTTTTCAGTAGCCATGAAATATACATGCTTTTCTTTTTAGACATGTAATGAAAAGAACTAAATTCATAGCTTTCTGGATATTAAGTCTTGCTCGAATTTCTGGAATAACCCTGCTGGTTATAATAAAATATTTTTTAATTTGGTGCAGGCTTCTGATTGCTAATATTTAATTAAAATCTTTCGCACCAAAAATTCATAAGTGAGATCAGTCTATTGGTCTGTTAATTTCTTTTTCACATAAGCTTTTCCGTGATTTGGGAAGGTTTACACAGGCAGTCCTCACTTTATGCTGCAGTGTGAAACTGTAAAAATTACCATGCATACTGAAACCTTACACAGTGATCTTTTTTTTTTTTTTTTCCCCTGAATATTCACTGGAAGGACTGATGCTGAAGGTGAAACCTTACACAGTGATCTTAATAATTCTTGGAATCTGGGTGCAAATTTCACAGCAGTGTAAATATTTGTGTTAACAGTTTCACCAGATAATTTCACACAAGTCAACTCACACTGACTGCTGAGATGACCAAAACAAGCCTTTATTGACTGTGAAAGGTCTTTTTTCAGTCTCCTCATGATCCCTGTTTTCTTTCAATGCAGCAACTAATTCTAGCTTTTTAGCTTGAATCCTAGTTAAACCGGTTGGGATTTTCTATACAGTCTCCACTTAAAAGTAGATGCAAATGCTATGTTTAAATCATAGTGGCTTTCTGTGTGCTTAGTACATTTTATTCCTTTTTTTTTTTTTTGGTATCCAGGAGTAGAATATGGAATCTTAGTTCCAAACTAGGGATCGAACCCATGCCCCCTACAGTGGAAGATAGAATCTTAACCACTGGACCACCAGGGAAGTCCCTAGTACATTTTAGACCAAAGGATGTTCAAGAAAGTTTAGCTTGGTTTGTATAGTTATCAAAATTTTTCAACATGGTATGTTCCATAACATCATGCAGATCTAGATCTCATCCTATCTTTGCTTTAATGTTGCCATTTTCACATTTTCTAATTACATCCAATCCACTTTAACATCATCAGTTCCCATGGTGTGACTTTGCCACACTTAAATCTTTATTCACCAATTTCTTCTTTTCATAATCCAGTTTTGAAAAATGTCTTATAGGTTTATCACTGGGAGATAAGGAAGCAACACAATTGCATGAGTTGCTGTCTGTGTATGAAATGAGTAACAGATAGTGACCAATTGACCAACTACCAATAGACTTTGAAAGAGAGGATATGATGGTCACTGATCACAATGCATATCTGTTATGTACATGTTGATTTGTGGACTAAAGTCCTGTCCATGAAGTTTGCGACCCTATGGACTGCAGCCTACCAGGCTCCTCTGCCCATGGGATTTTCCAGGCAAGAGTACTGGAGTGGGTTGCCATTGCCTTCTCCACCTATATAATTACTCATAGTTAATACATCATGGTGACTGAAAGTTTAACCCTGCTGTTGAGGAACTTGTGTTATTTAACTAAAATGTAATAACTGAAATTCATGTATATTGGAAACATGTAGTGTGAAGACTACATGTAAAGTATCTGGACGTAGTTTTAGATAGCATTTTAGAACAGTTTTAAAACCATTAGACTTTCTGCTTAGTATCAGATAGAATTCCTCTGTAAAACGATTTATTCTTGCCTCCTTTTTGCTTTCCTTCCCAAGATAGCTATATTTATTCTATGGAAATCAGATGCTTAGATTTAAAAAATCTTTCTGGGGTCATTAAAGAAGGCTGAAGCACCAAAGAATTGATGCTTTCAAATTGTGGTGCTGTAGAAGATTCTTGAGAGTCCCTTGGACTGCCAGGAAATCAAGCCAGTCAATTCTAAAGGAAATCAACCCTGAGTATTCATTGGAAGGACTGATGCTGCAGCTGAAGCTCCAATACTTTGGCCACCTGATGGAAAGAGCCAACTCATGGGAAAAGACCCTGATGCTGGGAAAGAGGAGAAGGGGGCAACAGAGTATGAGATGGTTGGATGGTATCACTGACTCAATGGACATGAATTTGAGCAAACCCCAGGAGATAGTGAAGGACAGGAAGTCTGGTGTGCTGCAGTGCATGGGGTCACAAAGAATCGGAGATGAATTAGCAACTGAACAACAACAACAAAGGAAATGACTAATTGCATCCAGGTTTCTAAATTTTTTAAAATAACGTTAAACATTAGCTCTCCGGGTATACAGCAGATATACGTTGATTGTCTGTTTGATCCCTTACCCTAAGAAAGTGCACTTTTGCTGTTTTTTGTTATTATTGTTGTTGTTATCTGGGATCTGTTGTCACTGGATCATCCTTTCTACTTTCCCTGAAACAGTATTTGCTGCTGTTCATTGCAAAAAAATTGGAGGCACTCTTACTTGTCATGGCAGACCTTACCTTTTTAAAGGAGTCTGAATTACCTGTCTTCTAATGTCACTGAAAATGAAGCATGCAGATTTTGTTAGTGTTCATCTTGTAACTTTTACATAATATTCAGACGAGAAAAGGGAAATTGCTGCCTTACATTTCATGATTACACTAAAAGTAGTCACTGGCTTTTTTCAATACAAAGCCAGATAATTTCACTCATTAATATATATATATCTAATCAATGACATTGAGTTTTTAAATTTAAATTGTTTATGAATTCTTTTGTCAGTGTAGCAACTAGGGCCTTGGTTTGTGGGGAAAGTGTGGTTATAAAAGGAGAGTAGGTGACAGTTTTAGGTGGGGGAGTGATGAGGGGGTGATGAAACAGTTCTGTATGCTGACTGTGGTGGCGGTTATATGAATCTATGTGTGTGATAAAGTTTCATAGAACTATTAAAACATGAGTGTATGAAAAACTTGTGAAATACAAAGAGGATCTATAGCTTTTTATAACTGTCCCAATATCAACTTCCTGGTTTTAGTAAGTATACTATGGCTATGTAACATGTTATCATTGGAAGAATCCAGATAAAGAATACACAGGAACTCTGAACCATTTTTGCAAGCAAAATAGAAAGCTTGCTTGCATTGGAGCAAATTCTTGTTCTAATTCTTTGATCGATTTCTTCATACTGAAACATAAACTTTTTAGATAGATATGACTGTAGATAGTAGGAAACTCAATAATATTGTTTAGTCTATGCTCATTCAAGGTTAATAATGTGTTTCATATGTGTCATGGTTGTATTTTCATGTAGCATGGTTGTCTCTCTTCACTTGAAAAATTGGATAAAAAAAAGAAAGACTGCGAACAACTGGGTTATACGCTGCTGTTTTCTATGCTGATCCCTGACAGGAAAACAGGAGCGTCTCTGTTCATAGCATAGCAGGTTGAGAAAGGAAATATGATCCACTGTCCTTTGGAATTATCCAAGTTCCCAGTGGATTCCCTTGTGGAAATGGAAGTATGTCGGAACAATCAATGTGAAAAGGGGAACAAAAACATCTTAGAGGTTGGGGTGGGGATGGGAAACTATTCAGTTTGGCTTAGGAAGATCTGTCATATGACTGAGACCAAGTTTTCTGAATCATTTTGTTAAAGGAGGAAGCTGAACTAGATGACCCAAGGCAGTGCTTCACAAGCACGCCTGAAATCCAGAAAATACTGTTGCTAAAGTGATTCTGATGGCCAGCTGGGTTTGGAAGGTCTTTGATCCAAGATAAATCATACATTAAAAAGTATTGTTTTAAGCAGGACTATAACAACTTTTCGGAGAAGGCGATGGCACCGCACTCCAGTACTCTTGCCTGGAAAATCCCATGGACAGAGGAGCCTGGTAGGCTGCAGTCCATGGGGTCTCGAAGAGTCAGACACAACTGAGCGACTTCACTTTCACGTTTCACTTTCATGCATTGGAGAAGGAAATGGCAACCCACTCCAGTGTTCTTGCCTGGAGAATCCCAGGGACGGTGAGGGGGGCCTCGTGGGCTGCCGTCTCTGGGGTCGCACAGAGTCGGACACGACTGAATCGACTTAGCAGCAGCAGCAGCATAACAACTTTTATTGCAGAGATAATGTTCCCAACTAACAACCAATTAACTGAAAAAACGTGACAGTTTTTAAACCAATCCATATGTGCATTTCCAGACTTATTTAAAAATTGTTTTTTATCCACTGGAAATTCTGGATCACCTTCGAATCTTCATTCTTAAATGAAGAGTGTATTTGACTGAAATATAAATATCACCTTTATTGCAAGGAAGTCAAATTCTTTTTGATGTATTATAAAGTACTGTGAGTAACTCATTGCTCAAGATTTGAATAGGGTCACTACCAAAAAAGGAGAAAATACTTTGATAAAGCTTCTATATGACTTTATGAGTGATTACACATTTCTTGCTTAACATGTTTTATTTTATATTCTCATTAACTCATTGCCTCATTTTCAACATTGACTGAGAAGTTTTTTTTTTTCCTAAAAATATATGTTTTATATTGTCTGTTGTGTTGTTGTGTTACTAGCTCTGTTACATCTAACTCTTTGTAACCCCATGGACTTGCCAGGCTCCTCAATCCATGGAATTCTCCAGGCAAGAATACTGGAGTGGGTTGCATTCCCTTCTTCAGGGGATCTTCCCAACCCAGGAATCGAACCCTCATCTCCTGCATTGCAAGCAGATTCTTTACCATCTGAGCCACTAGGGAAGCCCTTTATACCGTTTAACTAGAACAGTTTTAAATAGTTTAGGTAGAAGAATCTACCTAACTGCTTTAAATCCTGACTCTTTACTTCAATCTATATTACTGCTCGTTTCAGTTTAAAAAAGTCTACCCTCAAATTATTTTTCCTTTAATACTATATTTTACCCTTAAGCCATTGACATATTTTAAAAATAGAAACCAATAAATGTTTCTTCAAATATTCCTAAGGGGCACAGTACAAGAGAGATGGGCAGGATAACAAGAGCTGTTGCCCACACTTGCCCATCTTCTCCCATTAAGGTTCTAGGGTGTCACTCCTGGCTCAAGTCCCACACTTGTACTCTCATCACTGCCCGTGGGAAGGACTGAGATCTGCACTGACGGAGAATGGCTTTTTTCCTCCCAGGAACCTGTAAGCCTGGGCAGAGAAGACATCTGCATCATATACAGTTAGGCTCCATGAGGAAAACATTTCAAAGCACAATGACCACAGTCTTCTTCTTTCTTAGGAAATTATGAAAGGCCCAAATGTTACTCTGGGAATTAATACCAAAGAACAGTTCATTCACTGCAGCATCACGGGCAAGTGATCTGTCATTAGGCAATGGCATAAAGCTGCTCTCTTGCTTGAATCCCAACTGAGCTCTGGCTGATCTCAACATGTTCCTGTATATTCTTCACCTGTGCTGTGCTTAGTCGTTCAGTCATGTCTGACTCTTTGTGACCCCATGGACTGTAGCCCGCCAGGCTCCTCAGTCCATGGAATTCTCCAGGCAAGAAATCTGGAGTGGGTTGCCATGCCCTCCTCCAGGGGACCTTCCCAACCCAGAAATTGAACTGGAGTCTCCTGCATTGCAGGTGGATTCTTTACCAGCTGAGCTATTAGGGAAGCCCTTATATTCTTCATAAATACATGTGTATGTATAATTCTTCAAGTACTACCAAATAGGTGGAGGCACAAACTGACAAAACGTCCACCAAGGATATGAACAGACATGACTCCCAGCATCTCCCTTTCCTCTTACAAAAGCAAGATTGATGAGGTTTGTGAAGCTCACAGGGAGGAGGGTGTTTTGCACTATCAGTGGTGCCCAGAGCCACACAAGCTTCACAACATTGGTCTAGGAGAGAGTCACACCCGCAGCCAGTGATCTACCTTAGAATAAGGAGCTTCTTGCTGCGCCATTTATTTCCATGTGATAATTCTTATAATGTCTGGACATGGCTTATCTTTACTACAGAGTGGTGATAATAGTCAAAATCTAAGAATCTTCTAATGTTATATGCACCTCTAACTTCATAACTGTTATCACAAATGGGATTTTGACTAAGTCTATAAACACTCCTTGAGCTTCCCTGGTGGCTCAGATGGTAAAGTGTTTGCCTGCAACAAGGGAGACCTGGGTTCGATCCCTGGGTTGGGAATATCTCCTGGAGAAGGAAATGGCAATCCACCCCAGTATTCCTGCCTGGAGAATCCCAGGGATGGAGGAGCCTCGTAGGCTACAGTCCATGGGGTCGCAAAGAGTCAGACACAACTGAGAGACTTCACTTTACTTCATAAACACTCCTTAAACTTTCCCCCCACAAAGTATGTTATTGTCTTTAACATAGTACATTATTAAATAGCAGATTTAAATATAAGTATTTTCATAGAAGTTAAAATTAGACTCATTATGTTAAGATAATTGGATAACTGAATGGAATCTTTAGGACATTTAAATAGATTGCAGCATGCAAGTTATTAAACAATTATTTATTAAGAATTTTAGCCTAATACACTGAGAAAACCTAACTAAAATATTCCATTTGCTATAATGATGCATTTATCAAGTGTTTTTGGTAGCTGCTAAAAATCCTAGGTCTAGAGTGTCCTTTGAGTTAGCATTTGCACATTTCATAATACATAAAGATAGAGCTACTTTTCAGTCACAGCAAGATAGTCACAGTGATTAGTCATATAGGTACTAAAGCTAGACTGCTGAGGTCCACTCCTAGCTTTTTGACTCATCTACTATATGCTCTTAGGCAAAGTACTTAAACTTCAGTACAAACCTTGAGTGTCTCACTCGTAAAATGATGATGATATTAATGCTTACCTTTGTTGTGAAACTAAATGAGTATATAATATAAAATATCCAAGCCAAGCAACAAGTTGAAAATTTCACATTTAATATTTAAAAACCTATAAGATCCTCCTGAAATAAAAACTAATTAGAAATGAACAATTCTTTCAATAGGATTATCAGTGGACTGTACACTGTACAAGAAAGTCAATGAACTTGAAGATGGTTCAATAGAAATTATCCAAACTATAAACATACAGAAAAAAAAATTAGTGAAAATAAACTCACAGAATAGAGGATCCAGCTCTGGGACAATATCAAACAGTCTAATATGTATATAAAATGGAAGCCTCAAAAGGAGAAGAGAGAAGGTGGAACCAAGTAATTTGAAGGTGTTATAGTCTTTTCCAAAAGTAATGAAGAAAATCAAATCATATATGCAAAAATCTCAGAAGGTTCCAAGTAACAAGAAAGGAAAACACATCTAGAGACATTCTCCCAGGCAATCTTCCCAACCTAAAGATCGAACCCACGTGTCTTATGTCTTCTGCATTGGCAAGCAGGGTCTTTACCGTTAGGGCCACCCGGAAAGCCCACTAAAAGTAATACATAAAAAGGAAATCTTGACAGCAGCCAGAGGTTGTGGTGGATGGGGGAGAACAGTAGGGGAGGTCAGAGGAGGGATTAGATACAAACCAAGAATGACAGTGTTTATCTCACTAGAAACTTTGGAATCCAGAGAACAGTGGAGGAACATAAATAAACAACAACACAGATGTATATACTCAGAAAAAATGTTTTAAAAATTAAATAAAAGTGAAATAATAACTTTTCAAGCAAACAAAAGGTGAAAGAAATCACTGCCAGAAGATATGGGCTATAAGAATTGTTAAAGGACTTCTTGATCAGAAGAGAGATGACAATAGATAGGAAACTGGATCTGAAAACAGAGAAATGAAGTTTTTCACTTTCATGCGTTGGAGAAGGAAATGGCAACCCACTCCAGTGTTCTTGCCTAGAGAATCCCAGGGACGGGGGAACCTGGTGGGCTGCCGTCTCTGGGGTCTCACAGAGTCGGACACGACTGAAGCGACTTAGCAGCAGCAGCAGCAGATATGAAAAAGGGCTTCCCTGGTGACTCAGATGATAAAGAATCTGCCTGAAATGTGGGAGACCTGAATTCGATCCATGAGTCGGAAAGATCCCCTGGAGAAAGGAATGGCTACCCACTTCAGTATTCTTGCCTGGAGAATTCTATCAACAGAGGAGCCTGGTGGACTACAGTCCACGGGGTCTCAAAGAGTTGGACATGACTGAGTGACTAACACCACCACCAGAAATGAAATAAAGGGGAGGGGGGAAGTAAATATAGAGGCTTCGTTTTAAAATGATACTGGATGCTTGGGACTAGTGCACTGGGACGACCCAGAGGGATGGTATGGGGAGGGAGGAGGGAGGAGGGTTCAGGATGGGGAACACATGTATACCTGTGGCGGATTCATTTTGATATTTGGCAAAACTAATACAATTATGTAAAGTTTAAAAATAAAATAAAAAAAAATAAAGCCTTTAAAAATAATTGAATGTCTAGAGGGAAAATATTTAGGAATACGTTGTGAGATTTACGTCGTGTTTAGATATAAAAATATGATAACAATAAGAGTATGGGAAAGAGAAAGTGGAAATATGTTATATGTAAAGTGTAATCTTATCTGAAGAAACACAGTGATAAAGTAAGGATGTGTACAGTAGACCCTAGAGCAATCATTAACAAAATTAAGAGCTATAAATAATAGCCAGCAGTTGGAATAACATGGAACCATAAAATGATACTCCAAAATTTATTTAGCTCTAGTCTAGATAAAATTTCCATTGAGAGGCACAGGCCCTAGAAAAGCTGAAAAAGGTAATACGGGAGGAATCATGCTATTTCATACTAAGGTTTAGTGTAAATCTACCATAATCAAGATTGAGCAGTATTGGCAGAGTAAGATTAACACAGATCAAAAGACAGAGAACCCACAGATAGACCCACATAAAGATGCAGAACTGATTTTTGACAAAGGTGCAAAAGTGGTGAAGAAAGAATAAACTTTTCAACAAAACTGCTGAAGTAATTGGATTTCATAGGCCAAAAAAATAAAAGAACCTAACCTAAACCTGAATATCAAATGTAAACATTGTAAAACATTTAGAAAAAAAGGACAAAAATCTTTAGGGTCTCAGACTAAGAAAAGGGTTCTTAGATTTGACAGAAAAAGCACAATCTATAATTTTTTAAAAAAAACTGATAAACTGAAATGCATCAAAATTTACAACTTTTGCTCTGCAAGAGAGCATATGAATAAAATGCATACAAGCTACAGACAGAAAATATTTGCAAACCATGTACCTGACAAAGGACTAGTATCTAGAACAAATGAAAAGCTCAAAAAGCTACATTAAAAGCAAATCCAATTGGAAAATAGGCAATCAACACAAACATTTCACTGAACAGAATATACAGATGGCAAATAGACACATGAAGAGATGTTATTAGGGAAATTCAAATTAAAACATGGGTTACTCCTATATACTTATCAGAATGGTTGAAAGAGAAAAACAGTGACAGCATCAAAGGCTGGCAAGGATGTGAGGAACTGAAGCACTCATATTGCTGATGAAAATGTAAAATGATATAGTTACTTTGGGGGCTTCCCTGGTACCTCCATTGGTAAAGAACTTGCCTGCAATGCAGGAGACCAGGGTTTGAGCCTTGGGTCAGGAAGATCCCCTGGAGAAGGAAATTGCTACCCACTCCAGTATTCTTGTCTGGAAAATCCCATGGACAGAGGAGCCTGATGCGCTATAGTTCACGAGGTCACAAGAATCGAACATGACTTAGTGACTAAACCATCACCACTAGTTACTCTGGAAGTTTGGCTGTTTCTTATAATAGCAAACATGCAATTACCATGTGACCCAACAATGGAAGTCTGGGCATTTATTCCAGAGAAGTGATACTCTATCTTTACAAAGAATCTATATACAAATATTAATAGCAGATTTATTACAACTCAAAACTAGAAGAAACAGCCCACATGCCAAATTGGAGATATAGATACCATGAAATATTATTCAGTAGTAAAAAGAAAATCTACTGACATACACAACTTAGATAAAACTCAAGGGAATTCTGCTGAGTGAAAAAAAGCCAATATATATTCTGATTCTATTTATATAACAATTTTAAAATAGTAAAATTATGAAAATGGAGCTTAGATTAGTGGTTGCCAGGAATTAAGAATGGAGGGGCTTAAAAGAAAGCAGGTCACACAAGGGAGGCATGGAGCTGTTTTGTATTTTGACTGTTATACAGGATACAAGAACCTATGAAAATTAGTCGCTTAGTCGTATCCGACTCTTTGAAACTCCATGGACTGTAACACGCCAGGCTCCTCTGTCCACGGGATTCTCCAGGAGAGAATACTGGAGTGAGTAGCCATTCCATTATCCAGAGGATCTTCCAGACACAGGGAACTAACCTGGGTCTCCTCCATTGCAGGCAGACTCTTTACCATCTGAGCCACCAGGGAACTATTATGTATGACTGATAAAACTGAATAGAACTAAATGTCCACATGCCTGGGCTTATGGGCAAACACATGGGAACATGAAAACCTGGGTAAATCAAGTGAGTACAAGTAAAATGGGAGAAATTAGAATGATTAGTGGATATCACTATCAATGACAATATCTTGCTTGTGATACTAGTCTACAGTTTCTCAAGATTCTACAGTGGGAGGAAATTAGAGAACGGGTACATAGGATATCTATTATTTTTTTTACAATTGCATATGACTCTACAATCATCTCAATAAAAATTTTAGTCAAAAAAATTGACAATTCCAAGTGTGGGTGAAAATGTGCAGAAACTAGAAATCTCATCCATTGCTGATGAGAATGTAAAATGGCACAACCAACTTGTAAAGATTTTATTAGTTTATTATAAATGCAAAGGTATACTTACCTTGCAATTCAGCAATACCACTCTTAGATATTTACCCAAGACCAATTAAATCATATGTTGACACAAATATCTAAATGAAGATACTCATAAGAGCATTATTCATAATAGCTAACAGGTGGAAACAACTCAAAAGTCTGTCAACTATTGAATGAATAAAAAAAAAATTTGTGGTATAGCCTTACAGTGGAATAAATACTGTTCAGCATTAAAAGCCATGCTACTCAACATTAAGAGCCAGGCTACATACTACAATATGGATGAATTGCAAACCATTATGCTAAGTGAAATAAGCCAGGCATAATTGCACCTATGTGATTTTATTTATATTTCTAAAAAGGCAAAACTTAAGAAATCAGGCCAGTGGTTGTCAGAGACTGGTGGGTGAACGGAGAAAATTGGTTTCCAAAGGGCATGTAAAAAGGAAATTTTTGAGATGATGAACATATTCTATATCTCAATTATGGTGGTACTGATATTGTATATGTATGTCAAAACTCATCAAACTATCCTTAAAGGATCAATTTTATTGTATGTAAGTTACACCCCACATAAAAAAAAAATTCAGCAAGACTTACGAATACAACTATTTCTATATATAACAACAAATAGAAAATAAAATAAAAATACGATTCGCGGCAGGATCAAGAAGCAACAAATTACCTAAGAATAATAGATTCACATACGTCTACAAGAAAACTGAGAGATATTACTGCAAATAATGATCAAAACAAGTGAAAGATATACAGGTTCATTGATTGGAAGACTAAATGTATAAACAAATCAATTCATCCAACTCCAAATTGATCTGCAGTTCAGTTCAATGGCTCAGTCGTATCCAACTCTTTGCAACCCCATGAATCGCAGCACGCCAGGCCTCCCTGTCCATCACCATCTCCCAGAGTTCACTCAAACTCACGTCCATCGAGTCGGTGATGCCATCCAGCCATCTCACCCTCTTTCGTCCCCTTCTCCTCCTGCCCCCAATCCCTCCCAGCATCAGAGTCTTTTCCAATGAGTCAACTCTTCGCATCAGGTGGCCAAAGTACTGGAGTTTCAGCTTCAGCATCATTCCTTCCAAAGAAATCCCAGGGCTGATCTCCTTCAGAATGGACTGGTTGGATCTCCTTGCAGTCCAAGGGACTTTCAAGAGTCTTCTCCAACACCACAGTTCAAAAGCATCAATTCTTTGGTGCTCAGCTTTCTTCACAGTCCAACTCTCACATCCGTACATGACCACAGGAAAAACCACAGCCTTAACTAGACAGACATTTGTTGGCAAAGTAATGTCTCTGCTTTTCAATATGCTATCTAGGTTGGTCATAACTTTCCTTCCAAGGAGTAAACGTCTTTTAATTTCATGGCTGCAATACCATCTGCAGTGATTTTGGACCCCCCCAAAATAAAGTCAGACAGTTTCCACTGTTTCCCCATCTATTTCCTATGAAGTGATGGGACCAGATGCCATGATCTTTGTCTTCTGAATGCTGAGCTTTAAGCCAACTTTTTCACTCTCCTCTTTCACTTTCATCAAGAGGCTGTTTAGTCCTTCTTCACTTTCTGCCATAAGGGTGGTGTCATCTGCATATCTGAGGTTATTGATATTTCTCAGATTCAATGCAATCTCAGTCAAAATCTCAGCAAGTTTCTTTTTAAAATGACAATTGAGAAGCCAATTTTAAAAGTTCTATGGAAATGCAAAACACTGCGAAGAGTCAAGGCAGTCTTGAAGAAATGAGTGTGAAGATTCACACTGCTGTATATTAAAACTTACAAAGTCATAGTAAGTAAGTGTGTCTGATACTGGCTTGAGGATGAACAGAAAGATCCAGCCATGTAAGAATATCTGATTTATGATGAAGAGATATTAAAATATAGGGAGAGAAATAGATGATGCTGCATTAATTTGCTATTTCATCAAGATATAACAAAAACCGATTAGAAGAAAACATAGGAGACTATCATCATGACTTTGAACCAGGCAAATACTTACGTAACAGGACACAAAAAGCATAACTTCTTAAAAAATATTAAATAAGAACCTCTATTAAATTGTGCCATTTTGAGTGAAAGGGCAAAGCACAGAATCAGATATTTGCATTGTGTATATTATAAAAAGAATTTACATCCAAAATACAAAAAATTTCTAGGAACCAAGAAAACCAAGGAGGAAAAACAGCAAAGTTCTTCATGAGAAACCTGTATGCAGGTCAAGAAGCAACATTTAGAATGGTACATTGAACAACAGATTGTTTCAAAATTGGGAAAGGAGTATCTTGTTTGTAATTGTCACCCTGCTTATTTAACTTATAAGCACAGTACATCATGAGAAATGCCGGTTTGGATGAAGCACAAGCTAGAATCAAAATTGCCAGAAGAAATACCAATAACCTAAGATACGCAGATGACACCACCCATAGGCAGAACGCAAAAAGGAACTAAAGAGCCTCTGGATGAAGGCGAAAAGTGGAGAGTGAAAAAGGTGGCTTAAAACTCAACATTCAAAAAACTGATTGTGGTACCCAGTCTCATCAATTCATGGTAAATAGACGGGGGTAAAATGGAAACAAAGACATTATATTCTTGGGCTCCAAAATCACTGCAGATGATGATTGCAGCTGTGAAATTAAAAGACACTTGCTCCTTGGAAGAAAAGCTATGACTAACCTAGACAGTGTATTAAAAAGCAGAGACATCAGTTTGCCATCAAAGGTCCGTCTAGTCGAAGCTATGGTTTTTCCAGTAGTCATGTATGGATGCAACAGTTGGACCATAAAGAAGGCTGAGCACTGAACAAACTGATGCTTTCAAACTGTGGTGCTGGAAAAGACTTTTGAGAGTCCCGTGGACAGCAAGATCAAACCAGTCAATCCTAAAGGACATCAGTCCTGAATATTCATTGGAAGGACTGATGCTGAAACTGAAGCTCCAATGTTTTGGCCACCTGATGTGAAGAGTTGACTCACTGGAAAAGATCCTAATGCTGGGAAAGATTGAGTGCAGGAGGAGAAGGTGGCAACAGAGGGTGAGATGGCTGGATAGCATTATTGACTCAAGGATGAGTTTGAGCAAACTCCGGGAGATAGTGAGGGACAGGGAGGTCTGGTATGCTGCAGTCCATGGAGTCACAGAGTCGGACACAACTGAGTGACTGAGTGACAACTTCACAAGACAACATATACAAATAAATGAAATTCATATGTAAAAGTGTCTACTTTCTTTAATCACCTGAGGAATGCAAATTCAAATCTCAAATGCAATACTAGTATATAACCAAACACAATGAGCAAAAAAGAAAACAACTAAATAACAAGGTTGACAAAGATGAAGAGCAATAAGAGACTATTGTATATGGTTGGAGTGCATAAAAATGGATACAACCACTTAGGAAAATTGGGTGACATTATCTATTAAAGCTAATCATACACATAAGACCCAGTAATTTCACTCATCATGAAAACAATGCTTATAGATGGACATCAAAAATATCCACAAAAATATTACTGCCTGCAGAATTTCTAAGAGCCCAAAGCAAAAACAATCCTAATGCCTATTAGTAATAAAATGGATTTTTGATAGTAAATTCGCACAATGCATGCTATATAAGTTTGACAAGACAGTAATATACAGCATTGAAAAGGGGCAAACCACTATTATATATACAGTGTGTTTAAGTTTTAGAAATATAACATTAAGGGGAAGAAAACAGCACAAAAAAAGACATTGTTTGATTCTATTTCTATGAAATTTAAACAAGCAATCAACACCAATATATGGCGAAGAATAGTGGTTTTCTTTGTTGGAGGTTATGTCTAGGAAGTGGTCAACTTCTTGATCAGGGTGATGGTTCAACAGGTATGTTCAGTTTTTATAAAAATGTATAGGACAGTTACTTAGAACCTGTGCATTTTCCTGTATACGTTATAGTTCATCCTAAGTTTACAAACAAAATAGGAGTAACAGACACTCATTAAAAATGTAGCATCAATTCTTTTGGGACATATTTTAGGATGCTTTACTGTATTAGCAGGACAGGCAGAGACTCTATCTTTTTGCGTGTGTGTGTGTGTGTGCACACGCGTTGTGCTCCGTGTTTAATTGGAAGATAACTGCTTTACAATGTCATGTTCGTTTCTGCCGTACAACAATGCAGAGATCCTATCTTAAAGATGAGTTAGTGGTAGTATTTCATGATGAGTAAAATTTTCCCAGAAATTCGGGAATCTATGCCTTTGGTGTGCATCTCACTACTATTAGCTGGATTCCCTCCAACTCTTAGGCAAAGGAGCGAAAACATTAGTCACTGCCAAGTTCCCAGGGTATTTCCTTGGACCACCAGCTAGAAAACTCCATGTACGTTTATTTAGTCAGACAGTTTAAAATTATTCTATGTACAGTACCACCTCTGTTAAAAATTATGAAAAATTTTTAGAGTAAGACTTTTACTATTCTAACAACTTTATAAAGAATGTAAGATAATTACAATAGAACCCTGTCATTACTGTAGAATTACCTATCAGAACATGCCTTGCTGACTTTACAAGCTATTTGGAGTATACACACACACACACACACACACACACACACACACACACACACTGTGTTTTGCTAGAGGAAGCAGAAAGTCATGAAGTGACCTAAGTTTACTGAGTGAAGAATAGAAACTTATTTTGAAAATGAATGACAAGTTTTGCAACAAAACCCCCAATATATCAAATTTAAGATGCCCACAGTGTTCTGAGGATCAGGGAGCATACATGCATACAATTTACTGGATTACTGCAATTTCAGAGGTGGGAAACCTGACATAGTGAGAGATACGGTGTTACTGGGGAAGGGTAGAGAATATTAAGTCCTTATAAAAGCTTTAGGAAGATACTAAGGCTAGATCTTTTTAATTTCTACCTTCTTTTGAAAGTTTTTCTATCTCATTTTTTTGTTTGTAAAATGTTTCCAAATTCATCTCCTCAGTACTTAAAAGAAGTTAACAGACAGTTGTTTCTACTGTAAGCATGCCATGCACCTTCTGCGGATTCAACGATAAAATTAAAACAAGGTATTCTCTGTAAAGCAAATATATTTATTATGCACTTTCATTTACATAGGGATTTTTGCTTAATATAATACAAGGAATAAAATAAAACTTTTACAATGTGAAATTCAATGTACATTTTTCGGCTATTTACATACCCCCAAACCAAGGGAAAAATTCAAAAAGAAAAAGCATTTGTCTGCAACTACATTTGCTGCAAAGTGTAAATGGAGGACATTTAAAGTAAAACAAGTATTTGCATAGGCAAACAATATTGGAAAAAGTACTTACTCCTGTTTTTCGAGCAGTGAACTACTTTTGGTGAGGATTCTGGTAGGTGTGGGGGGTGAGGGGGAGGGACGCAACATAACTGGCTGTATTCTGCAGAACACACTGGGTTCTGGTCCATTTTCCTTCCAAAACCTTTCCTACACACATGGAGACTTTATTTTTCATTACTATATTTTTTTTAATCACTTCCTCTGCTATCAACTCATGACTTTTAGGAAAGGAACACAAATGGAAGGGTATAAAACTGTTTAAAAGCATATGGCATCACAGTTGTATTGTGGCAGCAGGTGATTTACAAAATTTAATGTTTTTATTTAAAAAATAGTTACTTAGGAGTTTTCTATTTATGGGACTATTTTTAGTCTCAATGGAACAGAAGTTATTTTCAGTCATGGTATTAAATAAATCCCCACAGAAACCAATCAGCAAAGCAGGGCTTCTTCCACCCCCATATTAGCCTTATCCTAACTGAAAGCCATTGCTGTTCTATTCCAAAACTTAGTTCATATAAAAACATCCAGAGGAATATTTACTTTTGGAAAGTGTATTTCTCCAACAGATTCTCTTCCTACCAACTGTTTCAAGTGAATATAGTATGGATGTGAAAACACTGAGCTCTTCAGAAAACAGAAATCCCTTGTGTCACGAGTCATATCTTTGCCCGTTGGCCACAAGGTGCATTTTTGTAAAAACAATAAAATTAAATAAATACAATTCCAATAATTCAAGGTTTAATAGAAAAACTGGCAGCTTTCAAGATTCTCTTTCTAAAGAAAAATACACCTAATAAGAAATTAGAGCTTCCTCTTCTAAATTAAGTAAATGTACTGTATTTGAGATATGAGTAGAGTTGGTTCTAATAATAGGATGTGTTCATAGTTATTAACAGAATCATTAACACTTTTAAGGCTACTTTGCAAGAGTCCTATTAAGTGTATTTAATAAATGTCCCATAGGGACAAAAATTCAACACTTGAAACATTCACATTTGAGTTATAAATATTGCCATGTCACCTTAATATTGATTGAATTTATCTCCTATTCTGATTATGACTTACCGATGATACAAACACCCAAGTTTCGCTGACTTTAAAAAACAGAAGCAAAAACAAAAGCCTTACAGGAAGATCAAGTGAAACATTTGTCACGACCAACTACGTATTTCTTCCTGTTTCTGTGAACAATGCGTCATGTATGTGTCCTTCATATATGAAGATGACATTACTGACCTCAGATACTAAGACATTTTCTAAAGATTTTTGTCCAGTAGTTGCAATGGTTTTGTGCTGAATCTCCAAATTCTCTTTCCTATTCCTCTTCATCAACAGCACATGGAAAGAATAGAATTTCTGGGTTTTGTAGGATCCCAGGGCTTTTGCAAAGATCAAACCTGCAACCTTGGTTTCTAAACAATAAATTTGACCCTCTCCAGACACGCATAAAACCCACCAAGCTAGCTCAACTGGTTAAAGTGTCCATCCAGGAGGTCAAGGTGGTGAGTCACATGCTCATCTAAACAGCTGACTTTAGTTTCCTTGGTTACAGACTTCACCCCTAATCCTGGCATCTATCATTCTAGAAGTGATTGTCCAAAGAGTAAAACAGGAAAGAGTATGTGGACAGAAAAGTGCAAATCCATTACTACTATTTAGCAAATAGCAATTAAAAAATACACCTGTGCTATGGCCGATAGGTTAGTAGTGTCATCTCTGAAGGACAACACATATTCATCAAGAATACTCACCCAACTAATCATTAAAATTGATCCAACTGATTCTGAGTAGGGGCTATTTTGGACATGCAGTGATTTACAAAACAGAAACGACTGAGAGAGAAGCTGGCATCACAGTTCAAGGTGGCAGATGTTTTACATAACTGGATGGAAGAAGAAAGAAGGGTAGTCAGTGAATTGTTCAGGGATCAAAAATCTACCCTCAGATAGACAGCTACATCTCCCTCTACACACGTGCCACTGAGGCCTGGCTCTGTCCCTGAGAATTTTCATGCCTCAGGAATGATCGTCTGTCTTCTTGGATGTGGAATGACAAGTGAGAGGAAGGTGAAACTGCATCCCAGTCAATGAAACAGAACTTTGTTCTGCCTATAGTCTGTGTGTGGGTTTTCTTTTTCTTTTTTTTCACACCTTTAGCTGAAGATTAGGAGGATTCCACTGAGAAATCCAAATTTAAACTACTGAGAGCAGCTCCCTAAAATACTAGACTTTTAAAAAATCTTTCACGAAACTATTTTTTCACCTTGATGTAGCATTAAATAGAAACACATTTTTAACCAATGCTGAAGGTGTAATGAACATAAAAGAGTTGCATGATTTATTTTATTGAGTGACATTTTTAAGGATACAGGAGACAAACCATACACTACAACAAGGTAAATGTGACTGAAACAGTATGCTTAAGTTTCGTTTGCCACAGAAAGAAAAAAATAAATACAAGGAACACTGCCTTTTCATATATATTTGACCATGGCACATGCACACTTATCAAATATTAACTTAAAATACTCAAAATATTTTTCATCTTTTATCAGGGAACTGCAGTATATATCTGCATTAAAAACAAAAAAAGTGCTTACTCTTGGGTAGTGAATACAAAGCACACAAAATGAAATTTTTTAAGCACAGAGGGTTACATTGAGAAGGCAGCCTTACTACTTAGGCACATGACAGTATTTAAGGTAACTGTACTGCAGGTATCACATTCTTCTTTTTTTTTTTTCAGCAAATCAACAGGCATTTTATATTTTCATCCAGTAGCTGAAGAATCACTCCAATCACAATGTCTTCTGTTTCACAGAATAGGAAACTAATACAAAAGTTAAAAAAAAATTAATTTCTATGTTATACTTATCAAATATAACTACATATAGTTTTAAAATCTACATAAGAAAGGGTTCAATCCCTAGGTTGTGAAGATCCCCTGGAGAAGGGAAAGGCTACCCACTCCAGTATTCTGGCCTGGAGAATTCCATGGACTGTATAGTCCATGGGGTTGCAAAGAGTCGGACACAATTGAGTGACTCTCACTTTCACATAAGAATATATATATATATATATATATTTACTATGTAAAGCACAAAAGTAGACCTATTAGAGATTCACTAAGTATAAATTACTTAAATATTCTACAAGTGTTCACCTTAATTCATATGTTTTATTGTAAAATATATACCCACACTTAATATTTACAAAAGATATCATGAGAGTTAGAGGGCTGTACCATCAGAACTAAATATTTTAAAAATAAATCACATTGGAGAATGAATTAACTACTTTTATAAGACTTATGTTTGAATGATATTTCACCAGTCCTCCACAGATTCACATTGAAGGATGTTTATTATTAGAATGTATAGGAAATACTTGTCTATAATTATACACATGTATAAACATTCATGTGTATAATTTAGCACATGTACAAACTACAAACATACATGTGTATAATTATACACATGTATATACACATGTACAAACATATTTGTGTATAATTTAGCAAAAATGCCTAATGAAATCTTGAATTTATCTCAAATATGAGAAATGTATTTCTGAAAAAGTATCCATAATATAAAATTATAATTCAATTTTCCCATTAACCTCCCCTCTATAATTAGAATAGCATCCACAGTAGTAGAAAGGAGAAAAAAGTTTTTATTTAATAAATATAACTTTGAGGTTTAAAACAATTCTGACACTTAAATATTGGTCCTTGACTACCCTAAATATCTACTTTTGATATGTGTAAATTTCACTTGAAAGATTCTTAAGAGATCTGTCATAACAAAAATGACCTTTTATGATTAATTTTTTAATTTCTTCCAGGGTGAAAAAAGGAAGGAAATTAACATTCACTACCTACCTACTAAGCATTACATACACGACTTTATTCAAACCTAAAAGGGGAACAGCCCCACCTCTGTTATCATCAAAGAACTTTTAAGGGGGAGTATGATTGTATAGGAAGGAATCTCTGAGATCCATAAATAGCATATTCATTCATTCACTCGTACAAAACATTTTTACTGAGAAACTGCTATGTGTCCAAGCAGTATTCCAAGTACATGGAATAAAGTGGTAAATAAGAGAGATTAAAAATCCCTACCCTCACAGGCTGACATTTCAGATGAGAGGGGACAAATAATAAACATAATAAGGTACATAAACCATGTTAAGAAATAAGTACCATGGCTAATGTGAAGCAGAAAAGGGGGAAAGGGAGTGGTGGAGGTGGTAGAATTCAAATTCCAAAGAGTAAGGAGGGAGGATCTTGCTGAGAAGAGGACACAGATAGTGATGAGGTGAAGGAGCTGGCCATGTGGATTAGGGAAAAGAGCATTCTAAGGGAACAATATATGGAGGGAACCATACTTTGGATATTTATTCTTTATGTTGATGAAATGTTACCTTTTATAATGGTGTTTCCTTTTTATAGTTGAAGCTAGGGTCAGAACCCTCAATCTGAAGCTTCAGAGCTTGTTTAAGGCTTAATTCCGTCTCCGAGGAAGGGTATCCTTCTAACACTTCCTGATGCCCTCTGTCTTGTATTGTCCGTGGGACTGAAACCCTACCGAGAAAAACCTGGTTGCTCTGCAGATGATAATTTGGATTTGTCATTATACCGTTTCTCTTCTTCTGTTCCCCACTTTGTTGGTGAATAAGGAACTGCTGTTGAGATCGACCTATTTCTGGCTGAGCTGAAGGAATCATGATTTTACACTGCGAATCTGCTGGCATCTGCTTAGATGGTGCACTGGTCCCAGATTTGGCTGTGGGTCCTCTTTTATCAAACTGAGTCATTTCATATTCTAGGACCTTCGGCTGTGAAGAATTATTTTGTTTAGCTTTTTTTCCAGCTGACCCAGATTTGTTGGAATTTTCTGATTTCCCCCCTTTATTCGTTTTTGTTGACTTCAAGCTGGGCTTGACTTGACTCCACTCAAACTCACTACTCGGTGAATGATGGCTCTGGCCCAAGGACTGTGTTGTGGAAGACGGGGAGACAATCGACTGGCGACTTCTACTGCGCGGCAACGAGTGCTGCTGAATTTGTTCTGTAAATGACAAGCTGTGGAAACTGTCGATTGGCACTGTTTGAGCCGTTGCTGTAGATGAAGTAGTTCTCAAAGATGAATTTTTTGAGCTTTTCAAGGAATTATTTGACAATGATGACTTTTGCCGATCAACTGTCGAATCAGGCGATTCTGAAGGAGAACTGAATGCATGAGCTGGCCCATTTGGCAAACTGCGCAACGAAGGCTGCGCTTCCCCACCACCAGTGCTGCCTGAGCTGTTTGATTTAATTGTTAGGGACTGCATCTTCGATGACACTGACTGTAGAGGCTTTTGCTCCATCGTGTGAACAGGAGATGGAGAACAGCCATTCAAGCTGGATGCACCATATTTTTCTAATAATTTAATTATTTGAGAGTGTCCGTTTTTGGCTGCAACTCGCATAGCAGTACGTCCAAATTGATCAGCGTGGTTTGGATCAGCACCGTGCTCTAATAAAACCTGCACGACGTCAATGTGTCCTTCCTGGGCTGCAATGCAGAGTGCGGTGGCGCCCTGATTACACGTGTGGTCCACCACGGCGCCATGTTCAATGAGAAGCTGCACCACTTTGACGTGGCCCTGCCAGGCTGCAGACTGCAGTGCAGAGCGCTTTTCATTGTCAGCAGCATTGACATCAGCATGATAGGTGATCAGAACCTGCACCATTTCCAAGTGGCCTTGCCAGCACGAGACATGAAGTGCTGTCCTGCCTTCAGCATCACTTGCTTCCACATTTGCACCATTTTCCAAAAAATACTCAGCCATTGTAAGCTGATTTTCTAAGGCCAAAATATAAAGTGTTGGCCTACCATCAGCATCTTTGTAGTTAACATCAGCTCCATGGCTAAA
>NW_011495026.1:7506215-7514174 GCF_000754665.1 Bison bison bison | reverse complement strand
GGCTAAAAAGCAATTCAACAATGTCCCGGTGTCCTTCTAACGCAGCGACCCGCAAAGCATTTCTTCCATCATAACCTCTCTGATCAATGTTGGATTTATTCTCCAGTAATATTTGAACACAGTCATAATGACCCTCTTGTGAAGCTAATATGAAAGGTATCCGCCCATCGTTGTCGATCTCATTTGTTCTAGCACCTTGTTCAATAAGTGCTTCACATATTAATCTGTGGCCTTCAAAAGCTGCCATGTGCAAAGGTGTCCATCCAGCATCATCTCTGTGATTTTCATCTAAGCCCCGGTCCAGCAGAGTACGGACTACTTCAACGTTTCCTTGGGCTGAAGCTATGCTAAGCACTGTTCTCCCTTCACTGTCAATGCTGTCCACAGCAGCACCCCAAAACAAAAGCGTGTTTACAACTGAGGCATGACCCATAGAAGCGGCAGCTAGGAGGGGTGTACGCCCATTGTTATCCGTGTGGTCGACATCAGCTCCCCCCTCTAGAAGCAAGTCAACCACATCGACATGTCCTTCATAGGCAGCCACCAGCAGGGGCGTCATGCCATCTTTATCGCAGTGATCAACTTCAGCACCTCGATCAATCAGAAGGCTAACGACCGATGCATGTCCTTTACTTGCAGGAACACAAAGTGCAGCCACAGAGAGTGCAGTCCTGCCGTCGACATCCTCATGATTGACTTCTGCTCCATGATCCAGCAGGTGTTCCACAATCTCTCTATGTCCCATGTAGGCAGCCGCTATCAAAGCAGTTCGGCCTTCATTGTCAGCTTTGTTGACTTCAGCACCATGCTGGAGCAAGTTCAGCACAATATCCTCATGTCCTCCCCAGGCTGCTGCTCTCAGAGCTGTTCGGCTGTCGGCATCTGCACAGTCCACTTTTACGCCAGCATAAAGCAGTGCAGACACAACCTCCGTGTGACCACCCCAAGCCGCGGATCTCAATGCTGTCCAGCCATCCTGATCGGTGTGATTAATATTTGCTCCACAACCAATCAGACAATTAACCACCTTGGTATGTCCTTGTCGAGCAGCCAGGGTAAGCGGTGTGTGTCCGTGAGCATCTTCTATTTCTAAATCTGCTCCCCTAGAGACCAGTAAATTCACCACATCGAGGTTGCCACTGTAAGCCGCATTAGCCAGTAACGTTCTCCCATTCGAATCACACTGATTTACTGAAGCTCCATTGTCTAATAATGTCCGAATGGAATCCTCTCTTTCTAAGGCCTGCCGGACGATGCATGATGTGCGATCATCTTCGCTGTTGACATGAGCGCCAGCTTTCACCAACAGCTGCAGCACTTCTTGTTCCTTGGGTATTAAAGTAGATAGGGAGTCTCTGACAGGTGTGCCATTCCATATCATCCACAGAGCTAACTCAGCTGTCTCTAACTGTAAGTTCGAATTAATTAAGTGCAACGCAAATTCTTGTGCTTCCAATGGTGTTAAATTCTTGGCTTGACAGGTATAACTCATAGCCAACATTCGGTGTCCTTCTGCTGCATTGCATAAATACTTCTGAGTGCAATGTTTCACATCCAGGAGCCACTCTGCAAAACTGTAGTGAAACAGTATTTTAGTATTTCCAAGTCCATCAACAAGAAGTTTGGAGAGGACATCTAGCTTGCGTTGAAAGTCTTCCAAGGTTAATGACATATTTTTTGTCCATACTGCATGATATAATTCTGTTATGGTCAGAGGCCGGCAGGCTGCAAGAATCACATTCAAGATAGGCTGAACCTTTGCAAACTGTTTTCTTACGAAAAGTCTTTGACACAGCCAGAGATACAGACCATTTAGAGTTCCTGGGATGTCACGAATCTCTCTCAACATAATAAAATTTTCTACAACTCCATCGAGAACTCGTTCTAGATAAAGAAAGCACCCGCTACTTTTAATGTGCAGTTGATTTAACATCTCTGCAGTTTCTTTCGTGAGGTGTTGTCGCAAAGCTTCTTCTTGATCTAAACGATGAAGGATGTACTGCTGAACATCCTTAACGATATATGCCTTCCGAAGGTCATCTAAACTTATTTTTCGAAAACCTAAGGACAAAAAAGTAGGTGTCAATTGAAAATGATTATCAAAGTTGCCATATTTCAAAGAGAATGTGTTCAACATGTGACAAACTAATAATCAAATAAATTAATAGCAAGTCAATTAATACTAATAAACAAGTCAATCAATACCTAGAAATAAACAGGTTTTTTTTTTTCCTTCTGGAAAAACACGCTGATGACAGATAAATTATTTCATTTTACTGTCCACAAAGGGAACTATTTATTTGTTTAGTGGTTCAGTGCTCCTCTCAACTTCAACTAAACGCTTATCATTAGAGCATTAGAAATCTTTAGCTATATCCAAGCACTTTGGGAAGTTTTTTTGATCCCTCTCAAATGATTAGGGAAAAAAGCTGCAGAAGACATAAATAAGATTTGTTTTTATAAGCTGATCTTTTCCATGTGAAAAATTTACGTATGTCTCTGCATATAACTGAATGTACACTAGTCTTAATTATGGAATTGAATATTTGCATACAATTAGAATAGCACTTGTCACCACCTTTAAATTACATTATTTTACATGTCACTAAATTTAAATAATTAAATCTTAGATTGTCAAAAACAGCTCCAATCTGAAGATACAACTTGGTTAAACCATGTTAACAAAACTTTAGCACATAAAAATAAAGCAGCTTAATAAAATTCAAACCAACCTAAAAGCATACTAGTTAACAGCTATTCAAAACTCACTTTAAATTCTTTGAAAGGAATCATAATTTCATTTTTGGAAGGGAGATGATATCCTGTTTTATAGATATGGATTTATTAGACAATTGTGTAATTCATCTTCCAGAGGAAAAAAATGCTGAGTGAATGAACTCTTTCTTAAGAGGAATAAATCTAGAAATGCAGCAAAGATCAGTGATGGTCAATTAGTACTGAGTAAAATACTCTCACTCAACTGAAAAAAACAAGTATGAATACACACACACACACACACACACATACATATATATATATATAACCTACTATATTCCAGGTACTATGTGAAGAAATGAGACTTGGATTTTGTTATCAGAAGTCAGTGAGAACCAAGACAATAATGTGAGCGGATTTGTATTCTGAAAGACTATTCTAACATCACTGAAGACAAACAGCTAGAGTGAGTCAACACTTGGGGCAAAACTTTTTACAGAGTCTTTATTAAAGTCTACATAAGAATCACTAAAAGCTGCAACAACCAAAGCAGTGGCAGCAGCAGATAAATAAAAGCTGGATTTGGGAATCAGGAGAAGATCATTCCAGTCAGAGGGAAAATCAAGCACAAGCCCCTACAGCAGAAAAAACAGATCTGAAAATAACAAATGTTAACCGACAAAAATATAGAGAAAAGGGAAATTTCATGTTTTGCCGGCAGGAACATAAATTATTTCAAGCACACTAGATAGCAGTTTGTCAAAATTAAAGCTCAAAATGTACACACTCTATTCTCTAGTAATTCCACATGTTTTATAATATAAACTTATAGCACATGTGCACAAGAAGGTGTGTTTAAGCACATTCATGAAGCATTTCTTGTAATAATGAAAAACTGAAATAATGTCCATAAACAGAATAATGGAAAAACTAGAGATTTATTCATGGGAAGGAATAATATACAGCGGTTAAAAGCAATGAACTGGGTTTAAAAGTAGTAATAGAAACAAGGCTCAAAAACATTGTTTTTGTTGTTTGATTTTTTTTTTCATTTAGTGAAATGATAACAATAGCAGTGATACATTTATGAAGCACTTATTATGTACTAGGCATTGTTCTAAGTCGCATAATAAGACTTGTCATTTAGACTCACACACAAAAATACTCTATGGGGAAAGTAATAGAAACATGTAATAACCATCGATTCATAGATGAAGGCACTGAGGCACAGACTGTATTGGAAGCTACATAAGGTCACACAGCCAGTGAATGGGAAGAGCTAGGATGGTGTATGCAGCATTTCATTTATGTAAAATATAAAAATAGACAAAATGAAAAATATGAGCTAAAAGGACAAAAATAAACCAATAACACTGGTTGTCTCAAATGAAGAAGGGAAAGAAATGAGATGAAATAAACCAAAAGGGGCTTCAACTTTACCTGTACCTGACATACTAAGAGATATCCAAGTTCATCCTGTTAATTCCCTGACTTTTATCAACTCAATTTCCAATAACAACAAAACAGAATAGCATAATGGAAACCAAATCAAAAGGTATTATTAGTAAGGCAATTGAAAAGAGAGGGAATAAATCTGGTTAAAGGAAGCCGTTTTAGCAAATTAGTAAGATTTCACCCTTATATAAGATGTACAGAACTATTTTAAAGTGATACAGCTAATTAACCAATAACTTAATTATTATCTCCCCAATTACACTATAAATCCTGTGAGTGGTCCTTGTTTTATGCTCCTTTTCATTCCCACAGCACAAAAAAAAAAAAGCACTTTACATAATCTAATAGGAGTAAGTAAGTAAGTAAACTTTACTGTGGGAGTTAAAAAAAAAAAAAGTAAAGTCAGGAAACAAGAAAAGAAAAAAAAAAAAAACCTGATCACGTACTTTTAAACATTACATAGATTACTTTCTCACACATAGGAAAAGGGTTTAAAAAAATAAAGGATCTACTTCAAGAGGTACCCTCAAAGGCTGTCGACTCTGTCTCTCCTCTAAAACCAGGAAAAACATCTTAGACAAACTGCCATTGATTTTTAAGGAGGCATATTCCGGACCCTCAGGATGCTCAGTCTAGTTAGAAGAAATATAAGCCGATCAGGAAACATCAGCATAAAATATGTAGCCCTCACCTTTGCTAAGGAAGTTATTAGGTAAAGAATCTTAAAAAAAAAAGTTACTATTAAATTAACTTAAAATATTTTATGGCCTGTTTTTAATACCACTTTAAAAAGTTGAAAATCGCTAACAGAACAGAACAGCTGAGAGAACAGCAGAAACAAGGACCAAATTTTCAACTGAGTACTCTCCTCTGAGAAAGAAATACAAGTCTTAAGTTCAGCAGTGAAAACATTTGCAGATGGCAGGAATTACACTTACCAGTAAACATTTTAGTAACAGCTTTGCTCTGTTTTCGGGCAGAACAGAGAAGCAATAGCCACGGTGGAAAGAACTCGTGGTGACCAGCCAAAAGCTCTGCCACAGTCCCAGATAAGCTGGTGGACGTCTGTTCACCTTCAGTAATGTTACACCCTTCGTCCACAGAATCCACAAGAAGATAGAGGCTTTGCTGGGGTGGCTTCATTCCCAAAAGAGGGAGCAGGACGCACCTGTAAACCACATCCATGTGAGCACTTGCAGTGTTATTGGCTATGATATTAAGATTTATTATCCCAACACTAGAACTACAGGTTATAAATACTGTTTGAAGAAAGATAAAGTTTTAGAATAAAAATACTGTACACGTTTCAATTCCTTACCTTAATATGAATACTGGTCCTAAATAGTTCACTTTTTCAAAAACAACATTTTCCACAATAAAATGTATGAAGGTGTGGGTGAATCAGTGATTCAGTATACTTCAGAAACGCAGTAAGAACTGGAGAAAACAAGACTTCAATATTCCTTTTCTGATTTTTTTATCAATAATAAAAGCTTGAAATGTTTATAACAAAGCTAAAATGTAAAGGAAAAAAAAACTGGGGATCACTTCCATAATATAAAAAAATATCACTTTCTTTATACAGGATTTTATCATGTCTTTCACAAATAGACTGCACTTGATCTAGTTTGTCACACACAAATTTTATTTTAAAAGACTTTTCAAAGATAAACTGCAGTCTAGGTCTCATTTGATGTATGGTCAAATTTCAGTGTAAAGAATAAATTATTAGGTTTAATTCTACAGCAGAACACATCTCCTACTCAGACTGTTTATATTGAAGTTGAATGCAACTTTTTCATAACTAAAATAATACTCATTCATTTTCAACAAATATGTATAGGAGCATTCCATGTGCTCCATGAAGTACTAAAAGATACAATGGTGAAGAGGACAAACTCCATCTAATTATGAACACCAGAAATTTACAGATGATCCTTTCTACAACTCTCTTAATCTTTCAATTCCAGTAGCAACCAAGATCCAATTTATCACTAAGTTTTGTCAATATTTCTTTATAAAATATCTCAATCCCACCTTGGTCTGCATTATCACTGTATTCCAAAAGCTACTGTCCTGTCTTTCACCCGGGAACCATAGCAACGTATGTCTTCACCCACTGCCTCCAGAGTTCCTACGGTGGCAGAGTTAAAATTTTACAAGGTTGCTCCAGCCATACTAGCTTTCTTTTGCAGACCCCTTCTCCCTACTGTTTTTGAGATATATTTGTATATATCTTGTGACAGCTCTTCAATAAGAGAACTTCTTTCCTTTGCAGGCTAGTGTATCCAGTGTTTAGGTTTCTAAGAAATCTCCTTATGACCAAGAGTTATGGGCATGAACAAGTTCTTTGTGCTTTAACTTCTCTCCAGCCAATTAAGATGAGAAGCTGTGGGGATGTACATAAGGCAGCCTTTCTCCCCACAATCCCCTCCCCACAATCCCCTCCCCACAATCTTCAAATGTCTGATTCTCACATATAGCTCATGTGTGCGACTCACTCTTCCCTGCCCTCTTTCTTCTTCCTTTCTGCTTAACTGGGTGCAGGGAAACTTCCAGCGTAAGTCTCCTGTCTCCAGTTCTAAATGAGAGCCTTTGTGTTTGTGATAATGTTCATGGTATGCATATAAAAATGTTCTGTCAGTTTTGTCTGCATCGCCATTTGACATTAACTTCTACGTTTATCTTGAGGTTGGGGTTTACAGGTCTCTGGTAGTTTTACTTTCTTTCTATTTGACTGTTTCTAAGGACTCACTCAATCATGTTAAAACCAGAAGTCAATCTATGGCATTAAAAATGTTGAGCAATTTTTCCTAGCCTTGACCTCACCCCTAAACTCAAAGCTGCCATCTCCTTGTGGATGTCCTACAGGTATCTCAGATTTAATATGTTTTAAAAAGTATTCTTTCTCAATTTCAAACAAGTTCCTCCCCACTCATCTCTCCATGTCAATTAGTGGTATCCCATTTCCCCCCTAGTTTCTTTAGTTAAAATCCTAGGACTCGTTCCTGAGATCTCCCTTTGGTTCCAGCCACACTGCTCTCTTTTCACTTCTAACACCAAGCTTTTCTCCAGTCAGGGTCTATGTACTTGGTACTCCCTCTGCCTAGAAAGCTCCCCCAGGCAGAACTGCTCTTCCTTCAGGTTTCAACACAAAGTTTATTCCTGAAGATGCTTTCCCTGATCTGTTGCTGCTGCTGCTAAGTCGCTTCAGTCGTGTCCGACTCTGTGCGACCCCATAGACGGCAGCCCACCAGGCTCCCCTGTTCCTGGGATTCTCCAGGCAAGAACACTGGAGAGGGCTGCCATTGCCTTCTCCATTTCCCTGATCACGATATCTTAAATCGTCTTCGTCACGTACTGCCGTCGCCCTAACACCTGATCCTGCTTTGCACGCACTGCTGATCGTATTCTCAAAGGAACTTACTGTATTACTGTGTACTGGTTTCACTGTAAGGCTGGAGTGAAGCTCCTCCACTTCCATGCTGCCCCCTGCCCCGGACAACGCCTCTCTTGTGCTGCCAGATGCCCAGCACTCAAAACCATTATTAGCACATCACAAACACTCAATAAAGTTTGCTTCATGAGTGAATGGCAATTAATAGGAAAACTGCTACTTCAAAACACTAGATAAAAATGTTACTAGACTCAGACCTCCCATCTTCAGTTTCCTTTCATTTATTTCAACAAAAGCACCATATGGGGATACCTACACCACGAAGTGACACACAGATCCACTTTTTCTACCAGGCTCCGTTTCATCATTTCATAAAATGACAATCCCATCAA
>NW_011495026.1:7496070-7506115 GCF_000754665.1 Bison bison bison | reverse complement strand
TAGGCACAAAGCCCAGAGTACTTTAGGTAGTCTAAAACAGATTTTTCTTTTTGTGAATATATATGTATATACTTAAAATCTTCAAAATGAGATAATGTTATGGTACTAGTTTATCACATTCATCCAAAGAAACCATCTTTAAAAGCACCAGCAGGCTACAGGGCTTTTACTTTGTGTATGTATGTGATTAAATGTCCTATATTTCTTAGCTACATTATTAAAATTTAGAAAATATATATTACATTCTTAATATTGTTGAGTTTAATTTAAAGTCCTGAGCAGCTTTCCCATTTGCAATTCTATCTTGAGAGTAAGCACTGGCAGCACCATGCTTCTGCAGCTGGCCTTCTCATTTCCAGGTCAAAAGGCAGCTGAAAGACTATCAGGGCAATTCTGAAATGAAGTTCATTCTTTTTTGTTTTCAATACAGTGAATTTACCTACTGCCCCTTTCTCAGGAAGCTAATTAACTTTTAAAAGCTGCTACATGTATTATAAGGAATATACTAATAGATACCACATGTACAATAATTTCTTAAGGTTTTCACTGTTGAACATGGGGTTTCTTCTCCTTCTCTGGCTTGCTCTCTCAGATGTAGACAACTAGCTACACCTTTCAGTCTTACAATAAAACTCTTTCTTTCACCCTTACAACAAAGTAAGCCCAACAAGCTGCAAGTTCAAGACTTTTCTTGAACCCATCAGAACTTAGGTCAGAGGGCAACCAACTAGCCTCACATCGAAGGTGACAAAGAGGCATAGAAAACACATCTGCTTACCTGGGCAGACGCTCCTAGACACTGGAAAACAACCGGAATTAAAAATAGGCAAAACACCCGAACTGACACCTCACCAAAGCTATACAGGTGGCAAGTAAGCATATGAAAAGAAGTCCAGCATCATGTCATTAAGGAATTGCAAATTAAAACAAAAAAGCACTGCTACATATATTTTAGAGTGGCCAAAATCCAAACACTGACAACACCAAATACTGGCAAGGATGTGGAGCAATAAGAACTCTCATTCATTGCTGGTGGGAATGCAAAATGGTACAGCAAGCCTGGAAGACAGAGTGGTAGCTTCACAGAAAACAAAACATACTCTCATACAAACCAGCAACTGTGTCTCCTGATATTTACCCAAATGAACTGAAAATTTATGTCCATGTAAACCCCTGCACACAGATGTATATTACAGCTTTATTCCTAATTGCCAAAATTTGGAAGCAACCAAGGTGTCCTTCGGTGAATGTTAATAATCTGTTAAGAAACATTGGTTAATAAACATCCAGACAATGGGATATCATCAGCTCCAAAAAAGAAATGAGCTATCAGGCCATGATGAGGCAAAAAGATAAGACACTGAAAGATGAACTCCCCAGGTTGGTACGTGCTCAATATGCTAATGGAGATCAGTGGAGAAAGAACTCTGGAAAGAATGAAGAGACAAAGCCAAAGCAAAAACACCAAGCAGTTGTGGATGTGACTGGTGATAGAAGCAAGGTCAGATGCAGTAAAGAACAATATTGCATAGGAACCTGGAATGTTAGGTCAATTCAGTTCAGTTCAGTTGTTCAGTTGTATCCGACTCTTTGCAACCCCATGAATCGCAGCATGCCAGGCCTCCCTGTCCCTCATTAACTCCCAGAGTTCACTCAAACTCATGTGCATCGAGTCAGTGATGCCATCCAGTTATCTCTGTCATCCCCTTCTCCTCCTGCCCTCAATCCCTCCCAGCGTCAGGGTCTTTTCCAATGAATCAACTCTTCGCATGAGGTGGCCAAAGTATTGGAGTTTCAGCCTCAGCATCAGTCCTTCTAATGAACACCCAGGACTGGTCTCCTTTAGGATGGACTGGTTGGATCTCCTTGCAGTCCAAGGGACTTGCAAGTCTTCTCCAACACCACAGTTCAAAAGCATCAATTCTTCGGAGCTCAGCTTTTTTCACAGTCCAACTCTCACATCATACATGGTCACTGAAAAAACCATAGCTTTGACTAGATGGACCTTTGTTGGCAAAATAATATCTCTGCTTTTCAATATGCTGTCTAGGTTGGTCATAACTTTCCTTCCAAGGAGTAAGCATCTTTTAATTTCATGGCTGCAGTCACCATCTGCAGTGATTTTGGAGCCCAAAAAATAAAGTCAGCCACTGTTTCCACTGTTTCCCCATCTATTTCCCATGAAGTGATGGGACCAGATGCCATGATCTTAGTTTTCTGAATGTTGAGTTTTAAGCCAACTTTTTCACTCTCCTCTTTCACTTTCATCAAGAGGCTTTGTAGACTCTCTTCACTTTCTGCCATAAGGGCGGTGTCATTATGTTAGGTTCATGAATCAAGGCAAATTTGAAGAAATTTGAAGTGGTCAAAGAGGAGATGGCAAGAGTGATCATCAACATTTTAGGAATCAGCAAACTAAAATGGACTGGAATGGGTGTATTTAACTCAGATGACCATCCTATCTACTACTGTGGGCAAGTATCCCTTAGAAAAAATGGAGTAGCCATCACAGTCAACAGAAGTGTCAGAAATGCAGTACTTGGAGGTAGTCTCAAAAATGACAGAATGATCTCTGTTCGTTTCCAAGGCAAACCATTCAATATGACGGTAATCCAAGTCTATGCCCTGAACAGTAACACTGAAGAAGCATAAGTTGAACGGTTTATAACTAACACCCCCAAAAGATGCCCTTTTCATTACAGGGGACTGGAATGCAAAAGTAAGAAGTCAAGAAACACCTGGAATAACAGGCAATTTGACCTTGGAGCACAGAATGAAGCAGAGAAAAGGCTAAGAGAGTTTGGCCAAGAGAACGCACTGGTCATAGCAAACACCCTCTCTTCCAACAACACAAGAGAAGACTCTATACATGACATCACCAGATGGCCAACATCGAAATCATATTGATTATATTCTTTGCAGCCAAAGATGGAGAAGCTCTATACAGTCAGCAAAATCAAGATCGAGAGCTAACTGTGGCTCAGATCATAAACTCCTTACTGCAAAATTCAGACTTAAATTGAAAAAAGCAGAGAAAACCACGAGACCATTCAGGTATGACTTAAATCAAATCCCTTATGATTATACAGTAGAAGTGACAAATAGACTTACAGGACTACATCTGATAGACAGAGTGCCTGATGAACTGTGGACGGAGGTTTGTGACACTGTACAGGAGACAGGGATCAAGACCATCCCCAAGAAACAGAAATGTAAAAAATCAAAATGGCTGTCTGAGGAGGCCTTCCAAATATCTGTAAAAGGAAGGAAGTGAAAAGCAAAGGAGAAAAGGAAAGATATACCTATTTGAATGCAGAGTTCCAAAGAAGAGCAAGGAGACATAAGAAAGCCTTCCTCAGTGATCAATGCAAAGAAATAGAGGAAAACAACAGAATGGGAAAGACTAGAGATCTCTTCAATAAAATTAGAGATACCTTGGGAACCTTTCATGCAAAGATGAGCTCAGTAAAGGACAGAAATGGTATGAACCTATCAGAAGCAGAAGATATTAAGAACAGGTGGCAAGAGATAATCACGATGGTGTGATCACTCACCTAGAGCCAGACATACTGGAAAGTGAAGTCAACTGGGCCTTAGAAAGCATCACAAAGCTAGTGGAGGTGATGGAATTCCAGTTGAGCTATTCCAAATCCTGAAAGATGATGCTGTGAAAGTGCTGCACTCAATATGCCAGCAAATTTGGAAAACTCAGCAGTGGCCACAGGGCTGGAAAAGGTCAGTTTTCATTCCAATCCCAAAAAAGGCAATGCCAAAGAATGCTCAAACTACCGCACAATTGCACTCATCTCACACACTAGTAAAGTAATGCTCAAAATTCTCCAAGCCAAGCTTCAGCAATACGTGAACCGTGAACTTCCAGATGTTCAAGCTGGTTTTAGAAAAGGCAGAGGAACCAGAGATCAAATTGCCAACATCCGCTTGATCATCGAAAAAGCAAGAGAGTTCCAGAAAAACATCTACTTCTGCTTTATTGACTATGCCAAAGCCTTTGACTGTGTGGATCACAATAAACTGTGGGAAATTCTGAAAGAGATGGGAATACCAGACCACCTGACCTGCCTCTTGAGAAACCTGTATGCAGGTCAGAAAGCAACAATTACAACTGGACATGGAACAACAGACTGGTTCCAAATAGGAAAAGGAGTACGTGTATTGTCCCCCTGTTTATTTAACTTACATTCAGAGTATATCATGAGAAATGCTGGGCTGGGAGAAATAATAATAACCTCAGATATGCAGATGACACCACCCTTAGGGCAGAAAGTGAAGAACTAAAGAGCCTCTTGATGAATGTAAAAGAGAAGAATGAAAAAGTTGACTTAAAGCTCAACATTCAGAAAAGTAAGAACATGGCATCTGGTCCCATCACCTCATGGCAAATAGATGGGGAAACAGTGGAAACAGTAGCTGACTTTATTTCTGGGGCTCCAAAATCACTGCAGATGGTGAGTGCAACCTTGAAATTAAAAGACTCTTACTCCTTGGAAGGAAAGCTATGACAAACCTAGACAGCGTATTAAAATGCAGAGATATTACTTTGCCAACAAAGGTCCATCTAGTCAAGGCTATGATTTTTCCAGTAGTCAAGTATGGATGTGAGAGTTGGACTATAAAGAAAGCTGAGTGCCGAAGAATTGATGTTTTGAACTGTGATGTTGGAGAAGACTCTTGAGAGTCCCTTGGACTGCAAGGAGATCCAACCAGTCCATTCTAAAGGAGATCAGTCCTGCGTGTTCATTGGAAGGACTGATGTTGAAGCTGAAACTCCAACACTTTGGCCACACAATGAGAAGAGCTGACTCATTTGAAAAGACCCTGATGCTGGGAAAGATTGAAGGTGGGAGAAGAAGGGGACAATAGAGGATGAGATGGTTGGATGGCATCACCAACTAATGGACATGAGTTTGTGTGAATTCCAGGAGTTGGTGATGGACAGGGAGGCCTGGCGTGCTGCGGTCCATGAGGTCACGAAGAGTTGGACACTACTGAGCGACTGAACTGAACTGAATCTTAAAATTTATTACCGAGTGAAAAAAGTCAATATAATTTCTGACTGTCAAATATCTGGAAATGGCAAAACTGGAAAAAGTTGAAGGCTCACAGGTTGCCAGAGAACAGGGAAGCAGTGATGAGTAGACTGAGCACAGAGGATTTTTAGAGCAGTAAAATATTGTGTAGTTTTACCATAGAAAACTATACAGTAATGGTATATACATGTCATTATACATTTCTTAAAACCAACTGGATATACAATACCAAGAGTGAACCCTAATGTCAACTGTGGACTTTGGATGATAATAATATGTCAATGCAGGTTCATCAGTTATAATAAACAGACCACTGTGATGCAGGATGTATCTGTGAAGGTGTGGGGATAAACAGAAACTCTCTGCACTTTCCACTTAAGAAGAAAGCAGTGAACCTAAAAATGCTCTAAAAAATGAAATTTACAAGTTAAAAAAAAAACAAAAATAGTATGGTATTTGCAGAATACCATAATGACACATTAAGTTAAAAACAGACCAGTGTAAATATAGGAAGCTGGTTTTCCAGTGTTGCAAAGATAATTCAATTGAGAAAGGAAAGTTTTTTTCAACCTAAAAAATTATACACAATATTACTAAATTACTCATTTTGAATTCTGAAGTCTAAGATCTTACTACTAGGCTTCTCTCATGATCCCTTGGTTAAGCATCCACCTGCCAATGCAGGGGAGACCGGTTTGATCCCTGGTCCGGGAAGATCCCACATGCCACGAGGCAACTAGGCCTGTGCACCACAACTACTGAGTCCGTGCTCTAGAGCCCTCAAGCCACAAGTACTGAAGCCCACACACCCTGGAGCCTCTTGTCCACAACAGAAGCCACTACAAAGAGAAGCTGGAACACTGCAACCAAGAGTAGCCCCACTTGCTGCAACTGGAGAAAGCTTGCATGCAACACGAAGACCCAACATAGCCAAATCTAAAAAAATAAAAACAAATAAAATTTTGGTACCACCTGGTGAAATCTGTCATCAAAATATTATACATTTTAAGTTTACCTAGAAGGTTAATCCTATATGCCTAGCACCTTTCCAAAATCATCTGGAAGTACAATGCTGACATACCAGCCTGTCATTTTATTAATGAAATATTAAATTCTTTCAAAAGGCTATGCTTTAAAATAAATGTTTTAAAAGCATGTGAAGTAGAAAAACTAAATCACTAATAATTCTTACTTAATACATCTTGCCTTAAGAAAACAGACCCACATTCTTTCTTTTCTTTTTCTCCAGTTTCATTAAGATATATACTTGACATACTGCATTTTATAAGTTTAAGGACTATAACACATGTACGTACATACTGCAAAATGTTACCACAGTAAGATCAGTTAACACCCATTATCTCACAGTTATAATTTTTTTTTCCCTTGTGATGAGAACTTTAAAATCTATCCTCTTAGCATCTTTCAAATATACATTATTGCTAACTGCAGTCACCATGCAGCATGTACACTCCCAGGACCTATCTATCTTATAATGGGAAGTTTTTATCTTCTGACCACTTTCATCTAATGCCCCCAACTCCTAATCCCTGCTTCTGGGAACTACAAATCTGATTATTTGTATTTCAGTGAGTTTGGTTTTTAGATTCTGAATATAAGTGAAAACATACAATATTTGTCTTTCTGTGTCTGAGTTATTTCATTCAGCATAATGTCCTCAGGATCCATTCATGTTGCCACAAATATTTTCTATGGCTGAATTATGTATATGTGTGTGTATCACAATTTCTTTATCCATTCATCTAAATCAATGCGCACTTAGGTTGTTCCCTATCTTCTTTTAGAAATGAAATTACCCTCCAATAAATTAAAGCATGTGAAAATGTGGAATACGGTATAATTGATATCTCAAACCAGTTAGGGATCACATGTTATATATTATTAAAAAATCTCACGAGTATAATTGATAATTAAAATCAGGTCAGGACTTTAGCCAAAATATAGGGTGAAATTTCTCTCTAACATTGACCAGGATATTGTAGGGACTTCATGAACTGTTTCTCCATTAGCTAAAATACAGCAGGGAATTATGAAATATTAAAACAAAAATAAAAAAGGAAAATACCAGAGTCAAAAATAAACATTTCAAAGTATCAGACACAGAAAAGAAGCAAAATGCTGTGAGCCTAAATGAGCCTAAAACTTCAACCTGTCAAACAAGTCTGCAATGGCAGCCCGGAGATTAGATGGTGGAAGTAAAAACTGTGACAAGTTCTCCTGCCTCTACTGATAGGACTCGGACTCACTGAAACTAGGGGCTGGAAGAGGGGCTCTGCCCATGAATAATGAAAGAAGGAAACAAAAAGCACAGACTACCGCCTAGGGCTATGGCTTTCAAGAAGCAGCAGGGAGGGCAAAAAATCAGCCTCCACGGAGACAGGAATTGAACCTAAAAAGATCATGGGTCAGTGACTAAATCTACGAAATCACTTGAACAGGCTTGGAGTAGGAGCTTCATATCTCAATTATTGACCATCATCCTAGACTGCACTGATGGTAGGGAGTGGTGGGGGCAATCAGCAATTACAGCAAGGAGAACAGAGGTAGAAATGGTGATTCAAAAAGGAGAGTGAAAAAATTACAAAATTCTTAGCACTTTGAAAGAAAGCAGCAAATGGAACAATCAGAATATGGGTTCATGTCCAAATGAAAGTAACTTACAAAACTAACAAAGAATTTAAAGAAAACCAATCTGTGATGTTCAGATAAATAAGATTATTTTATTTGTTTTAAAAAGAAGTTACTTAACAAGCAAAGGCACAAATCAAGTAAAACAGGAGAGAACCAGAGAAATTTTCCTCATAGGGACTTTCACTGCCAGATAAAATGCAGTAGGTGGCAGCAGCCCAAAATTCCCACTGCAACAGCTAGAAAATAATGTTATCCATTACAAAATTTACATTTTTAAAGACATGAGAAGGTTGTTGAAGCAAGAGAGCAAAATGAATTAGAACTCCAGAGGACAGGATTCATCCAAAAGGAACAAAACAAAAAGAAACCACCTGCTGATTTCCTCTAAGGGGTCATTTACTGATTTGGGGCATGTAGTGATTTTAGGTATGGACGAAGAATCAGACTTGGGCCACCCTGAGGGACTCTGCCAAAGAAACAACATCACCCCAACTTTTATAGAGATCAGACATTTCTCTTTTAGAGAGCAGAGTCAAATCTGAAGTGTCCCTAACAACAGGCTGTTTTCTCCAAGGTATCTCTGCTAAATTCTGGGTTGGGGAACTAGGATGACTGTGTCTAAAAGTCCCCCACAGTCTGTAGCTGAAGACAAAATTCTACCAAAGGGAGGGAATTTGCTTTAAACACAAAACTCACCTTCTTCAAGACGTTTGTTAGAATTTGAAGGTATAAAGGGCAGGAAGTCAAAAAACTAAATGGATACTTCTTGGGGAAGAAGTGAATTATCAACAGTCCTTTTGGAGCTCTCAATCAAAAGCTGAGAAGGTCCACACCAAAATGACAGAAATAAACTAGCTGTCTCAGTAAGACTTCAAAGGAGCCTCAGCCCAGCTCAAGCTCTATTTACAGCAGCCCCTCACTCTCTGCCCAAATGAGAAAAAAGCAAATCTTCTCTGATGAAAGATACTGTCTGGAACTCTACAGCATTTGACACACTATCTGACATACAATCAAAAATTATCAGACAGAAAAAGGGCAGAAATATGTGATTGGGAATTCAGAGGAAAAAGAAACAATAAATACAGATTCAAATAGATACTATTGTTAGCATAGACTAAACTAACCATAATTAAAATATTAAAGAAAACAGATTAGGAAAAAAGTGGATAAAAGATGAAGAATTTCAACCAAAAAAACTCAGAATCTATAAAAACAAAGAACTAAAATTCCACTTTAGAACAAAAAACTGTATGTATTTGATGTCAGAAATTCTTTGGGTATATTCAACACCATCATGAAAACAATGGAAGATGAAATTAACAAATTCAAAATAAAGGCCAAAAGAAAATACCCAAACCTGAGAAAAGAAGGCTAGAACAGAGTAGTGTGGAAAATACATGAGGAATGCATTTGAAAGGTACAACTTACACACAACTGTGGTCTGCAAAGAAAAAGAATCAGCTCGAAGTAAATAGATGAGACTTTTCTAAAACTAATGAAAAAAATCAATCCACAGATTTAGGAAACTCAGTAAATCCAAAAACAGAAAAACTACCAAGAAACCACACTTACGCAAGACAAAGTCTACCAAAAAACAAAGAAAAAATCACAAATACAGAAAATCTTAAAAGGAAACAAAAAAAGAGAGAAGGCATTATCAAAGAAGCAAAAACAAGTCTTCAAGAAACTTTTCAACAGAAATGAAGATGTATAAGACATATGGCCACAGGACTGGAAAAGGTCAGTTTTCATTCCAATCCCAAAGAAAGGCAATGCCAAAGAATGCTCAAACTACCGCACAATTGCACTCATCTCACATGCTAGAAAAGGAATGCTCAAAATTCTCCAAGCCAGGCTTCAGCAATATGTGAACCGTGAACTTCCTGATGTTTAAGCTGGTTTTAGAAAAGGAAGAGGAACCAGAGATCAAATTGTCAACATCCGCTGGATCATGGAAAAAGCAAGAGAGTTCCAGAAAAACATCTATTTCTGCTTTATTGACTATGCCAAAGCCTTTGACTGTGTGGATCATGATAAACTGTGGATCATGATAAACTGTGGAAAGTTGTGAAAGAGATGGGAATAGCAGACCACCTGACCTGCCTCTTGAGAAATCTATACGCAGGTCAGGAAGCAACAGTTAGAACTGGACATGGAACAACAGACTGGTTCCAAATAGGAAAAGGAGTACGTCAAGGCTGTATATTGTCACCCTGCTTATTTAACTTCTATGCAGAGTACATCATGAGAAACGCTGGACTGGAAGAAACACAAGCTGGAATCAAGATTGCTGGGAGAAATATCAGTAACCTCAGATATGCAGATGACACCACCCTTATGGCCTA
>NW_011495026.1:7487349-7495970 GCF_000754665.1 Bison bison bison | reverse complement strand
CAAAAGCCTCTTAATGAACGTGTAAAGAGGAGAGTGAAAAAGTTGGCTTAAAGCTCAACATTCAGAAAATGAAGATCATGGCATCTGGTCCCATCACTTCATGGGAAATAGATGGGGAAACAGTGTCAGATTTTATTTTTTTGGGCTCCAAAATCACTGCAGATAGCATATTCAAAAGCAGAGACATTACTTTGCCAACAAAGGTCTGTCTAGTTAAGGCTATGGTTTTTCCTGTGGTCATGTATGGATGTGAGAGTTGGACTGTGAAGAAGGCTGAGCGCCAAAGAATTGATGCTTTTGAACTGTGGTGTTGGAGAAGACTCTTGAAAGTCCCTTGGACTGCAAGGAGATCCAACCAGTCCATTCTGAAGGAGATCAGTCCTGGGATTTTTTTGGAAGGAATGATGCTAAAGGTGAAACTCCGGTACTTTGGCCACCTCATGCGAAGAGTTGACTCATTGGAAAAGACTCTGATGCTGGGAGGGATTGGGGACAGGAGGAGAAGGGGACGACAGAGGGTGAGATGGCTGGATGGCATCACTGACCCAATGGACGTGAGTCTGAGTGAACTCCGGGAGTTGGTGATGAACAGGGAGGCCTGGCGTGCTTCGATTCATGGGGTCGCAAAGAGTCGGACACAACTGAGCGACTGAACTGACTGAACTGAACTTAAAGGTATCTTTAAAATGCTGAAGGAAATACGTGCATGTGCACGCACGCACACACACACACACACACACACCTTCTAAACCTCTAACTCTGTACCAATTGGAAATATACTTCTAAAGTGAAAGTCATTAGAGAATAACAATTAATGAGTGGACTGCACAAGACTACTTTGTGACAATGTCAATATATAAAAATCATTTGAATCCCTACACACTAACGTTTTAAAAAACACATAAAATAGTATTTACAAATAATATTATTTACAATAGTACAAAAAAAAATCAAACAGTTGAAAATAAATCCAATCCAAGATGTACTAGACCTATATACTGGAAACTATAATACACTGCTGAGGAAAATTGGAAAAAAAAAAAAATCTAAGTAAGTTGAGATGTACCATATTCATAGATTAGGGGATTCAACATTGCAAACAGGTCAATTTCCACAAATTAATCTAAAATTCAATGTGATCCTAATAAAAATCTCAGTCAGAATATTTATGCACTCAGTCTCTCATGTGGCCCTCACCATACCCTCAGAGAATGAGAGTGAAAAAACAAATACAGCATTGTGTGTTAGTATTGTTTTTTTAAAGAAGTTGACCTTGCAGGGGCCTACACCACACTTGGAGAAGCACTAAGCCATCCATACCCCACTTGCCTAGAGGACTATTTTACACTTTCCTCTTCTCAAAGTTCACTCCCAACTACTGACCTTGCTTCTTAGATAAAAATTATTTAAACACTGCTCACTACCTCCACCACTTCACCAAAGTCCAAGTATTATCTCTCAGCCTTAACTGCTGCACTAGTCACTTACTGGTTTCCTTGCCTGCGTGTTTACCACCCCAGTTCTTAACACGGTAGCTAGTGTGACCCTTTAAAACCATAAGTCATATGATGTTTTACTACTCTGTTTAAAAGAGTTAATGTCTTCTCATCTCCTCAAAGTAAAAGTGACTATCCTTATAATGGCCTCCAAGTCCATGTATTATGTGGCTTCTAACTATGCCTCGACTTGTCTCTTGGTTTCCCTTTGTTTTTCTTGGATAATACCAAGCCAGTTCCCACCGAAGGACTTTGCACTTGGAATCTTCCTCAGTCTGGATACTTCCTACAGAATGCCCTAACCTTCCCTATATAAATAGCAACTCTTTGGCCCCAACCTACTCAGCATATCACTCCTATCATCCTTACTTTGTTTTGATTTTCCACATACCACCTATTATCTAGTGATATGCTGTATATTATACACTGTCTTCTTAACTTTTCACTTTTCTACCAACTACTCACGCCAACCCTCAAAACAAAAGCTCAATAAATACAAATGATACTTGCCACATTTTAACTAATATAACCCAGTATTAAGAATGCACCTGGTACATTCCTGCTATCTAATACATATTTGATAAAACAACAAAGGAATGAATAAACCAAAGTTGAATAGGGAACTCAGAAATACAGGAATGTGTGTGTATCTGACTGCAGTAGTATTAAAATCAATAGTGAAAGATGAGCCATTCAACAAATACTACTAGAGCAATCAAGTAGAAAACAAGTTTTTAAATTTTAAGACCCCAAAAGGCCAAACTATAAAGGAAATCATGAAAAGACTGATATAATATTCATTTTGTACATTTCAAAACAAAAATTACACAAGCAGAATGACAAGGCACGGGATCAAGGATATTTAAAATAATTAGATACTGTTTCACATTCACCTTCCAACACATAAAGAACTCTGAAAATATGGCAAGTGTTGGAGATCTGGTAGAGTAATGGAAACTCAAATTATACACTCTTAGAAGAGTATAAACTGATGTACTTTTAAAGAGTAGTTGGTACTATCTCCAAATTGAAGATGGATATACACACCTTAAGATCCAAAATTTCACTTAATACTTGAGTATTTAATTCAACTTGGAATTACCCTTCATTTCTTTATTCTTAATCTATGCACGCTAGAATACCCAAGAATGTTCTTAACTGTTTTGCAAAGTTAAAAAGTTGAATACATCTTAAACGAGTATCAACATGACAAAAAATGAATTATAGTATAAAAAATGAAATTATATACTGGAGAGTGGATTTGCCAGGTAGTGCTAGTGGTAAAGAACCTGCCTGCCAACTCAGGAGACCTAAAAGACATGGGTTCCATTCCTGGGTGGGAAAGATCCCCTGGAGGAGGGCACAGCAACCCACTCCAATGTTCTTGCCTGGAGAATCTCATAGACAGAGGAGCCTGTTGGGCTACAGTCCATAGGGTCACAAAGAGTCGGACAAAACTGAAGTGACTTGGCATGCATGGTCATGTACTGTAAAGTGAACCATGTAGATCCACATGTAACAACATGGCTAAACAAACAAACAAAAAACAATATTACAAAGAAAATATTGCAGATTAGTACTAGCAACACAATACTATTTATACAGAACAAAGTTTTTCAAAGTATAGTATGGGATCCCTAGAAGTCCCTACGGAGAAGGCAATAGCACCCCACTCCAGTACTCTTGCCTGGAAAATCCCATGGACAGAGGAGCTCGGTAGGCTACAGTCCATGGGGTCGCTCAGAGTCGGACAGGACTGAGCAACTTCACTTTCACTTTTCACCTTCATGCACTGGAGAAGAAAATGGCAACCCACTCAAGTATTCTTGCCTGGAGAATCCCAGGGACAGGGGAGCCTGGTGGGCTGCCGTCTATGGGGTCGCACAGAGTCGGATACGACTGAAACGACTTAGCAGCAGCAGCAGAAGTCCCTAATCAGGGTCATCATAAAACTAAAATGTTATTTGCCTTTTTCACTCTTGTTTTTTCTCAAGGATAAATGGACTTTTCCAGAAGCTGCATGCAGAAACATAACCATGATAGTCCAGCTGTCTTTTATTAAGCCTAATATTAAAAAGATTTGCAAAACTATGTAAAACAATGCTGCTATGTGTATTGTTTCCTTTTGTCATGGGCAATTCAGTTATTCTTTCATTAAAATATTATGTTAATGTATAAGATTCATTACTATTAAATATGTTAATATATATTAAATATTAGTTTAAATTTCAAATAAACAAATATTGATACACAGACATAATCCACATAAACAAATTCTTTGTGGTACTCAATAATTTTTAAGAGTATAGAGAGGACCTAGAATAAAAATGTTTGAGAATTGCCGATGTGGAACTACCAATGTACAGAACTAAAGCATGTAACAAGTATGTATAAATACATATATATCTCCCCATGTATATAAACTAGTCAAACTACATATGCATAACAAGTAAATTCACAGATGGGACACCTGGGGGTCACCTAAATTAGAATTAGAATGGGATACTTCAGTGGCTTTAAATGTGGATTATCTTTTTTTAAAAGAAACAGAAAACTCAGATTTAGAGTAAATGTGGCAAAATGAATAGGTACATGCATGTTTGTCTCTCTATTTTATTAACTTTCCTGTATAACTGAAGCTTTGGGGATAGGAGCAATGTATCATTTCCTCTATAATTTACTTTCTACAACGATTTCTTCCCTTTTAGTACCATTATTGTTTACCTTTCAATTCCTGTGAAGTCCACCATTTTGCAAGTTGCTTCTCTCCCTAAAGTAGCAACTTAACAAACATATTAACTGAGATTCAAATTGCAAAAGTTTTTTTCTCCTTTCTAAGTGAATATGAATTTTAAATGACAATGTCTGAAAGAATGATAAGAGTTTCAAGTTGAAACTATGGATTTATAGAAGAGAGGCAAGAGGTGACATCACATCACTCACATGACGTAACATAAATCTGATGTTATTAAAAAGTTTCCATTTGATAAAAATTAATTTCAACATGAATTGTAAAAGACACTAATATAAAGTCATCAAAATGCTGATTTTAAATACTTTTCATCTATAACTATTTTATCTATATGTACAGATGATTCCACAGGAAAACAGAATATTTCAAAGCTGAATATGTTCAGAGCAAATTATCAATGTGACAAGATTATTAATTCAGGAAGTAATGAGTCTTTACTATATTCTAAGCCCTAGACATATAAAGGCACAAGACAAACAAGTACTCTGCTCATTCCAGAAGCTAGCTAGAAAGTCAAAGTATGCACAAAATAATTCCCAACCATGATAGACACTGAAAATTAAGACAAAAAGAAAGCAAAGTGGGATGATGTAATTTAAGAAAATGATTGGCTGGGGCGACTCATTGGACAAAGGTAACTCTGCAAGGAGGAAACATTAAAACTGGTACACCTAAGTGATATCAGAGCAAGTGGCCGTACAGACATCTGTTGGCCAGAACGTGACCTATTATAGAATAATAATAAGGTCAATGCGGATGACGAACAAAGAACAAGGCTGAGAACAGTACAGGTCAAAGTCAATGGCTAGGCAAGGACCAGACCATGTAAAGCTTAGAATTTATTATAAATAAATAATTTTATTTATTTATGAAAAGCAATAGCTATCTGCAAGTTTTAAGCAGAGAAATAACAAGATCTGATACCCTTAACTAATCTGTGAAGATAAGAGGGATAACAGCAGCAAGGAGCAGACCAGTTAGGACATCACTGCAAGGGATATGGGAGTAGCAGCAATGGCGATGAAGAAAAATTGAGTTATTTATCTTGGAAACAGAACAAAAGTAGCTGACAGAATCGGGGAAGGGGAGGAGTGAAATTGGGGGATCAATGAGGACGCTCAGATTTTTTATGAAAATTAATGATATCCTATTTGAAATATCATTTCCTTAATTTTTGGATTGTTAGTTTTTTCCACAAGAGAGGTATACCACAACCACCTCAAAACTCAGGAGCTTAAAATAACAATCATTTATACTTTGTCCTGTGTCTGTATATTAGTTGTATTCCAGACTTAAGAGTCAAGCTTTGAGTTGGGTCAGGTTTGCACCACATCCCTCTCATCCTCTTGGGACCAACTAGCTGGCCAGAACATATCCTTCTCAAGGTGCTGAGCCTCAAAGAGGAGCAGCCCAATCACGTGTGCACGTGCTAAGTCTCTGTTTGGATCACGTCTACTAACATCCCCCATATCACATGGCTGACCCAAAATTAAAAGGCAGAGAAGGACCCAGAAGCACTGCAATATCATGTGGGAAAGACCAAGGATACCTAGAGAGAAGAACAAAAGCAAATAATTCAATCCACGGCAATATCTACGTATTCACTTCTGGAGTCACAACTGTTAAAAGGTTACAAGTTCTTTAAACATTCCAAATTGTTTTTCAAGATAACCACAAATAAGATATAATTCTCTTAATTAATTCTTATTTTCATTAAGTAATTATATGAACATTTTCAAATTTTACATTATTATCAAAGATTATTTAGCTACACCGGGCTTCCTGGGTGCCACCTGTGGTAAAGAATCCGCCTGCCAATGCAGGAGACGTAAGACAAGTGGGTTCAACCCTTGGGTCAGGAAGACCCCTGGAAATGGCAACCCACTCCTGTATTCTTGCCTGGAGAATCCAGTGACAGAGGAGCATGGTAGGCTACAGTCCATCGGGTCGCAAAGAGTTGGATACGACCAAGCATCTGAGGACAGCATTTAGTTACATTACATATGTTGTAGAAAAGAAAATGATAGAGATATTTCTGAAATTAAGATAACATGAAAGATAAGTTGGTTTGAAATTTAAAACAATTATATATAGCATAGTCAAAGACAGGACTTTCCTGGTGGCTCAGAAGCTAAAGAATCTGCCTGCAACGCAGGAGACCACGGTTTGATCCCTGAGTGGGGAAGATCCCCTGGAGAAAGAAATGGCAACCTATTCCAGCATCCTTGCCTGGGAAATGCCATTGACAGAGGAGCTTCGTGGGCCACAGTCCATGGGGTTGCAAAGAGTCAGACACAATTGAGAGACTAACACACTAACACAAAGAAAGTAGTAAAATAACTAGAGAATAAAGACAGGCAACCAATCAGAATACACTTCAAAGATTTTTTTAAGGCAAGAAGAGTGTTTACTTATTTTACTTTATAAAATCAAACCATTTCATTGTATAGATTTCATTTAAGCAAAATTGCTAAAATCAAAGTTAAAACTAAAAAAATCTGCAACATATAACAAACAAAAGGTCCATATTCTTACTAAGTACATTAAGATCTCATTAAACAATAAGAAAAATGAGAATATTCTTATTCATATCTCTTATCAACTTTAACATTGTCTCATAAGCTTAAAAATATTTCCTGAAAGAATAAATAGCTTAATGTGTTCTGGTGAAGTCTGGAAACATAATACATACTTTAGATGGAACAGAACCAAATCGTAAAGAACTTTTAAAGTCAAGTAGACAAATTTAAATTTGTTGTTTACATTATCACAGGCTCAGAGGAATGACCTAAAGAAAGCACTGTTTTACTTTGGTTAATTGGCCATTACCAAAAGGAATCACAATACAGAGATGCTAAGATTAAGTGGAGCACCTAGGAGGTGATGAACAAAAATTCTAGATTAGGGTAAAAGAATTCAAGAACCATTCCAAGAAAAAGACGACATACCATGGAATAAAAAAAGATAACAGAAAAGTCAAAAGAAAACTCTAGTATCTACCCTGAACAGTGCTTCTCAAACTTCAATGTGCACAGAATTCACTTAGAAATCTTTTTAAAAGGCAGATCACTTCAGTAATTTAAGATTCTGCTTTTATAATAACCTCCCAGGTTATGCCAATATTGTTGATCTCATGATCATACTTTTAAATAGAAAGGGTTTAGAAAATAAGCGTAACTATGGAGCAACTTAGATAACAATCAAGCCTTATATTTTATGTTTTCTTACTGGCCTGTGTCCCTCCTTCTCAGCACTTAGCAAAGCTGCATTTTTTGTGATTATTTGTTCAATGTATGTCTCCCCACTTTTCAGTGTCCTGTTTAATTCACCACTTCAGTCCTGTTATCTGCACATTAGCACACATCTGGCACACAGCAGGTGCTGACTTTTTGTTTAAGAAATAAATTAGTGTCAATGAATAGAAATGCTAAAAGAGATGACAGGTTGAACAGAGGAAGGTAGGTGAGGGACACTCCAGTGAAAAGATATGTTGATCAGAATGAACAGAAAGGTTGTTGATGTAGACTGGATTGCTATTATGTTAGACATAAGCATTGGTAGCCATGTAAGTAAATTATTGAAGGAGTGTATAAACAAATGGAAATGACATAAAGAGGCTTTGTTGGACAGCCAGAGAGAACCTAGAGAAAGCCCCATCAAAGAACACAGTCAGACAGAGGATTCTGAATAGAAGAAAGCACTAATAATGAAAAAAAATTACTAACATATATCATCTAAGGCTAAAGATAGATTAAAAGTGGATTCAGAAACTCTTAGGCTTAAACATCTTTCTGTAAATATGTAGAGATCAGATTTAATAGTTAACAGTGTTAGTTAAGAGTATAAGTAGTCTTAGATATAAAAAACAGATAATGGAAAGGAACTATTTTGCCCTGAAAATACCCTACAACTGAGGGTAAGAAGGAAGAACACACTCCAGTCCCATTCTGTCCTTTGTCCCTTTGTTGAGTTTGCCAAAAATACTTGGAGTCACTTGAGACAGAAGATAGACATCTGGCCATGTAAAACTATCTGGACCAATGCCATAGTCACACATGCTAAAGAGCAGACATCAGGTTAATAAATTAATAATCACTATACCAGCCTTCACGACCCAGATAACCACGATGGTGTGATCACTGACCTAGAGCCAGACATCCTGGAATGTGAAGTCAAGTGTGCCTTTGACAGCATCACTACGAACAAAGCTAGTGGAGGTGATAGAATTCCAGTTGAGCTATTCCAAATCCTGAAAGATGATGCTGAGAAAGTGCTACACTCAATATGCCAGCAAATTTGGAAAACTCAGCAGTGGCCACAGGACTGGAAACTGTCAGTTTTCATTCCAATCCCAAAGAAAGGCAATGCCAAAG
>NW_011495026.1:7486432-7487249 GCF_000754665.1 Bison bison bison | reverse complement strand
GAACCGTGAACTTCCTGATGTTCAAGCTGGTTTTAGAAAAGGAAGAGGAACCAGAGATCAAATTGCCAACATCCGCTGGATCATGCAAAAAGCAAGAGAGTTCCAGAAAAACATCTATTTCTGCTTTATTGACTATGCCAAAGCCTTTGACTGTGTGGATCACAATAAACTGTGGAAAATTCTTCAAGAGATGGAATACCAGACCACCTGAGCTGCCTGAGCTGACAACAGACTGATTCCAAATAGGAAAAGGAGTACGTCAGGCTGTATATTGTCACCCTGTTTATTTAACTTATATGCAGAGTTCATCATGAGAAATGCTGGACTGGAAGAAACACAAGCTGGAATCAAGATTGCCGGGAGAAATATCAATAACCTCAGATGTGCAGGGACACCACCCTTATGGCAGAAAGTGAAGAGGAACTCAAAAGCCTCTTGATGAAAGTGAAAGTGGAGAGTGAAAAAGTTGGCTTAATGCTCAACATTCAGAAAACGAAGATTATGGCATCTGGTCTCATCACTTCATGGGAAATAGATGGGGAAACAGTGGAAACAGGTCAGACTTTATTTTTTTGGGCTCCAAAATCACTGCAGATGGTGACTGCAGCCATGAAATTAAAAGACGCTTACTCCTTGGAAGGAAAGTTATGACCAACCTAGATAGCATATTCAAAAGCAGAGACATTACTTTGCCAACAAAGGTTCATCTAGTCAAGGCTATGGTTTTTCCTATGGTCATGTATGGATGTGAGAGTTGGACTGTGAAGAAGGCTGAGCACCGAAGAATTGATGCTTTGGAACTGTGGTGTTGGAGAAG
>NW_011495026.1:7484944-7486332 GCF_000754665.1 Bison bison bison | reverse complement strand
TCCCTTGGACTGCAAGGAGATCCAACCAGTCCATTCTGAAGGAGATCAGCCCTGGGATTTCTTTGGAAGGAATGATGCTAAAGCTGAAACTCCAGTACTTTGGCCACCTCATGCGAAGAGTTGACTCATTGGAAAAGACTCTGATGCTGGGAGGGATTGGGGGCAGGAGGAGAAGGGGACGACAGAGGATGAGATGGCTGGATGGCATCACTGACTCGATGGGTGTGAGTCTGAGTGAACTCTGGGAGTTGGTGATGGACAGGGAGGCCTGGCGTGGTACAATTCATGGGGTCGCAAAGAGTCAGACATGACTGAGTGACTGATCTGATCTGATACCAGCCTGGTCTGCATTTAACACTCACCTAAATGATGTAACATTTCAATTTCCTTTCTTATGCAAGAGCTTCAGCTGTCCTTCAATCAGGTTCAAACATATTCTAGATAGGTAAGTTCAATATTCACTCACTCAAACAACACTCATATAGCACTTACGATATGCAAAATGCTGTTCAAAGTGCTGTCATAAACATAAGATATTAATCAGCCATGAATAATGTTATGAAAAAACATGCCTAATAGAGGAGATAACAAACCATGTATGCATAAGTAATTACAAAAGAAGTTAAGAATCTGAAGACCAATAAGGGAAGAAGTATAAAATGTTTAAGGAGGAGATAAAAAAAAATTAGAAAGAAAATTCCACTATTCAAGGATTCCTATTCAACATAAGGAACAAATGTCAGAGTCCAGTCTTCTACCTCCCAATCTTTTTCTAACAAGCCATTGTTACCTTTCACCACTTTTCATAAAATTTTTCTGCTAAACTCTCAAAGTTTAGAGTTGTTCATCCTTAATTCTTCATCACAACTTTATTCCATTTATACTTAATCTGAGGTTACCACTGAAGATGTTTAATAATTCCTATCAACATTACCTGTAGCTCAGATGGTAAAGAATCTGCCTGTGATGCAGGAGACCCAGATTTGAGACCCAGATTTGACCCCTGGGTTGGGAAGATCCCCCAGAGAAGGGAATGGCAACCCACTCCAGTATTCTTGCCTGGAGAATCCCATGGACAGAGGAGCCTGGTGGGCTACAGTCCATGGGGTTGCAAAGAGTCGGACAGCACTGAGCGACGAACACTACTACTACTATCAACATTACAAAGAACAAAATCTTTTTACCCAACTTGGAAAACTGACATCACACAGAAAGTTCACATCTGGCCTTGCCTATTGTTAATCAGAAATAAAAGAAAATAATATCCACTAGGAACACAGTTTAGTACTTCCACTCCACATCCATCTATCTCTCCAAAAAGACCCTAGCCTTGGGCGAGGGGCGGGGAGGGAGCGGGCTGGGAGGGAGGGGTGTCAAGGACCATGACA
>NW_011495026.1:7479555-7484844 GCF_000754665.1 Bison bison bison | reverse complement strand
GACCATGACAGTAAGGTTCAGAAAGAAGTTTTCTGGTTGAAACAATAACCATCTTTCATTGTGCTTCTGAACCAATCACAGGATCTAAAACCACTAACCCCTCCCTCATTCCTTAACTTGATCCTTTGGTCAAAAACAACTGGAATATGTTTTACGGTTATAGGACTACTAGGAAACTCGGTTATAGGACTACTAGGAAACTCTACCGCTAACTCTAGAGAAGTCAGTTCAACAGAAAATGCAAAGTTTTCCCATATAAGCCTGAAACAGGAGGCAGAATGAAATAAATCAGCGTTTGGTTCTCTAAACAAGTAAAAACCTAATGGTTGTCATCTTAGTTCCATCAATAGAAATAGAAGAAATATATATATTCTAAGAGTAGTAACAACAGCTTTGCACTTTAACCTGTGAAGAAAGAAAAATGGAAAAGAACAAAAATAAGAAATTAATGTGTCTTCATTCATCATTCCCTTGATGATCCAGTTCCATCAGTGTTAAAATGTGTGCTGCATCTATACAACAGCAAGTATTTACCCAAAGTGTTATTTTTTATAGAAATAAGATAAATGTTAGCATTAACAACTTAAAACTCCACGAAGACAATGTATTTTGTCTGTTCTATTCATTAATTTATCTATAGCTGAATTCTACCTAACACAGAGACAGTTCTCAATAAATATCTGTAGCTGAACTGTGCTTAAAGCACAAAAAGCTCTCAATAAACATTTGCTATAAGAACGAATGAATGGATGTCAGAAGAAATTTCTTGACAACTAAATCTCAGAATCAACAGAGTATACTCTACTATGTCAGAAAAAAAAGAAAGTAGCAGTATTTAACTAAACATGAAGTTACTTTCCGTTTTTTAATCATGAAGAAAATGTGATTTCAAAAAACTGATTATTAACAAGTTACTTCTTGGCTATGTGACTCCATGTAAGAAGTTAGTTTGCAGCACTGCATATTATATCCAGTATCATTAAGGGTAAAAAAATAGGGATAAAAAATTAGGAAGTAAAACTGAAGAAAAGAGGATAAAAAGCATCCATTACTGAATCACTCTGAAATTTCCCCAGTTTTATGGATCTGTGAAGAACTATATCAAATTTCTATTTCTATTTAAATTATTTCACACATAAATATATGAAGTCATCAATATTAATTATCAAGTGTTAGATGTTAGAAAGTAACAATACACAACCTGATTTGGGAGATTGTTTTTGTCAAAAATGAAAAAAATAATTACTTTTCTTTGTTTATATTTTATCTCCCATAATGTTATGATTAACTACATCCATCTCTGTCTCCCCCAAAATATTGTTTAACTCTTTGAAAATAATGACCTTTTGCTCCATTGTCTACTTGTTGAATTACATCTATCCGTGCCTAAATAAAATATATGCCTATTAAAATTCTCCAAAGGATTTATTTAACAAGTCAACCAAACACCAGTAAAACCCACAATAAAATCTTAACTATTTGTCCAAAAGCAGAGGTCTAGATCATCTAATGTCATAGACTATGTAAAACTATCTTTTTAACTTTTAAGTGTGTTCTCATGTCTGCATTTGACGATGGTTATATTACTGCTTCACAGTCTCAAAGAAACATGCAGCTCTACCAATTATCAAAAACAGCTTTTCCAATATCAAGGGGTTACCTAGTTTATTTAATGACTCAATCATCATTGTGCAAGCTCAGTCTCAATCATGTCTGACTCTTTGCAACTGCATGGACTGCAGCCTGCCAGGCTCCTCAGTCCATGGGACTCTCCAGGCAACAATACTGGAGTAGGTTGCCATTTCCTCTTCCAGGGTATTTTCCTGGCCCAGGGATTGAACCTGTGTCTCCTGTGTTTTCTACAGGCAGATTCTTTACCACTGAGCCACTTGGAAGCCCACTGATTCATTACTTAAGTGAAAAAGAAAGTGACCCAAGTTTTTGAAAGACCCAGTAGAAAACTGTAAGAGTACCAGAATGGTACAAGTAGAAATACTAGACTTTCCCTCACCAAGTATAGACTGGGAATACAAAATGATTAGATCCTTCTGTCAATCAGAAAATCAATACTGATGTGGTTTTATACACAGCTGTATCTGCTCCTTACTCACCTTCAATTAGTAACTAAAATTCACCCAGTGGGGTAAAAATATAGAAAAACAATCTGAGTAGAAGGATCTTTTTAAAGAAAATCTCTGCTACTATAGAGAAAGATTTGCTCATGATCAGAATATATCAAAAATATAAAGTTATCAGACTTGATTTTAAATATTTTAAAGTATTAAAAATTTACATAACTTATTTAACTAATTTCAATCAAACTACATAATTACATACTTTAGTTAGACTAAGTTCAACTTAGATTAAGCTTTTTGAAACAGTTTCTAAGATTTCAATAAATCCACAGTTTATGAAATTACTTATTGGAAATGAAAATTCAGCTCTTCAATGAGTGACAGTATCTCCAGAAAAAGTAGTAAGAGGAAAAGATTTGTTTATGCACACTTAAAACTCTTAAAAAGTAGAGTTTAATATTCAGGTTTGCATTATTGATTATTCCATACTGAACACTGTCCATCAAGCTTGGCATCTCAAATTTGTGATACAGGTATTGCCTAACAGATCGGCTCATTAATTTCAAAATGATCTAACAGTTCTGACCCTGATTTTGATGGCTGACAGCAGAAGAAAACAGATTTGCCCTGAGTTTTACTGGATGGCACTCACATGTTAAAAAGTCTGCAAGAATATCACACCTCTCTGTTTCTTCAGTGCTTCACACTCTGTTATTAAACAAGTAAAAGATATACTTTTAATTAATATCCCTACAATCCAAAGCTTAAATTTTGTTTCCTTCAACACTCAAAGTATACAAGTGTTTCACAACCACAGATTATCCCCAAATACACAATTAGAGTCAAAGTACTGGCAAAGTTAAGAAACAATACAAAACACCAAAGGAAAAAAAAAAAAAAAAAACCTTTAATTTTTTCAAAGAAACAGAACACCATGACCATGACTTATTTGTTACCTTTTAAATGCTTCCGCTGGGTTTCTCTCACATTCCCCGGGCTGTAGGAGGCTTTGAACTGCTGGATCCCTTAGTTTGTCCTCATATCCTTGGAGTAGTCCGCTACGGCAGATCTGAGCAACCAGACCTCTAATAAACCCTCCAACACACAAAGTATCAGAGTCCTGCGCTTTGCAGAAATGAAAGGCCAACGCCTGGCGATGTAAACCTCTCTGCAAGCTTGTAGGTGAACTTGGCCACAAGAGTTCAGTGCATAAGGCTGTCTTGCCACTGCCAGGCCCTCCTACCAATAATACACCCCAGGCAGCTCCTTTCCCAGAGACAACACTAGCATTATTCCCAGAATTCATTACAAGGGGTGGTGTGTTGACAGCACTGTTGCAGCAGTTAGTCTTCTCCTGGAGGCAATGCTGAAGCTTGTGGAAAACCCACTCCCTACAGTAAAACTGCTTCCCCTGCAGTAAACTCGTTTGAGCCATTTTGCAGACTTTCTCTTCCCAAGGATTAGTCATAATAGGTTTCTTACCATCAACATTTGCTAGCATCTGGGTACATCAACACAGGTCTTTACATCCTTTTGGACGGAACTTGCATATTAAGTTGAGTTTGAATGGCAGAGTAACCAGTTACAGTAAAATTCAACAGCCACAGAGTCCATCTGCCAACAGAATGTGCGTGACTTTATTTGGCTCTTTATTCCTGATAATCAGCAGAGAATATATGTTTATATTAATTGTTGAACTGGTGGAAAACTGCCTGGTTCCGAACCTTGACCACACTTTTCCTATATCTTGACGGGTCGCGTAACTCCATGATTACATCTGGAGTTTATGTGATTGTGGATATTTCAAGTATGCAGATGAGACAATACATCTGGAAAACTGAAGAGAAAGCCCAATCTTTCAATTTGTATAAAATGCTTCTCCAGATTTCCAGCGTTAACTCTGTATCTGAAAATTAGATGCAGAAAAACGTGTCCATTACAGTTAAATGCTATCAAAGGGATTACATTTATACAGTAGATTGTTAGTGCTATACTTCTTGCTGAAGGATAGTCAAAGTACTAGACCCTACAGGTTTTAGGTATCTGGACAACTGCCAGAGAGAGAACTGTTTCAGATTACTGTCTCTTATGTGGCAAAAACGGCAAACCACTGTTAACATCTTCTTAATTCATAGCATTCATAAAATGCATTTTTCAAGATAGATCCTTAATGAACCTGTTCACAAGTTTCTGCGTTTAAGATGTCTAGGTAATCAATAATTCCCACTAGCAACTAAAATAAAACAAAAATACCTTCGTGCAAAATATCACATGATAAAAAGCTTATTTGTCAAAAAATACAATTATCCAGTTACAGTAATCTCAAAAACTCATACACTTCATCTCTGGCACTTTCAAAAAGTTGGATAACTACACCAAAATCATAATTACATTTTCCTTTCTCTATAGTTAGGCTTCCCAAACAGCTACATTTGAATCAAGTTACCCTGGATTTTTAAAACCTCACTATAGAAAGGAGAAATAAAGACTTTAGGCACATGCAGTACCATCGTTAACTCTAGCCAAAAAGGTCTTTCCGACAAGCTTGGCAAAATAGCGCCAGGTAGGGAAGCTCTATGAACTTGCACAGACCAGCCAGTCAAAGGGCTCTGTTGACTTGACTGGCCACAGTCCTTTGTTGATAGTTTGCAAAATCTAGCGGGTGATTATCAGGGTTGCGGCTGGATGGGAACGGGTTAAAAAGAAAAAGGGGAAGGGGGTGAGCTTACATGAATGATAAAATCCAAACACAAGTACTACGCGAATCCTTCTTTCCTCTGCGCCAAAGAGGATGGTTTCGGAGAGGGGGTGAGGCATGAAATCTACTACTGTGGCCGGAGAAAAGGCTGCCGGGGAGAATTCCTTCCAGGCAGGAAAGGGATAAGGAATAGATGGCTTGGGCTGGTGGGTGTTTGCCTACAGTTCCGGCCTCTAGTTTCAGCTGATAGACAAAAGGAACTCCGGGATTCCCAGCGACAGGAACCTCCTTCGGGTTCAGTGGCCCCAAGGAGCCACAGGAGGGCCACCTCGGAGAGGCCACGGACAGAGGTGCAGCCTCCACACTGAGGTCTTCCTTCCAGAAGGCTGGGAACGCCTAGACACCCGCCCCGCCCCGAGATCGGGGTGTGTCCTCTGAAGGGGGAAGGGGTGCCCGACGTCCTCGCCAATCCTAGATGTGGGGTCGCTTCGGGTCGGTGTCCAGCTCCGCGCCCCC
>NW_011495026.1:7466552-7479146 GCF_000754665.1 Bison bison bison | reverse complement strand
GGCCACGCCCCTCCCGGCCGCCCGGCCTTTCTTCGGCCGCCGGCTCCGCCCCCCTGCCTCGCCCCTCCCCCACTGCACCGTCCCGTCGCCGCCCGTGCCTGGATGTGTGCAGCCGCTTGGGGCCGGCTGCTTTGCACCGCGGGGAGACCTCTCTGAGGGCTGCCTGGCGGCTCCGCCTTTCTCGAGGATGGGGGCGGAGAAGGGGGCGGGGGCTACGTTCTCACGTCCCCGAGCTCACGCGAGTCGCTGCCCCCACCCACCCCGTCACCACTCGGCCCTGAGCCTTCCTTTGTCTTCCTGTCTGAGGGACTCGCTGGCTTTTGGGGCCGCTGCTAGGAGGGGCACTTGAGCTGGGAGAGTTGCCCCATGCCACTCCCTTAACCTTTTTGTCCCCAAAGGGCACTCCAGGCCGGTCCTTTTCTTCAGTCATCGGGGTCCCCATTCAATCTATTAAATTCCGGGGATGGTTTAACTTTCTCGATTTGGGACTAAAAGAAACAAGTAAGGACCGGGAAGGAGGTTGTGAAAACTAAAAATAGTAGGAATATGGGTCTGTGTTCCCACTTGCCTCATGAAAAGGACATGGCCTCCATCAGATCTAGTTGAAAGCTATCACTCTTGGATCTCAGGCAGCTTCCCTTCTGGACAGATTGATTACTCGCAGAGGCCACTATGGGGGAAAAAGACCGCGATCGAGGTCAGAATGCAGAATAAGATGAACTGCCCTGGAGGACCTGACCACAAGCAGTTACTTTTGAACTCAGTGAGCCAGTTTGCATTCACGTGAACCTGGATTAGATTCCAAATTTCTTCTGGGAAAGTACTGTCAACTGATAGATTAAGAAATGCAGTATCTTTTTTATTATTTATGCTAAAACCATCAGCTCTCCTCCCAGCCTCCATTAATTTAAATATTCTTCTATCTTAAATGCTGAACCAGTCAGTCTCCCATCTGTTTTTAGGAATTTCGAAGTATAGCTGTCACTCTTAACTAGAAAAATGGACTGTACTTATGCTTACTCTTCCATTCTGTTTATTCTCAGGCTATCTATGGCAGTTGAGGTTTGTTGACCTTTAATTTTAATGTATTTGTTGCAAATTCTGAGGTTTTTTCCAGAACAAAACAGAGTATAAATTCACCAGAATTAGTGATAAAAAAATTGATTTTTAAAGAGATACAACTTTGATATGCCTTTTGCTTAAGCCGTTTTAATTACCACTTGTCATACATTATTGCCACTGGAAAAGTTGACTCCAGTTTCATGGTTGTAAAATCATATGTTTGAGGAAATTTTAAATATGAAATATGTACACCGTAAAATCATTTCCATTAAACTATTTGTTAATGTATTAATTAAAATAATTTCTGTCCAATAGAGAAGTTACACAAACTTTTGGTTTACTGAGCCTATTTTTTTCAGATAACTAACCATCATGGAATGCTGTTTTAAATACTTCAGCAATAACTAAGCTATAATCTTCAGACTCATTTAGAATTTTTTCCTTTAAAATTTATTGCACATTTCATTTTTATGACTTTTTGCTTTCCCTAATAGAAAACAGAGAAGGCAATGGCACCCCACTCCAGTACTCTTGCCTGGAAAATCCCATGGATGGAGGAGCCTGGTAGGCTGCAGTCCATGGGGTCGCTAAGAGTCCCATACGACTGAGCGACTTCACTTTTACTTTTCACTTTCATGCATTGGAGAAAGAAATGGCAACCCACCCTAGTGTTCTTGCCTGCAGAATCCCAGGGACGGGGGAGCCTGGTGGGCTGCCGTCTATGGGGTCACACAGAGTCGGACACGACGGAAGTGACTTAGCAGCTAATAGAAAAACTTCTGAAAAATAAGGGTATGCCTCCATACCCTTTGTAGCAAGTTTCCCTGCATGTAAAGCATGTCTGTTCTTTTATTCCACACTCAACTTACATAGAGACTTTCTACACACACGGTATTGTGTTGGCTGCTGCTGCTTCTGCTGCTGCTTCTGCTGCTTCTAAGTCGCTTCAGTCGTGTCCGACTCTGTGCGAGCCCATAGACAACAGCCCACCAGGCTCCTCTGTCCCTGGGATTCTCCAGGCAAGAATACAGGAGTGGGTTGCCATTTCCTTCTCCAACGCATGCAGGCATACTAAGTCGCTTCAGTTGTGTCTGACTTTGTGCGACCCCATGGACAGCAGCCCACCAGGCTCCTCTGTCCATGGGATTCTCTAGGCAAGAATACTGGAATGGGTTGCCATTTCCTTCTCCCATTGTGTCTGGCATAATGATAACTTATAAACATGGACAGACACAGTTTCTTCAAGTCTGGGAGGCTGTTGCAAGGCAAAGGTAACTTGGGACTACTCTAGCCATTCTTTCTTTTCAGAACATCCATTTATTTTACCAGTTTTTATACGAAGCAATGATGTTTTTTAAGCTCTTTCAAACTCCTTGTGGCCAAATTACTGTCTTGGTCACCCAAAGCTGGAAGTCTCCACTGTTGAAAAAAAGTCATATGGTGGCTCACACAGTAAAGAGTCCACTTGCAATGCAAGAGACTCAGGTTTGATCCCTGAGTCCAGAAGATCCCCTGGAGAAGGGAATGGCAACTCACTCCAGTATTCTTGCAGAATTCCTGCAGAATTCCATGGACAGAGGAGCCTGGCAGGCTACCGTCCGTGGGGTCACCAAGAGTCAAATACAACTGAGCAACTAACACTTTCACTTTTCATGTATGGCTTAGTAGGCCTATTAATTAACCCAACTGGGACATTTTTTGAGAACAAAGAAACTAATAAAATTATATAGTTCTTAGGTATACTTATCTATTGACCAAAACTTTGGCTCAATTATATTTGGTAGAGTTACTAAATAGTTCTATTTAAACATTATTTTTCAAAAAATAACAATAAAATATATATTAAAACATAAATATGTATTTACCCTCCAGATTTTACAAAATGTCTTTTTATCAATTACCTGAATGCTATTTTTACCATTTGTACTTACTTTCAGTACATTTTCACATACTTTAATCAATTTCTTAGCATACTTTCTCCACCACCAAATACTGGTATTTTTCTAAAAAATACATTTTCTTAAATACAATTTTCCTTTTTCTAAATTTATTCATAAAATTGCCTGAAATCTTCTTCATGGTTACATAAACAATATATTGTTGCCATCTTCAACGAATGCTTCTCTGTAGAACATACTTTTTTAACTTTTTCTTTTGTATTGGAGTGTAGCTGATTGACAATGTTGTGATAGTGTCAAGTGGATAGCAAAGGGAGTCAGCCATACATGTACATGTGTCCATTCTCCTCCAAACCCCCTCCCTTCCAGGCTGCCACATAACATTGAGCAGAGTTACCAGTGCTATACAGTAGGTCCTTGTCGGTTATCCATTTTAAATATAGCAATATGTACCTGTCCATCCCAAACTCCCTAACTAACCCTTCCCCCATCCTTCCCCACCCCTAACCATAAGCTCATTCTCTAAGTCTGTGGATCTGTTTCTGTTTTGTAAGTTCATTTGTATCATGTCTTTTTAGATTCTGCTCATAAGGGATGTCATACAATGATTCTGCTTCTCTGTCTGACTTCACTCAGAATGATAATCTCTACACCATAATGTTTTTAGTTGAAAATTTTCTCTATAAGTACTGAAGTACCTAGTAAGTTCAAAGCAAACTCTGTTTTTAAAAAATATATTATTATTTATATTCTTTATATTGAAATGTACAAATTTTTCAGCTCAAATCTTTTTACAGGTGTGTCTTTTTTAAAACTTACAGTAGCATCTCTCAACAAATATTTTTTCAAAACAAAGCTCCTTATATAAATTTTCTTTATGTTGATGGTTTCAATTAAATTTAGATATCTCAAAATTATAGGTCTTCTGGTTTTTAACCCATTTGGATACAAAATATAATTTTATCCAGTTAAAAACAGCAGCTTTTTAACTGAATCAAAAGATTCTCCCCACAAGTTGAGATATTCCAAAGCCCAATTATAAATGTGAAAACTAGGTCTTTTGCAATATTTGTACAGTCATGTAATACATTTAATTTCTTCTTTGATTGGTAGACAAAAATTTCAGTAACTTCTTATTTGAAACCTTTGTAATTACAATTCTTTAAAAAGCTGCAGAAGACAAATACTTTGATTTTAAAATTTCAGTGATTTTAAATGAAATGCTGTGAAAATTTAGAGGACTCTAATTAGTGTAGGTCACTCAGGTTGTTTTACAGAGTAATTCATTTTATTAAACTGAAATAGAGTTGCTATGCAATGTTATATTAAATATAATAATGTAATTTTAGTTTAGGTGTACAACAATCAACATTTTTATAGATTATATTTCACTTAAAGTTATTACATAAAAATGGCTATAGTTTCCTGTGCTGTACAATATATTCTTGTTGTTTATCTATTTTATACATAGTAGTTTGTGACAAAGTAATTAAGAACATCCTAGGCAGTCTTTCAGATTCTATCACAAATTTAAAGAACTCTTTCATTGTACAGGAGCATTCAGTCTTGATATATGCTCTATTACAGGGTGACTCAGTCTCTGTTTCACATGCTTCAGATATACCTTACCTTTACTTTTCTACATTTACCACTGATTCTCAGAAGTGGCAGCCTGGTGGGTTCATGAACGTCTAAGGTGGCAGCAGCAGGCTAGGAGACACCTGACTAGCACACCAAGTACCTGGTAGGATCAGCAGGCTTGAAAGCTTCACTGATTACTCCCAAGACCAGGAGTTAGACCACTCTCCTGGTGGCTGAGATGGCAAAGAATCTTGTCTGTAATGTGGGAGACCCAGGTTCAATCCCTGTGTCAGGAAGATCCACTGACAGAGAAGGTTATGGCTATCCACTACAGTATTCTTACCTGGGAAATCCCATGGCCAGAGGAGCCTGGCGGGCTACAGTCCATGGGGTCACAAAGAGTTGGACACTATTAAAGCAACTGAGCACACATGCAGTCTCTCCTATCAAGCTGAGTTTTGTTTTTTCAGCTAGTATCCTGCTCACTATCCCTGAAAGGAAGGGGTGAGTTACTTTGCATCTGGAAAGATTCCGGAAAAAGTTATTGCTGGCCGTCTTTCAGGTTTCCCCACACATTTAAAGAACTCTGTTCATTGCTAATGTATCTCACACACTATTAACCATAACCATGGCAGAAGCTGGAAATAAATATGAAGGTCTACCAAACCCATGCCAGGTTATTTTAATACTGCTATTAATAACAGTGCTTGGTTTACACAAACATGCACAAGTTATGTTAGTTATGTTAATTGGACTTGATGTGGTGCTAGATTATAGAAAGTCTTTGATTGACAGAGTAAGCATAATGATAGGAATATCCGGCTGTGGCTGCCCTCTTAAATACCCTTCTTAAAAGAATGCTTATTTAAGTCTTACATGTTCAAATTACTATTGCCAGCTGTATTTGTTCCTGTTCTTGAAGACAAGCCTAAAAATTGTTTTGTGCTTATAAAATGTGTAAGGTAGAGGCCTTTCCTTCAAAGAATTAAACAAACTCCAAAATAAGATGTATTTTGCAGAATTCCCAGCCAAAGGAAATCCAGACTCACTAGGCGTGCGTGGTTACAGTGCTCCACCTTATCCTACAGGTTTTTAGAACAAAAACTCTCAATAGGCTCCAAAATTACACCTGCAGTCCACATGCTAGAATGAATCCAAAATTCATCATCTTGTGCACGTCTCCAATACAAGGAATTTAAAGAAGCAAATTAAGATCCTCTAAAATACGTCTCTCCAATGGATTCTCATAATTGCATTTTCCTACTTTTTCTTCCAGAAGCCCACACCCAAACACAGAGTCACCATCACCTTTTTATCAAATATTTCTTTCTGACAAAGATCATTCATGAAGTATTCTCTGAACATCATTTTGAATATCTGAAGACAGTGGAAATATAGCAATATTACCTTCCTGACTCCTATGTTACATCCTTATATGTAAAAATAGCAATTGTTCAGTTGTTTAGTCACTAAGTTGTATCCAACTCTCTGCAACCCCAGGGACTGTAGCCCGCCAGGCTTCTCTGTCCATGGGATTTCCCAGGCAAGAACACTGAAGTGGGCGGGCCTTTCTTCGTCTTCCTTCTCATTTCTTCTGAGAAGGTCCTTCTCAGGGGATCTTCCCGACACAGGAATTGAACCTGTGTCTCCTGCTTTGCAGGTGGATTTGTACCACTGAGCCACGAGGGAAGCCCCCAAATACCAATAATTAGATATAACAACAGTAATCTGAAGCTAATGCTAAATGTCATTTTAAAAAGTTGACTTCTGTAACTTTATTATGTCCACTATACATTCTTTGACCAAATTACAGTGAAATACTAAGTGCAATTAATTTCTTTATTTGCTGCACATAGTTATCGACTTAGGTTCCTAGGTAAATGAGAGAGATTATTTTACTTATTGTCCTTAGTCTTTCTGGTCGTCTAGAAGCATACCTTGTTTTTCCTTTTTCCAGGTCTTGTCACTCACTAGGCCAACATGCCTTGGTGTTTGCAACCTCTGGGAGGTAGGTTGTATTAATTTGAAAGATAAATATTATATACTTGAAAGCATAAAAAGAAACTGAACGAAGTGTCTGTGGGAGTACCTCATCTTGGAAGGCATTTTTTCTAAGGTCACGGAGGCTCCTAGGAATGCCACACTTCCCATCCCATGCACGTTGCCAGGGAACTCATTTATATTGATGATGAAGATGGAAGCAGTGCAAGAGGCCTATGGCAGGGAAGTCTCGGAAGTTCGTTTTGTTTTGTTTTTCTCTCTGGTGGGCTAGATGTCAAATAACCTCCATAAGGTATTGATAATTTTCTTACTGGTCAGTTTTACCTGGGTGTCTATATTTCTTATTTTTCCTTTTTGTAGGCAAAAGTGCTGAAGAATGTTCAAACTACCGGATGGATGTGCTCACTTCCCATGCTAGCAAGGTTATGCTTAAAATCCTTCAAGCTAGGCTTCAGTAGTACTTGATCAAGAACTTCCAGATGTACAAACTGGGTTTAGAAAAGGCAGAGGAACCAGAGATCAAATTGCCTACACTTGTTGTTTCATAGAGAAAGCAAGGAAATTCCAGGAAAGCATCTACTTCTGCTTCATTGACTATGCTAAAGCCTTTGACTGTGTGGATCACAACAAACTGAAAAATTCTTAAAGAGATGGGAATACCAGAACATTTTACCTGACCCTCAAGAAACCTGTATGTGGATCAAGAAGCAACAATTAGAACCTTACATGGAACAACAACTGACTGGTTCAAAATTGGGAAAGGAATATGACAAGGCTATATATTGTCACTCTGTTTATTTAACTTACATCCAGAGTGAGTGCATGCATGTTAAGTTGCTTCAGTCATATTCAACTTTTTGTGACCCTATGGACCATAGCCTGTCAGACTCCTCTGTCCATGGGATTTACCAGGCAAGAATACTGGAATGGGTTGCCACTTCCTCCTCCAGGGGATCTTCCCAACCCAGGGATCAAACCCATGTTTCCTGTGGCTCCTGCATTGCAGGTGGATTCTTTACCACTGAGCCACTGGGGAAGCCCCTATATGCAGAGTACCTAGTGCAAAATGCCAGGCTGGGTAAGTTACAAGCTGGAATCAAGATCGCAGGGAGAAAAAAATAATAATAATAAAAAAGATTGCCGGGAGAAACATCACACCCTCAGACATGCAGATGATACCACTCTAATGGAAGAATATGAAGAGAAATTAAAGAGCCTCTTGATGAGGGTAAAAGAGGAGAGGGAAAAAGCTGACTTAAAACTCAGCATTTAAAAAACTAAGATCATGGCCTCCAGTCCCATCATTTTATGGCAAATAGATGGGGGAAAAGTGAAAGCAGTGACAGATTTTTCTATTCTTGGGCTCCAAAATCATTATGGATGGTGACTGTAGCCATAAAATTAGAAGACGCTTGCCCCTTGGAAGAAAAGCTATGACAAACCTAGACAGAGACATCACTTTGCCAACAAAGGTCCATAGAGTCAAAGCTATGGTTTTTCCAGTAGTCATGTATGGATGTGAGAGTTGGACCATAAAGAAGGCTGAGCACCAAAGGATTGATGCTTTCAAACTGTGATGCTGGAGAAGACTATTGAGTGTCCTTTGGATGGCAAGGAGATCAAGCCTAAAGGAAATCAGTCCTGAATATTCATTGGAAGGACTGATGCTGAAGCTGAAGCTCTAATACTTTGGCCACTTGATGTAAATAGTTGATCTTTTCATTGGAAAAGACCCTGATGCTGGGAAAGATTGAAGGCAAAAGGAGAAGAGGGCAGCAGCAGATGAGATGGTTGAATAGCATCACCAACTCAATGGACATGAACTTGGGCAAACTCAGGGAGACAGTTAAGGACAGGGAAGCCTGGAGTGCTACAGTTCATGGGGTCACAAAGAGTCAGGCATGACTTAGCAACTGAACAAGAACAACATAATTCTTATTAGCACTTGTCAGTTAGCCTAAAATGTGATCATTCCTTTATATTATTCCTTATATTTTCATTTAATTTTGAGTAATCCCCCCCTGTTTTTAAGAATTCTTCTGACAGAAAAATGTAACTAACATCCTAAGTCTGGAATTGAATTGGTTGAGGTGTACCATATACCAAGTCTTTTAACCATGAAAGATAGCAAATACCCTACCAGAGATATTGCTATACTAGAAATATACTGAAATTACCATCACATTATTTTCTGAAAGCCACATGTATAGATCCCCACTCTACTGAAAAAAAAGCAATGTTTTTATGTCTTTTTCCAAGTATGAATGCTACCAATGCAAACTAGATATGACAGAGATGCCCCCAAGGAACCATACCTGATGACATTTATGCCCTTAAACAGGTGTCTCACATTGTATCTGGTTTGACCTGTGACTTGCATTAACCAATAAAATGTGGCAGGAGTGATGTTATATTCATTCCAGACCTTGATCTGAAAAGAACTGGCAGCTTCTATGTCACACTTTGGAACACTCACCTTTAGGAATCACTGTTGAAGAAGTTTGGCTACCCTACTGAAGGAACCATGTGGAGAAACCATACAAGAAGGCCATGTGGGAAGACCTTGAGGTCAAATGGAAAGACAAAGAGACTCAGACAGGCTAGCATCTAGTTGGTCCTCCTGATGGCTCCAGCCCCAGCCACCATTAACTGCAACCTCACAAAGAACCCCAAGTGAGCCCCATGGAAGCATTGTCTAGTTGAACCCAGTCAAACCACAGAACCATAAGAAATGTCTAAATGATTGCTGTTTTAAGCCTCTAAATTGTGGAGTCATTTGTTGTTGATTAGTGACTAAGTTGCACCCAAGTCTTTGCAAACCCCATGGACTGTAGCTTGCTAGGCTCCTCTGACCTTGGGCTTCTCCAGGCAAGAATATTGGAGTGAGTTGCCACTTCCTCCTCCAGGGGATCTTCCCGACCCAGGGGTGGAATCCACGTCTCCTGCATAGCAGGTAGATTCTTTACTGCTGAGCCACTGGGAAGTCCCAGAGTCATTTGTTATATAGTAATACACAGTCAAAACACTATCCAATGAAAATATGGAATATCCTGTTGTTCTGCCATTATTACATTACTTTTCTGTCTCTTCATCTTGTCTCTTGGGCAATTGAAATAGTTCTGAAGAACTGAAACATTATTCATACCATCCCAGTTTTCTATGCACTATCCTTTTGAGAAATAATTAAAGAAGTGAGATAGAAGTTAAGTGGACTTTTAAAATTATGTAGACTGAATGAGAATTTGTATTTATTTCCAGGTGTCTTTTCTCTCCACTGCATATTTCTTATCACATTAGAGGCCTTTGCTCAATAAGAACATCTCTGATTCTAGCCTGCCAGACAGTCATATAATACTTTCAAACAAAAAACATCTGGTTCCAGACAAGTGCTTTATAATAAATGAGAATCAGAAGCTGTGCTCTCAATTTACCAGCATAGTTTTACATAAAATTGGGCTGGTGTGTCAGGGGGTGATCTGAATCAGAAGCACATTCTCTCAATAATGTTGATTTAATTTCTGAATGCCTAGACATTGACTACTTCAAAATTTAAAAACAGTAAAACATTTTGGTTTAGACTTGGCCTTAAGTAGTAAAAGCTTTTGTTTCATTTCTGTTTCTTTTTTCGTAGGAGATCCTATACTCTGCAAAGAACACATTATTAAGAAATTTAGGCAGATGAAAGATATATCTAAGTTTGGGATGAACAAGCTCATTAATTATTCAAAATTTTAATAAAATTTTTAATTTAAAATTTTAAAATTTAATAGTAAAACTGAATATTTTTCAGTCAAATCAGGTGAATTAAGAGCCCAGAGGAGGTGGAAAGAGAAGTGACCAATTTTATCCTGGGACTATGGTTTGGAGATATTTTAAGAAGTGTATCAGCGTTGTCTGTAAGGTTGAATTGTGGTTGGAACATTAGGAGGGTCACAGCTTTAGTGAAGTATAGTTTGGGTCGGGGTCACCATATACAGTTGCGTAGGCTGTTCACTGCACAACTGGAGGTGACACCATTCAAATGGACTGTGATCCGATTCAAACCAACCAGATTGTATCAAGGTAGTGAGTGCAGTTAGAGATCGTGTTTGAGCACATGTAACAGAACCCACATTCAATGGTTTGATACATAAGGGCTTATTTCTCTTGTGTAATAAAAAGCCTGATGGCATGGCTTATAGTAAGTAGCTCAGCAATCCTCAACCCTTTTATCTTTCTCTCTTCTATCCTAAGTATCTTTTACTTCATTGTCACCTCATGGTAAGATGACCAATTTGTCTTGGTTTTAAAACTGAAAGTTACATAGCTGAGAAACCTCCTTACTCGCTGGTAAACCAGGACTGTTGGTCAGCCTACCTGGGCTCAAGATGGCATTCTACCTCCAGCTTCTCATATCCACTGGGGCCAGGAAGAAAATGAGGGAAGAATTAAGGAATAAGAAATGGGTGGCACCTGTATCAGAAAGGTAAAATGTTTCCAGTAATTCTCAGCACACATCTAATTTACCAGAACTGTAGAAAGTAGGCTGGGAAATTGTGTTAGCTAGACACATTGCTGCCCTGAAGAAAATCAGGGTTCTGTTGTAAGAAGTAGAGACAGTTCATTAGGAGGACGATTAGTAGTATCTGCTTAGTTTTGTGACTTTTTCTAGGAATGCTCAGCATTCTTGGAGCAGGAATGAAAAAACAGACAAGGAGGGCAAACCAAAGTTGGTGATTGTCAAAGAAAAATATCAGATGGCAAAGGAAACACATTATTTTGGCATATGCATGTCATTATTGAAATGGCTCATTATGCAGTGCAGATTGGGGAAGAAATTCAATAAAGCTAGGAAGGATGTCACCTCCTAAGAAAAATGATGGAAGACTAGTAATTTGGAATAAAATATCATGATTTGTTTTTTAAATCCTAGGGAAAAAAAATTTGACATGGGTCAATAATTTCTTTCATTTTATTGGCATCAAATTATTTTGCTTCAACTTAATATTCATCAAGTAGTTCTATTTTATTTATTTTAAGATTCTGAACTCCAGGGAGGAAATTTAACTTAAATTTATCTTAAAATTATAATAGTTCTGTTATACTGATAATAAATTAATAGAGACATTAACAATGAAAATTGAATATAAACCCAGGTGGTGAGTTCATAACTGAAAGGCTTTTTAACTTTATTTTAATGAAAATACATGTGAAAAGCTAAGTTAAGTATTTTGATGTCACTGGACAATTGAATAAATGATAGATTGAAAAGCTGCTCCATTTACCTGTAAGTCATCAGCGACAACTGAATTGAGATCACCTTCTATTTAAGTTAGACCAATTTGAATTCATATTATATGCATGTATTATCAGGAATAAACAGGTCAAAGAAGATATAGAACAGATGGTCTAAATATATGATTATTTTTAGTCAGTTCAGTGCAGTGCAGTTCAGTCGCTCAGTCGTGTTCGACTCTTTGCGACCCCATGAATTGCAGCACACCAGGCCTCCCTGTCCATCACCATCTCCCAGAGTTCACTCAAACTCACGTCCATCCAGTCAGTGATGCCATCGAGCCATCTCACCCTCTGTCGTCCCCTTCTCCTCCTGCCCCCAATCCCTCCCAACATCAGAGCCTTTTCCAATGAGTCAAATCTTCACATGAGGTGGCCAAAGTACTGAAGGTTCAGCTTTAGCATCATTCCTTCCAAAGAAATTCCAGGGCTGATCTCCTTCAGAATGGACTGGTTGCATCTCCTTGCAGTCCAAGGGACTCTCAAGAGTCTTCTCCAACACCACAGTTGAAAAGCATCAATTCTTCAGCGCTCAGCCTTCTTCACAGTTCAACTCTCACATCCATACATGACCACAGGAAAAACCATAGCCTTGACTAGATGGACCTTTGTTGGCAAAGTAATGTCTCTGCTTTTGAATATGCTATCTAGGTTGGTCATAACTTTCCTTCCAAGGAGTAAGCGTCTTTTAATTTCATGGCTGCAGTCACCATCTGCAGTGATTTTGGAGCCCAGAAAAATAAAGTCTGACACTGTTTCCACTGTTTCCCCATCTATT
>NW_011495026.1:7462136-7466452 GCF_000754665.1 Bison bison bison | reverse complement strand
TTTAAGCCAACTTTTTCACTCTCCACTTTCACTTTCATCAAGAGGCTTTTTAGTTCCTTTTCACTTTCTGCCATAAGGGTGGTGTCATCTGCATATCTGAGGTTATTGATGTTTCTCCCGGCAATCTTGATTCCAGCTTGTGTTTCTTCCAGTCCAGCGTTTCTCATGATGTACTCTGAATATAAGTTAAATAAGCAGGGTGACAATATACAGCCTTGTACTCCTTTTCCTATTTGGTCAAGGCACAGTGAATACAAAATGATAAATTTTTCAGAGGGAGAATCGTTGCCTAAGAGACTTTTTAAAAGTTCAGATTGGAGATTCTATATGTTTGCTTAAAGAAGGGCAGGAAATTCCACTAACAATGTTGCAAGTATTTGAGATGAAGAAAAATGATAAGACATGCTTCCTAGGTACCTAAAGAAAGCAACATCATAGGTGTATCCTGGTTTTCAATCTGCAGAAGGAGAAGGGGACGACAGAAGATGAGATGGTTGGATGGCATCACCGACCCAATGGACATGAGTTTGAGTAAACTCCAGGAGTTGGTGATGGACCGGAAGGCCTGGCATACTGCGGTCCATGGGGTCACAAAGAGTCAGACAAGACTCAGCAACTGAACTGAACTGAACTGAGGCAAGTGGATTGCTTCTCCATCTAGAAAACAAGATTTCCTAGATTGGTGTAGATCAGTTGGACCCCAAAGGATTTTTTACTTCTCTATGCCAAGGAGGAAAAAACAGGAAAAAAAGAGAAATCAGGCAATAATGGGGCAGAGCAAATATTCAGAGAAGCTGAATATGGTTTAGGTCTGTGAACTTTAAAAAAAAATTGTATTAATTTACTGATTTATTTTTAATTGGGTGCACTGGTTCTTCATTGCTACGTGATGGCTTTCTCTAGTTTCAAGGAGTGGGGGCTACTCTTCATTGCGGTGCATGTGCTTCTCATTGCAGTGGCTTCTCTTATTGCAGAGCACAGGCTTCAGTAGAGCAGCTCTCGGGTACCATAGCTGTGGCTCAAGGTCTCTAGAGGATGGGATCAGTAGTTGTGGTGCATGGGTTTTAGTTGCTCTGAGGCTTGTGGAATCTTCCCGTACGAAAGATCAAACCCATGTCCCCTGCATTGGCAGGCGGCTTAATCACTGGATCCCCAGAGAAGTCCAGGTCTGTGAATGCTTGTATTGGTAAAATAATCCTGGAAACCTTCGACTTCTTCAAAGGAAATTAAATCTACATCTAAGTTTTATTTAATAAAATTTAATTTTAAAATATTTTATTACAAAAGTTTTGTAAGGTAATGCGTTTTTCTGAAAGTCAATGCTAAGTCCTTTTGACTTAGAGAGTAGAAGAGAAATATTATCATCAAATGTTGATTAAAAGTCTCCTTTTTTAGCACTTGTCAAAAAGTCTCTGTAGTAAAGTGGAAAGATTTGTAGATGAACTTACTTTTTACCTCTAAACAATTTTTTGTGGAGTGTTAGATTTTCTGTGTATCAGTCATCTGTTGCTACATCACATACCCTAACCTAAACGGTGGCTTAAAATCACACTGATTTATTGTTTCTCACAATTCTGTGGATCTAACAGGTGGATCCTCTGCTGATCTCTGCTGTGCTGTGTGTGCTATGTCACTTCAGCCGTGCCAACTCTGAGACCCCATGGACTGTAGCCCACCAGGCTCCTCTGTCCATGGGATTCTCCAGGCAAGAGAACTGAAGTAAATTGCCATCACTCCCTCATTTAGGTGCATTCAGCTGATTTCACTCTCATGTTTGAGTCACCACCTAGGTTGGCTGCAAAATGAAGTGACTTTCTCCGTTGCTTCTTCATGGCAAAATGTCCATGGAGTTCTGTGAGAGCTGAGGCAGGATCTGGAATACCTCTGCAGCCATGCTCTGGAAAATACCCAGTGTCCCTTCTGCCATATTTTATAGGTCGAAGAAATTCACAAGGACAGACTCAGGGGGGTGGGGAAAGACTCTCTTGATGGGATGGTCATGTTAAGTACGGCAAACAAAAATCTTTAAGAATTTGACAAATAACATAAGCTCTTCACCAGAAGAAAAAAAATGTACATATACACAAAGTCTGCATTAATTTTAAAGGAATGATGCCATTCCATGTCCAAGGACTCAAGATTAAGAAACTAAGAAACTCTGATTTAAACATCTTCCTCTAAATTCAGTGTTCCACTTAAAAGGAATAAACAGGAATACAGTCAAAAGATAAAAAGCATATGTCCATCTACACTGACATTTTTTCAGTGTTAATTTTTGTAGTTATAAAAAGTGATATTTTTACTCCACACAACAGGAATTTGAGGAGCTAATCCTCAGAAAATGTGAATATCAGAGTTGAACAGTGATGGATGATTTGTTTGACTTTGAATGGAACATTACTTATATAAATTAATGTATAACAAAAGACAATATTCTCTTTCTAATTCTATAAATATTCTTATTTTAATCAACTTATTCTATCTCTAATTAAATTCTTTTAAACTAAGGAGGTTAGAAGGAACTATTTATATCTTCCTTAGTTATGGTGGTTGAAGGAAATTCCCTCTAACAGGAAAGTGAAGTAGAATTTTTGCTTAATTTTAGTCTTTGTTTAGCTTTAGTTAATTATTAAAAAATTAACTGGTATATGTTGAAAGATACATCAATGTGAACATTTTTCAAAAATAATTACTGAACAGTTACTGAGTATGTCATTATTCAGTGGTAAAGAATTTGTCTGCCAATACAAGAGACATAGAGATTCAGGTTTAATCCCTGGGTTGGGAAGATCCTCTAGAGGAGGAAATAGTAACCCACTCCAGTGTTCTTGCCCAGAAAATCCCATGGATGAGGAGCCTGTGGGCTACAGCCCATGGGGTCACAAAGAGTTGAACATGACTAAGCATGAATGGGTGTGAATTGACATCAGCAATGTCTTCTCAAGATATATTTTTTATTTAGTATAACCTTTGTAAGGTTAACAGATATTATAATACATGGTAGTTTAATTTGGCTAACTTCCAATTAAAATGAATATGACATTTTTTTTTCCTTGTATTTGTTTATATACATTCACTATTTGCTTCCAGAATAATTTAGAAATGTTACGTAAGTAAGAACCTGGCATTTCAGTCTATAATCTGTAATTGATAAGATGAAAGCAAGACTTTCAGATAGGTACACAGGTTACATAAAGGAAATTCTCACACAGTTCCTGAAATTCAAGTGGAACAAGGTGCTGTTATTTGATAATAAGAGCAAGAGCCAGGAGAGAAGAAAATATTTAATCAAGGTTTGCTCTCAGATGAAGGAGAAATGATTATTGAAAAGCTCAAGGGGGGAAGTTATAATAGAACCAATGTCCACAAATTATCCACTAACTAGAAATGAAATACCACAGATGAAGCCTCACAATATAACTAAACAATATTGCCAACAATAGATGGAAATTTTCAGATAGAGTCTGTTTTTTTTTTTTTTTACAGAGAGCTTGGAGTCAAAAGGATTTAATGTATCACTGTTACCTCCACCATTGTGGAGAAGGACAGGGTCTTATGCCAGAACTAGAGAGTGACTGCAAGGAGCTAAAACTTCCCCAAAATACTCATCTCACACGCTAACAAAGTAATGCTCAAAATTCTCCAAGCCAGGCTTCAATAGTACGTGAACTGTGAACTTCCAGCTGTTCAAACTGGATTTAGAAAAGGCAGAGGAACCAGAGATCAAATTGCCAACATCCGTTGGATCATCGAAAAAGCGAGAGAGTTCCAGGAAAACATCTATTTCTGCTTTATTGATTATGCCAAAGCCTTTGACTGTGTGGATCACAATAAACTGTAGAAAACTCTGAAAGAGATGAGAATACCAGACCACCTGACCTGCCTCTTGAGAAGTCTGTGTGCAGGTCAGGAAGCAACAGTTAGAACTGGACATGGAACAACAGACTGGTTTCAAATTGGTAAAGGATTATGTCAAGGCTGTATATTGTCACCCTGCTTATTTAACTTATATGCAGAGTACATCATGAGAAATGCTGGACTGGATGAAGCACAAGCTGGAATCAAGATTGCCGGGAGAAATATCAATAACTTCAGATATGCAGATGACACCACTCTTATGGCAGAAAGCAAAGAACTAAACAGCCCCTTGATGAAAGTGAAAGAGAAGAGTGAAAAAGTAGACTTAAAACTCAACATTCAGAAAACTAAGATCACAGTATCCAGTCCTATCACTTCATGGCAAATAAATGGGGAAACAATGGAAACAGTGACAGACTTTATCTTCTTGGGCTCCAAAATCACTGCAGGTGGTGACC
>NW_011495026.1:7429291-7461786 GCF_000754665.1 Bison bison bison | reverse complement strand
GATGCTGAAGCTGAAACTCCAATACTTTGGCCACCTGATGTGAAGAATTGACTCATTTGAAAAGACCCTAATGTTGGGAAAGATTGAAGGCTGGAGGAGAAGGGGACGATGGAGGATGAGATGGTAGGATGGCATCGCTGACTCTATGGACATGAGTTTGAGTAAGCTCCTGGAGTTGGTGATGGACAGGGAAACCTAGTGTGCTGTAGTCCATGGAGTCGCAAAGAGCTGGACATGACTGAACAACTGAACTGAACCGAACGTGGGACCTGCTCGAGCCTATCTGGACTTCTGATATGTAGAAATTGTGAGATACTAAGTGGATGCTTTTTAAACTCCTAAGTTTGTGATCATGTATTTTGCAGCAAAAGGAAACTAATATAGATTTTGCTACCAAGGGGGCCTCCATAACAAATGCCCAAGGGGCTTCCCTGATGGTTCAGTGGTTAAGAATTCTCCTTCCAAGCAGGGGCTCTGAGTTCCATCCCTGGTGGTGGCAGGGGGTGGGGGATGTGGGGGAAACAAAGATTTCACATGCCTCAGGGCAACTAAGTCTGTGTGCCACAACTAGAGAAGCCTCCATACTGCAATGGAGACCCAGTAGAGCCAATAAATCAATAAAATGTAACAATAATAAATGCCCCAAAATTTGGAGGGGATTTTGAAAGGAGGCAGTGAACAGAGGCTCTTAGAATTGGGAAGAACATGATAGAAAAAGTCTAGATTGCTTGAAAAGAAAGATGACAAGTGACATCCGTCTCTTATGATCCCATGAACTGTAACCTGCCAGGTTCTCTCTCCATGGGATTCTCCAGGCAAAAATACTGGAGTGAGTTGCCATTTCCTTCTCCAGGGGAACTTCCCTACCCAGGAATTGAGCCCAGGTCTTGTCACTGCAGGCAGAAGCTTTACTGACTGAGCTATGCTGGATAAGAGACTGTTAGTAGAAATATGGACACTAAAAATGCTACTGATAAGAACTCGGAAGGGAATGAGGAACACATTACTAGAAATTTAGAGGAAAGGAGATCCTTGTTATGTAGCAGTGGGAAGTTTAGGAAAATTGTTTCCTGCAGTTATATAGAAAGTATAATTTGTAAATAATAAACTTGGATATTGAATTGAAATTGTTTGGCAAACAGGAACCAAGGCATGCTGATTTAAGGTGTTCTCAGCCTATAGAAGGCTTCCCAGGTCATGCAGTGGTAAAGAATCTGCCGGCTAATACAGGAGATGTGAGTCAGATCCCTGGGTTGTGAAGATCCCCTGGAGAAGGAAATGACAACCCACTCCAGTATTCTTGCCTGGGAAATCCCATGGACAGAGGAGCCAGGCGGGCTATAGTCTACAGAGTCACAGAGAGTCAGACACAACTGAAGGACTGAGTACTCATTCACACAGCCAACAGAGATGGCAAAAGATGCTAAAATTAAAAGATTACTCCTGAAAGGGTGGATAGAGTAAAAACTGTACAATCTTTTGCTGCAACCCTGGGAAGATCAAAAGTTCAGGGTATTCAATCACCAGAGGATAAAGGTGTGCTTCACAGATCACAATCAAACCAGAAAACCTCTAAGAAGCTTATTGGCAGTGTCCTTCAGCCATCTCAGATGAAGCCCAAAATAGAAAAGGAATTATTTCAGAAAAAAAAAAAAAAAAAATCTGTGGATGAGCCTTTTGTCCAATGGATTGATCCCCCAGAAATCCACATAAAGCCACAAGGTACTTGGGAATACTTAATCAGCAGGATCACTGCCAGATGAGGTTGTAGGGGACAGGAAAAATATAAAATAAAAGGAGACTGTCCACATCCCCAAGTTCTCCTGGCAGGAAGCAGAGTTACTATTCAAATACAAATAGGATCTATCTTTCATGAAAAGGGGTCTTTCAGACCCCCGAAGTAAGAGAGGGAAGACACAGTTAGGATATTTCCAGGCCTGGAAAGCTAATGGAGTCTTCCAAACAAAATTTAAAGCCGATTCCATTAGGTTTGGGGGCCAGAGTGTTTATAACCGTATTAGTTTTCTATAGCCATGCAACAGATTACCTTGAACATAGTAACTCAAAACAACACACATTTATTGTCTCCCAGTTCTCTAAGTCAGAAGTAGGCTCTGAGGAAGAATCTGTTTTCAAGCTCCTTCAGATAGTTGGCCAAATTCAGTCCCTTGAAGGTCCTCATTTCCTTGGAGCAGCCAGCTGAGGCCCTGTCTTATCTCCTAAAGACCACCCACATTCCTTTTTGTATGACCACCTCCCACCTCCTTCAGAGCCAGCAAAGAAATCAAAACCTCCATATGCTTTGAATCTCTCTGCCTTTCTATCCTTGATTTCAGATTTTTATCCTGTTATTTGAATGTGTATATATGCGTGTGTGTGCTCAGTTGCTCGGTCATGTCCTACTCTTTGCGACCCCATGGACTATAACCTGCCAGGCTCCTCTGTCCATGGAATTCTCCAGGCAAGAATACTGGAGTGGGTTGCCGTTTCCTCCTCCACAGGATATTCTCAACCCAAGGACTGAACCCGGGTCTCTTGCATCTCCTGCATTGGCAGGCAGATTCTTTACCATGGCACCAGCTGGGAAGCCCCTTTGTGTATTTATGTGTATATGTACTAATTGCTCAGTTATGTCCAACACTTTTCGACCCCATGGACTATAGCCTGCCAGGCTCCTCTGTCCATGGGATTCTCCAGGCAAGAATACTGGACTGAGTTTCCAGTTCCTTTGTAAGCCATCAGAAGCATTTAATACCACAATGACACAAACAAATCTGTCCCCTCAGTTGACATCAGGAGACAAAATATCTCTGCAGGAGCCACTCTTTGATTGTGTGTGTCCTTTCCTACAGACACACCCTCTTCACTGAATGTTATCTGAAGAGCCTTGATGAAATAAAATGACATAGTGAGTTGTAATTTGTTGTGAAATAAGATGACACAGTAAATTGTAGTCTCGTCTGTGAAAGAGTAGAAGAGTAAGTTAGAAACCTAGAGAGCAGGTTTCTAATTCTAATCTTGGGCAAATTAAATAAATTATTGGATTCAGTTTTCATCATAGTAATGTTTTTATAGTAATAACCATGAGAAACTTATTACTAAATAAAGGCAAAGCAATATGTTATTACTAAATACTATTTCTGTAACACAGCTGCTGCTATTGCCATTACTGATACGAAAATAGTTTCCACGGTTTTTAAAGATCTCGTTCATGATGACCCCAACTGTATTTCCCTGGACAGTCCATTTGCTCTCATACTTCCTGAATTTTTACTCTGCCCTATCCTGCAATTTCTGGAGTAGGAAATGCAACCCACTCTAGGATTCTTGCCTGGAGAATTCCACGGATAGAGGAGCCTGGCAGGCTGCAGTCCATGGGATTGCAAAGAGTCAGACACAACTGAAGTGACTCAGCACTTCCTCACCTGTGCTTTATATACACTAATTATGTCTCCTCTTCCTCCCCAAGTTCATATGTTGGAGTTTTCATCCCCAGTCTGACTTTATTTGATAATAAGGCCTTTAAAAAGATAATTAAGGTTAGATGAGGTCATAAGGGTGAAGCCTTAATCCAATACGATTCCCATACCTATCAGAAGAGGAAGAAACACCAGGTATATGTGTATGAACAGAAAGAAGGCCTGTGAGGACATAGCTAGAAGGCAGCTGTCAACAAGGCAAGGAGCGAGATCTCACTAGGAACCAATTCTGTCTGCACCTTGATCTTGGACTTCAAGCCTCCACAGTTGTGAGCAAGTCAATCTCTGTTTTGTGGTAGTCATTTATAGTGGTTGTAGCATACTGATACAGGCTTCCCTGGTGACTCAGATGGTAAAATATCAGCCTGCAATGCAGGATACCTGGGTTCAATCCTTGGGTCTGGAAGATCTCCTGAAGGGCATGGCAACCCATTCCAGTATTCTTGCCTGGAGAATCCCCATGGACAGAGGAGCCTGGCAGGCTATAGTCCCTGGGGTCACAAAGAGTCAGACATGACCGAGTAGCTAATACACACGTGCTCAGCTTACTGATACAGCCTGTGTAGCTTCTTGTGCACAGCTGACAGTTTTCTTTTTTCCAAATAGTAAAACCGAAACTATACAACAGCAACAGTATTCACTTGTAAGCCCAACTAGGTGGAATTGTTAGCTTTTGTCTTTAATTTCAAGCTTTTGGAAATGTTAGGCCAGGTTCAATGTTTCCAATTTCCTACCTTACATTTTCTCTGAAATTTCTAGTCATTTAGCTTTTACTTTCACAACCCTGCCAGAACTGCTTCTGATTATGCCCTTAATGACTTCCTCGAGAGTCCCTTGGACTGCAAGGAGATCCAACCAGTCCATTCTGAAGGAGATCAGCCCTGGGATTTCTTTGGGAGGAATGATGCTAAAGCTGAAACTCCAGTACTTTGGCCACCTCATGCAAAGAACTGGCTCATTGGAAAAGACTGATGCTGGGGGTGATTGGGGGCAGGAGGAGAAGGGGATGACAGAGGATGAGATGGCTGGATGGCATCACTGACTCAATGGACGTGAGTCTGAGTTAACTCTGGGAGTTGGTGATGGACAGGGAGGCCTGGCGTGCTGCGATTCATGGGGTCGCAAAGAGTTGGACACGACTGAGTGACTAAACTGAACTGAACTGAACTGAATGAGCCATTCCTTACTCCTTATTTAGTCAATCCTATCTTGTCAGAGCAACACAGTTGAACATTCCCTTATTTCTAAGTTATAGCTCTGTTGTTTTTTCTCATAAACTTTTGCTCATATGTTTTCATCTGTGTTTCCTTTAAACATGGACATTCTCCAGGGTTCTATTCACTGTCCTCTTCTTTCTTTGTTGTTGTTGTTTTTGTTGTTTAGTCATTAAGTCATGTTCAGCTATTTGGACCCCATGGACTGTAGCCCACAGGCTCCTGTCCTTAGGATTCTACAGGCAAGAGTACTGGAGTGGATTGTGATTTCCTTCTCCAAGGGGTCTTCCTGACCCAGGGATCAAACTGCATCTCCGTGCAGGAGATGTCTTGCATCTCCTGCATGGGCAGGTAGATTCTTCACCATTGAATCACCAAAAAAGCCCTTCTCTCTTTACATGTTCCCATTCAGACCTTCAACTCTGCTACTGTCTGTATGTGAAGGATCATCCTAACAGATACATCCATGCATATCTGACCATACTCTCTACTGCACATTTCTACTTGGATTTCACATAGGATTTCAAACTCAGTATATTCAAAATGGAATGCCAATAATAATTTTAAAATAAAGGAAATTTCTCACTGAGAACATAGAAGGGAGATAATGTGTAGACCTTAGAGTAAATATTTTTCCCATGCAACTTTGCTAGAGACAAAGTGAGCTACAGCAAAAGGCAGCAAACCTAAGTCTGCAGTTCTGAAGGAGAAGTGGGAGGGTTGGTTGACTGTCAAAGCGATCTCTAGATTTTGTTATGCTCTTGTTATCAGGGGCAGAACTAAAATTATAACACTTTATATTATGGAGACAGGTCAGACAGACACTCTTGAGTGTTTCCAAGTAAACTGTAGTGTAGATTGTTTTGATCAGTCACTTACATGTGTTTTTTTCCTCTAAAACATTTGTGTCAGTTCTTAGGAATTTTGTTTGTTTGTTTGTTTAAGGATACCTTTGCACTTTCAATAGCTTCTGAGTCAGCTAAAGGACTGTGTTTGTGTAGATTATATCTACAGATGTTGTTGTTGTTCAGTTGCTAAGTTGTGTCTGACTCTTTGAGACCCCATGCACTGCAGCATGCCAGGCTTCCCTGTCCTTCACGATCTCCTGGAGTTTGCTCAAACTCATTCTCATTGAGGCAGTGATGCTATCTCACCATTTTGTCCTCTGTCATTCCCTTGTCCTCCTGACCTCAATCTTCCCCAGCATCAGGTCTTTTCCAAGAAGTCCACTCTTGGCATCAGCTCGTCAAAGTATTGGAGCTTCAGCTTCAACATCAGTCCTTCCAATGAATATTCAGAGTTGGTTTCTTTTAGGAGTGACTGACTTGATCTCCTTGCTGTCCAAATATCTCTAAAGAGTCTTCTCCAGCACAACAATTCAAAGGCATCCATTCTTTGGTGCCCAGCCTTCTTTATGGTCCAACTCTCACATCCATACGTGACTATTGGAAAAACCATAGCTTTGACTATACAGAACTTTGTTGGCAAAATGATGTCTCTGCTTTTTAATATGCTATCTAATTTGTGATAGCTTCCCTTCCAAGAAGTAAGCATCTTTTTTTTTCTTTAAGCTTTCTTTTTTTTGCATTTAAATTTTTTTTAAACTTTATTTAAACTTTACATAATTGTATTAGTTTTGCCAATATCATTTTGATATTTGGCATCTTTTTATTAGAAATTGAAATGAAACATGTAAATATGCTATGTTTAAAGAATGCAGTGTAAACCCATTAATTGAAATAGAAATAACATAACTATAAAAATAAGTATATTTTCAAAAAAAAATGGTGGTGGAGGTCAGTGTTTACATTTTGCAAGTATCTTTAATAAAAGCAGCTGGACTCTCCTGTCTGCCTGTGCCCACATTCTATTGTGATACATTGTTTTGGCTGAAATATGTAAAAATAATCTAGCCTCCCATAAATAAGTGATGGGGGAAAAGGAGGTATTTTAATAGCCTTTTCAGATGTTTAATGTTCTTTTTATACTATACCAAAACTTGGCAAGTGGTGACAATTTAAAACTTTAGTTTCAATATGGCATCTGAATCCATATCAACAAAATTTTCATATCTTGTTATAATAAATTTAACTGGCATCTTAGTCTGTTTGGGCTGCAATAATCACAGCATAGAACACCAGACTGGGTGGCTTAGAAACAACAGAAATTCACTTGTTGTAGTTTTGGAGTCTGTGAAGTCCAGGATCAAAGCACCTACAGATTTGGTGTCTGGTGAGAGCCTACTTCCTGGTGCAACAGTCTTTTCTCTGTGTCCTTATCTATCATAAGGGGTAAGAGATCTCTCTGGGGTCTCTTTTCAGTTCAGTTCAGTCTCTCAGTCGTGTCCGACTCTTTGCAACCTCATGTATCGCAGCACTCCAGGCCTCCCTGTCCATCACCAACTCCCAAAGTTCGCTCAAACTCACATCCATCAAGTCGGTGATGCCATCCAGCCATCTCATCCTCTGTCGTCCCCTTCTCCTCCTGCTCCCAATCCCTCCCAGCATCAGAGACTTTTCCAATGAGTCAACTCTTCACATGAGGTGGCCAAAGTACTAGAGTTTCAGCTTTAGCATCAGTCCTTCCAAAGAACACCCAGGGCTGATCTCCTTTAGAATGGACTGGTTGGATCTCCTTGCCGTCCAAGGGACTCTCAAGAGTCTTCTCCAACACCACAGTTCAAAAGCATCAATTCTTCAGCGGGCACAAATCCATAAAGATAATCTAATCATCTTCCAAAGGCCTCACTTCCACACCCCAACACAATGGAAGTTAGGTTTCAACATATCAGTTTTAGGGGACACAAACATTCAGTCTATAGAAATTGGTCTGTTTTGAACTTTGAATTAATGTTTTATTCATACATGATTTTATAACATCATAGACTGATCATTTGGAAAATATTAACTCACTGAGTTATGCAAACACATTTTTTTATACAACATAAAAAAAACAATTTGTTAATGTCAACACAAGTGACATCACAAAAGTTGACCAAGTTTACAGAGGTGGAAACTAGTATTCTAAAAATCCTGATTTCAGTCTGAAAGCTTAAATTTTCTCAGTGGCAATGAGTACTGTCACCTAGTTTCTTTGGACTTCCCTGGTGGCTCAGATGGTAAAGCATCTGTCTACAATGCAGGAGACCTGGGTTCAATCCCTGCGTTGGGAAGATCCCCTGGAGAAGGAAATGGCAATCCACTCCAGTACTCTTGCCTGGAAAATCCCAGGGACCAAGGAGCCTGGTAGGCTACAGTCCATGGGGTCGCAAAGAGTCGGACATGACTGAGCAACTTCACTTTTCAGTTTCCTTAAAGTGACAGGCTCACTTCATTCATTTGTGAAAAAATATTTGCCAGATATCCAAGTCTAAATAACCCTGTCAGTTGTTCTTGTCTGCCAGTCATTCTTTCAATTAAAAATGGTGTTCCATGAAAAAAAGTGGCTGGTTCAACTTACAGCTCACACCACACACAAGTGTTTTTCTTTGAGTTAACGACCGTAGCTTGGTATGCAGTAGAGCATGTATTCAGCCATGAGATTTAATGAAAAATATTATTTTTACTGCTCAGTAAAAAATATTCTCAGGTGAAACTGGCTGTGTGTGTGTGTGTGTGTGTGTTTAAACTCTACGTTGCAGCAGTAAAAATGCAGAGATTTCTAAAACCATTTGGTGCCATGGCCTTTAAATCACATTAAGATGCCAGCAGTTTTACTAACTATCACTTTTGGAACTACCAGTGCAAATATCAACACAGTGAAAAGTTCAAGAGATTCTTAGTATTTTTATAAAAGTAATTTTGACCAAGACAATCCCCTGAAAGCATCTTAGGGACACTTAACAGTTCAAAGACTATATTTGAGAATGGCTAAACTATATGACTCTTGTGTCTCCAGAGATTAGATGATACTAGAAGATAGGAATAGACACTATACTCATTATATTTTTATCTAAACTGATTCCTCTGTCCATAATCTCTGTCTTAGTTCATGGTGAAAAAAATGAAATGTTAGTTGCTCAGTCATGTCTGACTCTGCGACTCCATGGACTGGGGCTCAGCAGGCTCTTCTGTCCATGGAATTCTCCAGGCAAAAATACTGGGATTAAACTCAGGTCTCCTGCATTACAGGCAGACTTTTTACCTTCTGAGCCACCAGGAAAGCTACCACTTATCAATTAAGGTCCTGGCAGGAAAAAAAGATGACACATCAAACTGTCATCCATAAAGATCATAAAAGAGGCTAACCAGAAATGTGTAGGCAAGATATAGGGAAGCAAAGAAAATATAATACGGTACCCTGAGGCTTCCCTGGTGGTTCAGTGGTATAGAATCCTCCTGCCAATGCAGAAGATGTGGATTTGATCCCTGGGTTGGGAAGATCTCTTGGAGAAGGAAATGGCAACCCATTCCTGTATTCTTGCCTGGGAAATCCCATGGACAGAGGAGCCTGACAGTGTTCCTCTCTATGGGGTTTCAAAAAAGTCAGTAAGGACTTAGTGACTAAACAACAACAACCCTGAGGTTGACAATGGCATAGTGTTATCTCCCTAGGCTGAAAGGGACAGGTGGAGAGAGCAGTTACCGGAACCTGGAGTTAGCAACATAGGAAGAGGGCTGCCTCAAACTGGCTTTGAGGACAGAGCCAGCCTGTGGTGAACCCAAAGGAAAAGAACTATAAGAATATCCTAACCTCCTATTATTCCTTTCTCCCATCTTCTGTCCCTTCCTCTCCCTTGGCTAACTCAGTATGAAACAGAGGGCAAGGGCGGAGTTCAGATGGATTATCAATGGATGTATCTTTTGTTCTCTCTTTTTTTTAATCTATGTAATTTATTTTATCTATGAAGCCTATTTTCTATTCAAAGTAGACAGTGAATATCCATTGCCTCCAGGGAGGAATGATCCCACCGGAAAGGAAAAAAAAAGTTTTTATTTTTGAAATGAAAGCTTTTGATGTATAACATCTATGTATAATATCTTAGGTATCAAAGCTTCGGAAACTAACACTCGAAAAATGCAGATCATCAATTTTATGCCCCTAGGCTTGGAAAAATGTATGATGACATAAAAGGAAAATTTCCCATTCTAGAGGAAAGAAATATTCTATGAACTGGGGAGAAATGAGAGAATAATAATGGAAGTGGAGGATATGAGTTGCTGGGTGCATCCTGAGTGTGAATCCTAAGCCCTATATTTTTGGCCTCATTTCATAGGAAAATACAACGGAAAGCCTAGACAGCTTGTGGAGGATGGAGCATAAGAGCAGAGAGGGCATGTGGCTGCCAGAGTGGAGCTCTGAGGGGTGAGAGTAGCAGAGATAAGATGAATTAATGAGTGTTGAGCAGAAGTGTCTGAGACAGACTCCAGAGTTTGCTTGAACTCACTGTGGTGTGGAAAAGACCCTGATGCTGGGAAAGATTGAGGGTGGGAGGACAAGGAAGCAACAGAGGACAAGATGGTTGGATGGCATCACTGATTCAGTGGGCATGAGTTTGGGCAGCTCCAGGAGATGGTAAGGACAGGGAAGCCTGGTGTGCCGCAGTCCATGGGGTTGCAAAGAGTCAGACACGACTGAGTGAACGAACAGTGTAGTGTGAGTAAAAACCAGTTGCTTGTTATATGCCTCACAAGGGTTCATAAATAAATAGATAACTGGTCTTCTGAATTAGGGTTCAAGTAAGATTAAAAAAGAAACAGAAACACGCATGCACCATTAACTAGACAACCAATGAGAATATGAAGATTTTAGCAAAGACCTATATGAATAGAAGATGACAGTTATTCATCAGATTGTCCCCTTTCTCTTCCCCACTGCCTCTTATTCCACGGTATCCGGGCCCTGAGAGATCCCTTAAAACATAGCTGTAATCTTAAAGATCAATGAGAAGGTGGACTCGGAACTGACCAAGATAATTCTGAAATGACTAAGGGAATTCAAAAGGTTTCCTGAGGCTATCCCAAATTCACTGACATTCTGAGCTTGAACTTCTTGGTTGTCGAGTGATGAAGAATCTGCCTGCAACGCAGGGGACACGGGTTTGATCCCTGGTCGGGGAAGGTTCCACATGCCGCAGGACAACTAAGCCCATGTGACACAACTGAGCCTGAGGGCACTAGAGCCCCTGCTGTGCAGCAAGAGAAGGACCCACTGTCTGCTCTCTGCAACTAGAGAAGGCCCCAATGGGGCCAAAAATAAATACATAAAAACATAAAGCTAAAAGAAAAAAAAAGCTTAATTTCTTTAGAAAACAAACAGTTCTGTTAACCAGCAGTGTGCTGTGCTTAGTTGCTCAGTCATGGCCAACTCTTTGTGACCCAGTGAACAGTAGCCCGCCATGCTCCTCTGTCCATGGAATTCTCCAGGCAAGAATATTGGAGTGCGTTGCCATTCCTTTCTCCAGGGGAATCTTCCCAACCCAGGGACCTTCTGAACCCGGGTCTCCCACATTGCAGGTGAATTCTTTACTGTCTGAGCCACCAGGGAAGCCAACAGAATGAGAGTCAAAATATAAATAAGTTGAATTACAGAAAAAACACAATCACATGTCATGCATGTTGAATTTGAAGACAAAGATTTTTTTCCATAGTGAACTTCTAATATGGTTTTATAACATTTTATTTCATTTATCTGTTTGCAAATCTGTCTTCCTCACCTAGAATATTAACCTTTAAAAGTCATCAGCTTTGTCTGTTTTTCTTTTTTTATAACCAGTGCCATTGCCTACACAGAATGCTTGTCCATTCTTATATGCTGGTTCTTATATGTGTGTGGAGCTAATATAAGAATTTTGATTCTTTCATGAATAAAAGGAGCTATTTCAGAGTGGTCATTATAATGATTTAAAAATATAATGTTTACCTCCTTTGTTCATTCATTTCACTATTTTTTGGACTATACTGCTAACATGAAGAAAAGTGAAAGAATAAGAAAAAGCAATTATGTTTAATGATACAAAAATTGGGTTCTAATCTTCAGTATCCATATATACATATTGAAAGTAGACAGTGAAACTCTGGCTCTTTTTATGAGAATGCTATTAGCCTTTGAGAGTTAATTAATAGAGACATAAGTCAATTTCACATAAATGAAAAAGAAAAAAGGATAATGACCAATATAGTTAGATTCCTTCATACTATATTTATATATCTTCACATTTTTTAAAAGTATTAATTAAACACTTTTATAAGTATTATAATTTATAAGTATTAAACATTAGAGTCTCTTGGACTGCAAGGAGATCCAACCAGTCGATCCTAAAGGAAATCAGTCCTGAATATTCATTGGAAAGACTGATGCTGAAGCTGAAACTCCAATACTTTGGCCACCTGATGAGATGAACTGACTCATTGGAAAAGCCCCTGTGCTGGGAAGGATTGAAGGTGGGAGGAGAAGGGGACGACAGAGGATGAGATGGTTGGATGGCATCACCAACTGGATCAACATGAGTTTGAGTAAGCTCCTGGAGCTGGTAATGGACGGGGAAGCCTGCTGTGCTGCAGTCCATAGGATTGCAGAGTCAGACATGACTGAGTAACTGATCTGAACTGAACATTTTTAAATAAGTATTTGAAAAAAAGCATCAAATGCCCAATAGTACAAGATTGGGAAAGGACTTCCCAGGTAGCACAGTGGTACAGAATCTGCCTGACAATGCAGGAGACGTGAGTTAGATCTCTGGATCGGGAAGATCTCCTGGAGAAGGGAATGGCAACCCACTCCAGTATTCTTGCCTGGAGAATCCCATGGACAGAGGGGCCTGGTGGGCTACAGTCTATGGGGTTGCAAAAGAGTCAGGCATGATTGAGCATGCATGCACAAGATATGAAAGAACGGGTCACATATATGTGCTTGCTTGTGAAATTTCCTCACAGAAATTCCTTTATCACTTAAGTAAGCTTGGGGGCAAGAAACATTAATTAGTTATATTATATAGGCATTTAATAACATCTGCGTGAGTGTGTGTGCATGCCCAAACATACAATATGTATGTACATAAATGAACATAAATATCAAACCTCTTAAATCTAAATTGAAAACTCTGAATTCATAAAATCTGAAATAGATCAGCCATCCATAATAGTCCTTTAATTGTCTACTTGAAATTATGTTAAACTTTGTGGGAAAACTCAATATTAATTGAAAACACTGCTTGACTTCAAGTAGTTTGGTAAATGAAAAAAGAAAACATGTACTAATAAAATAATAAAAGAATATCTGTAGAATATGACATGAAATAAAGTAACTTCCACAGTTAAGACTTTTCTATGATTTACAATTTGAAATCAAATGAGTACTTCACTACCATTTGCATTCAATTTAACTTTATAAATTCAATATGATCATAGCAGTTTCTTAACAATAAACAGTTCATTATACTAATTTTCTGAAAGTTCAAGTGTATTCAATGAAGAATGTTTTGCTTTAATTCATTTAACCTCCATAGTATTAATATTTAATATAATTGTGGTTTTATGTACTTATGTTGCTTTTACAGAAATGCTATTTATATGTCATCTTGGATTAAAAATATGAACTACTAACAATTGATGTCTAATGGGAAAATTGTGTTTGTGGTGACACTTCAATGACGCTCAGAGCTTGTAATGAACAGATTACACCAGGTGGCCACATTTTCCACACGAGACACCCGGATCCCCGGATGATCTTAGCTAACAGGACCAAGAACGAGCAGCTAACTCAAGTCAGGAAATTCATCGATTAGCCAGGATGCCTAAAAGGTGACTAAGCCTTAAAAGCTCTGCAAAAACTGGGATAATTGGGCCAATAACACTGAATATTCTGGAGCAGATATTAAGATCTACAGATAAAATCAGGCAGATAAGCAAGAGCTAGAAACAAAAGGATGCAGGGAGCCTGAGAACTCAAAATGTATAAGAATTCAAAAATTATCAAAAAGCATAAAGTATAAAGAGAACTATAAAATCAGTTTGTTGTAGAGACAAAAAATGATTCTAAAAGGAAAAATGGATAAGAAGGTAGTGGGTTCATATTCATCACCTGTCTCTAAAGGAAAGAGCCATAAGTTCTTCTTCTGAGGTTCCCACTGCTGCCTCGAATTGAGTCCAGTTCCCATATGTCCTGAGTCTAGTCTGGATCTTTCTTACCTATTTCATCGTAAGCCTCAGCTCTCTTACTGAGCCTGATATTAAACTTCCATTTCTGGAGGATGTTTAAATGACTTGTTCATTGAAACAGAGTCTGACCAAACAGTCAACAATAACGCCTATTAATACTGTGGTTCTGGGTGCTTGGGGCTTCCCTGGTGGTTTGGGTGGTAAAGAAGTTGCCTGCAGTGTGGGAGACCCGGGTTTAATTCCTGGGTTGGGAAGATCCCTTGGAGTAGGAAATGACAACCCACTCCAGTATGTTTGCCTGGAGAATTCTGTGGACAGAGGAGCCTGACGGGCTACAGTCCTTGGGGTCACAAAGAGTCAGACACTACTGAGCAACTAACACTTTCACTTTCTAGGTGCTTGAGATGTAAAGATAGTTCTGCACCTACAGGGTTCAGTCACCTGAAGTAAGATGAACATAAATAGGTGGTTCAAAATATTTTGGAAAGAGAAAATCATTATTTTTACACTGGAGATCATATATTATTGATTTTCATCACTCTGCAAATCTATAAATCCAGGCTTTAACTCTTCCTTTGAGTTTTTGTTTGCAAAAGGTGGCTAAACATCATTTGAATGCTTCCAGGCATTCATCCTTGGCTTTTTATTGTTTTCTCCTAAAATTTATATATATATTTCTTTACTCTCAATGTTAGTTAATGTCCCTATGATACATCGAGTAAGGTTAGTTGATGATATTCTCAGTTCAGTTCAGTTCAGTTTAGTCACTCAGTCGTGTCCGACTCTTTGCGACCCCATGAATCGCAGCACACCAGGCCTCCCTGTCCATCACCAACTCCCGGAGTCTACCCAAACCCATGTCCATCGAGTCGGTGATGCCATCCAGCCATCTCATCCTTTGTCGTCCCCTTCTCTTCCTGTCCCCAATCCCTCCCAGCATCAGAGTCTTTTCCAATGAGTCAACTCTTCGCATGAGGTGGCCAAAGTATTGGAGTTTCAGCTTTAGTATCAGTCCTTCCGATGAACACCCAAGACTGATCTCCTTTAGAATAGACCGGTTGGATCTCCTTGCAGTCCAAGGGACTCTCAAGAGTCTTCTCAAACACCACAGTTCCAAAGCATCAATTCTTTGGCACTCAGCTTTCTTCACCGTCCAACTCTCACATCCATATGTCACTACTGGAAAAACCATAACCTTGACTAGATGGACCTTTGTTGACAAAGTAATCTGCTTTTGAATATGCTATCTAGGTTGGTCATAACTTTCCTTCCAAGGAGTAAGCGTCTTTTAATTTCATGGCTGCAGTCACCATCTGCAGTGATTTGGGAGCCCAGAAAAATAAAGTCTGACACTGTTTCCACTGTTTCCCCATCTATTTCCTATGAAGTGATAGGACTAGATGCCATGATCTTAGTTTTCTGAATGTGAGCTTTAAGCCAACTTTTTCACTCTTCTCCTTCACTTTCATCAAGAGGCTTTTTAGTTCCTCTTCAGTTTCTGCCATAAGGGTGATACTCTAGTATTATCATTTATTTCGGTTCTTCACCTCAAACAATCAGACAAGTTCCATGGATTGGTCTTCCTCTTTCTTCTTTTCTCTGTAATAGCTACTCTTTCTAGGTAAGCCCTGATGACAATTTAACAGCCTCCCCGCTAAGCCAGCTTCAAAATTACTCTCAATAAGAACAGTTCTAGTAGGTCATTTATTGCCTTTCTCAGAAATTCTCAGTAGACTCCATTGTTACTAAGTCCTAATTCCCTGGTCTCTTTCAAGGGCAAATTGTAGTTTTCGCAAATTACTGCTCACTGCTACTTTAATTTCCACATCAGTCAAGCTTGGTAACCACAAGATGTTTCCATGTGGTTTTTCACTCCTTGCTCATTCTCTTCTGTCTACTTAGAAACTCCTCCCCGAATTTTCTATCAAACTTCTTTTCCTTTTTTTAAATATAATTTAAATCTCATCTTCTTTTTTTCAAGTATACTTGCTTGAACTGGCCATTAAATATTATCTCTTTCTTAGTTGAATTCTCGTGATAATCCTTTTGAACCTCTCTGAAGGCACAAACCGATCATTTGCACAATTTATTGCCACTCTCCTACTCAACTATAAGTTTTTTAAGGATTGGGGCCATGCATATTTATTATTGCACTATCCACCCCCACCCATCACCCTATCTTGACATTGTTATTCCTCTGCAATGTTGTTGAATAAATAAATGTACAATGACTAATGCAGAGAGCCACGGAGCTACTTTTATAAAAAAAAAAAAAACACCTCATTTCGCATACCCACAACATGATATTTTCATTTTAATTCAAGTGAACATATCTCCTCATCCCACACAAATCTGTTCCTCCTCCTGGATTCCCTCTTATTGTTTGGCTACATAATCCACTTGGTTGCCCAAGTCAAAATGTAGGAATCGCCCTACCCAGCTTTCCTTTCTGTACTCTTCATATTAAATTCTATTTTTTCTCCTGTTTATCTCTTATATCTGTCCTTACTTCTCATCATTGCTCATTAGTTCAGATTCTTTCTCTCTCTTCTGCTCTTTCTACTTCAAGTCTCAACCTTCTGCAATCTACCTTCTACACTATTGAAAAAGTAACCTCTTGAATACAGACAAAATCTGATCATCATGCTTTGTTAAAAATGTTTTTCTTCCCCATTGACTGCCTTTTAAATTATGTAAGAACTGAGATCCTTTGTATAACTCTTCATAATATGGCATCTCACTAGCATTCTTAATTATCTCTTAGCTTTTTCCCCTGGACACACTTTATACATTCTAGGTTACTTGAGCTCTTTATATTGATACTCTCAGACCTTTGGAAGCATTCTATCAATATACCTTTGACTCAACAGAAACACTCCTGCATAACCTTCAGTTTTAAGTTTCTTTGTGAAGCCTTTCCTGAACTCCTTCAGCAGTCTCAGCTATTCCTTGCTCTGTGTTTACACTGAACGTGTTATGCTCGTTCCATTAAAGCTGTCATGTTGTGTTTGTCCTTTGCCATTAGATTACTCCTTGGGGACACAGTGGTTGGGTTTTTTTTAACATGTACCTTTAGAATCTACCGGAAGATATTTCATACAGTCATTCAATAGTCATATACTAAATTCTTGTGAAAAACTTGAATACATTAATATAAATTATAGGAAATTAAACCTCTGCATTTGTTAACTTTCAGTTTATACATTGTGTTGTCAGTTATTGTTAAATCATCTTTTGGCTTGTAAAAGGAGCAATAGGCATAATCTGTTCATAGCAAGCAAACAGCCATGAATAACAATTATAACATTAATCAACAATAATATAGCCAGAAATTTTATTTCCTTTAGTAATAAAAAGTAAAAGAGTAATCAACACTAAATATAAAATACTATATTGTGTCTAAATTTAGTTTCATGAAATTGAGAAACATATATGTACAACATTTTGCACGATCTTAAAGGACACCCTGAAACACCTATACGTTCACTTTCAATGGTGAGGATAATTGAATTGGCTTTTCCAATAATGATTAGCATCATTTTTGTCATGCCAAGGTCCTTAAAATCTATAAAAGTTAAAGAGAGAGGATGAGGAATGTGTGTCCCTAGGATGATGCACAAGTTTTTTAGCCCTTAGCAAAAACTATAATGTAATAATAATAAACATTTTACTTCAATAAAAAGTGAATACATTTCATACCACAACGGTTGAATTGGGCAACATCCTATCTATGGATCCCACTTTATAAATACTCAAGTATTCTAAAGAATTAATCAGCTCCATAATCTTACTATCATAAAGTTGTAACCTTTATTTCTCCATTGTAGCTAAAATTATTTATTTTACATTCTGTTTTAGAGATGTAAGTCAGAATTTTAAATACAATTAATACAATTAACTTTCAAGGATATGTTAATGTGTTAATTATCCAGAGTTAAGACAGGTTCTTTGGCATACAAGTACATATCCCAGTGTCAACAATTTATGCCAAGAACACAGTAATACAAAAATGAACAGATGTTTTTTTAATGAAAGAAAAGACCTTGGTTTTAATGTTTGAAAAGAAATATTCCAATAAAATACATTGTAAAATATTCACTTTCTCTTAAAATGATCATGAAAGACTATGATACTAAAATGATTCAGATGTTTGTTTTATAGCTTTATAAATCAAACTTCATTATCTATTGGTATAAAAATCTAATTCTTGAGCTCTTACTACAATGATGTGTGCTGAATCCTAAAAATACATTATCTTAGTTAATTATCACAATTATCTGAAGTAGGTAGTACTACTACTATGTTACCAATGAGGAAACCGAGCATAGATGAATAAATTTTCCCATGGTCAAGCAAACTGATAGTGGATTTGAAACCAAATAGTCTGAATCCAGTCTGTGTACTTTATTGCTCAGTTATACTAGCATACATATGATTTTGTTTTAGATCAATATTGGAAGGTGTTCAAGAGGAGAGGTATATAGCAACCTGGTAGAGATTGCAGAGAAGAGTTAAACATTAGATTGGAAGTGGGATTAAACACTGTAAGGATGATTCTCTCCTTGTATTGAATAATTCCATGGGGCTGTGTCTACCTTCATTGTCTCCATAGTCTCTCAGCTCGACAATGGCTTTCTTACTGTCTCTGACTTTACTCTGTTCTAACTCCACTCTATTTGCCACACTGCAGTTAGAACCATTTTCTAAATCTGTTTGACTTAATAATTTAAAGTTCTGAAATGTTCAAGAGCTCTTAAAAATGATTTTTAAACCCAACATAGGTCTACCTTTGTCTGTCCATTTCCAACATTTCCTTGCAGTCCTCTTGTTCTTCTGGGTCATACTTACAGAACCATTGCTGTCAGCTATGAAACGTGGCCACCGGTCACCATTTGTAGAACCTGCAGGAGTGGGGAGCATCAGTCAAGGTGAGCACCGCAATTGTTTCTGTCAAAAAGTCTTTGCAAAGATTATTTACTCCGCATGGACTGTTGTTCCCTCCACTCTTGTTTACCCCTTATTTCCCAGTTCTTTTGTTGTCTTCCAAGGTCAGCCTTCCTTAAGACAGCAGTTTAGATCAGGCTTCTTTTTCCAGTTCAAAAAATATAGAATTGATAACGTAATCATTTGAATTACATCATTCTTCCAAATTGGACTCATGAGAACATATTGGCATTTGCTACCACTGTGTCCTCTATACCTAGGAATTGGGCTTCCCAGGTGGTGCTAATGCAGGAGATGTAAGAGACATAGGTTCCATCTGTGGGTCAGGAGGATCCCCTGGAGAAGGGAATGGACTCCACTCCAGTATTCTTGCCTGGAAAATTCCATATCTAGCAATGCAGATATGACATATGCAGATAGGACAGAGTAAATGCTCAAAATGTATGTTGAATAAATGACAATATAACATGAATTTAGGTCTCCTCCTCTATGAGTTATGGAGAACATATCAAGGCATTCTTTGAAGAATTTTTAAAAATGTAGCAAAAAGGATAAATTGTCTAGAATAACATATATCTTGATTAATATGTATCTTGAATATTTCTAAATGTAAATGGTTTTATAAAAATATCTCTCAAATTTATGTATACATGATCCTTACTTTTATTTAAAATTTGTATTTCAAAATTAAAAAATAATCTTTTCTGAAGATTGGGAATGAGCAGTTTATAATGAGCGATATTCAAAAACATTAAATATCACTATCACTATAGAAGTCAATGTATAACAAATTTGATAATTCATGTTAATAAAAAATTGAGATATTGATGATGAAAAGGTGACATTTTTCCCTCTAAGTTTAACTTCCCCCTTAAACCCTTCCCCAGGAGAACAGTGTCAAATATTTACTAACCTCCAGAATACAGGCATTGGCCAATCAGAACAGATGCTGTCATACCTGTAATGAAAGGCAACTGAAAGTAATTGCTTCAACTATACCCATCCATCTCTGTTGATTACCAGCCCTGTATTTCCCATCTCCTTGGTCAAAGTGGGGCATCTTGAAATAGCTATTTTGACACTGTTGTAGTTTTTTTTTTCATTCATTCAGTGAATAGTCATTGTGTCAGGTATTGATTTGGGTAAACAAAACTATGTGTGATTCTCGTCTTCCGGAAGCTGTTAGTCCTCCGGCACAACTTCCATGATTCCCAGGCTTCTAGATGCCAGCCCTGACCATTCGTTAAGTCCTTTCAGTTAGCCTGTTTGGTAAGAGGTAGTTTTGGAGGTCCAGGGACTCCTTCTCTGTCTCTCTCTTCGCTTCTCTGGCTGGTTCTCACTTTATCATGATCACTTACTCTAACCCTCCGCACCTCTCCTCTCCCATCCTCAGCGCACTGCCAAACATGCAGGTCCTTAAACAAACATTCAGTGTAAGGAAAGGAGGCCTCATTTGGCCTGAGGTCAAATCATGTTCTCCTGCTGAGCTTTTACCAGGCAGTCCCACGTCGTCCATCATATTATGCTTGCACAGATTAATAAAGTTGGTTTTCTTTTTCCATTTGGCTAATGATCTTCCTGAGTGTACGCCACGGGTTTGGACCTGAATGGGGAGATTAAAGGAGAGGTACACCAAATTCTCAAAGATTTCAGGTTATATCCCCGGAGTGGAAATTCTAGATCAAGCAGTTTTGCATAGATTTAGGCCTCACTTCCTGAATTCACCTCATTTTTTTTTATTCTATTATTTTTCAATCTATTACAACTTAACTTTCACCCATATTAAAATGGTTGTCGAGATCATCAGTGATTTATTAATTGCAAATCTCACAGTTGATATTCAGGTGTCAAGTGAAATGACTCATTCTTGGTTATAGAAACTCAAAGTCTTTATACTGTTATTCATAATACTTGAAAATCATGCCCCAATCTATTTTTAGTCTGTTTAAAGTATTTTCCACTATTCTTAAGTAATTGTATCACTTCATCTTTCTTCATTATCAGTTGTTAAGAATGTGAAGAAAAAGCAACCTTAGTATGCTATGGTGGCAATGTAAATTGGTATAGCCATTATAGAAAATAGTATGGAAGTTTCTCAAAAAATTAAAAACAGAACTACCATATGATCCAATAATCCCACTTCTGGGTATATATCCAAAGGAAGTGAAGTAACTATCCCAGAGAGTGCATTCCCATGGGAACTGCATTTCCATATTCACTGCAGCATTTTTCAAATAGTCAAAATACAGAAACATTTAAAGTGTTTGTTCATAGATGAATGAGTAAGGAAAATGTGATACATATATGTGTATCTATATGTGTGTGTACACACACTCACACATGTACACACACAATGGAATATTATTCAACCTTAAAAAAGAAGGAAATCCTGCCATTTGTGACAGCATGGATGAACATGGAGAACAGTATGATAAGTGGAACAAGCCAAACAAAGACAAATACTGCATGATCTTATTTATATAAGGAGTCATAAACAGTAAACTCAAAGAAACAAAGAGTATATGGGTGGTTACCAGGGGATAGGAAGGTTAGAGGTTAATGGAGAGAGATATTAGTCAAAGAGTACAAACTTTCAGTTTTAAAATGAATAAAGTTCTGGACACTTAATGCATAGCATGGTGACTACAGTAAATAACAGTATATTGTATACTAAAAATCTGGTGAGAAGTAGATCTTAAGTATTTTTACCACACACACACACAAATGGTGACTGTATGAGATGATAAATAAGTTGGCTCGATTGTAGTAATCATTGTATATATATATGAGGTTTGATGTATATATGTATATATATATATATATATCTCTCACAGTATACACTTTAAGCCTATACAATTTTGTCAATTATGCATCAAGAAAGGAGGACTGCAGGGAGATCAAATCAGTCAATCCAAAAGAAAATCAACCCTGAATGTTCATTAGAAGGAATGATACCAAAGCTGAAGTTTCAATACTTTGGTCACTTGATGTGAACTGTTGATTCATTGAAAAAGACCCTGATGCTAGGAAAGATTGAGGGCAGGAGGAGAAAGGGGTGACAGAGGATGATTTTTGGGTGGCATCACCGGCTCAATGAACATGAGTTTGAGCAAACTCCAGGAGATAGTGAAGCACAGGGAAGCCTGGTGTGCTGCAGTTCATGGGGTCACAAAGAGTTGGACATGACTTAGCAACTGAACAACAACAAAGCTAAACAATTTTTTAGAAGAATGAGCTAGCTTTATACGTCACAGGTAAAAATTATCAGCTGGATCCCACTTCAACTCTCTTTCTTTTCTGCATTGTCCCTTCCCCCAACAAAACTCACCAATAGGTCAAGGTTTACCTCCATCCAACTACCCAGTGGAAATAGGTGTTCCTCCTTCTGTTTAAAGCCAGTTCTTACACCATCTTTTCAGGAACTTCACTACTTCATCTCCAAACTTTTTCTCATGAACTTCAACATTTCTCTCACTTGTGCATTTAACATTACTTAACATATCAAAACAAGAGGTGTCTAAGACCCATCCCAGATCTCTTACGATTGCTCCCAGATATGACACATGAAGAAGGCATAGGGTGGGGAAATCCTTGGATTATTCATATCCTGAACACATGTAAAGTCGACTATCATCTATGCAGGAGGCACTGTTCTTGGGTTTGACTTGAGATAAACTGGAGAAACCAATCAAAGGAAACTTGGGATTCACTGCCCTAGATGAGGTGTGATGATCAAATCTTTCTGGTGAAATATTTTAGTGTAGATTTCTAAACTTACAAGGCAGAGTTGTAGCAATAACACTTTCCTACTTCTGTGTCAAAACCCATTAATTCTTATTTTGCTTGTATGTGAGTCAGCTAAGGAGGAGGAGTTCCTAGATAATAATCCAAAGTACCTTAAAAATCATCACTGAAGGAAAAAAAAATGTCTGCAAAAAAACCATTTATAACTATAATTTCATAGGGTGAGTCTGATTGATAAGGTTCTTTATATGCTTTAAAAATGTATGAATAAACTAGTTTTGAAGGAAATCATATTAAATAACCTATTTTAAAGAATCTGTGCTCTTGTTTATTGTAAAGAGAAATCCATTCATTTATTTCTCAAGGACACACCTTATAGAATTTGGTACTTCATTTTTCATAATTACTATTATCTAGGGAATCAGTTTTTGCATGAACAATGAGACAATACTTTTGGAGTTTTTTAGTGATACTTAATATTTGATTCAAACAATATTGAGAACCCCATGAACAGTATGAAAAGGCAAAATGATAGGATACTGAAAGAGGAACTCCTCGGGTCGGTAGGTGCCCAATATGCTACCAGAGATCAGTGGAGAAATAACTCCAGAAAGAATGAAGGGATGGAGCCAAAGAAAAAACAATACCCAGTTGTGGATGTGACTGGTGATAGAAGCAAGCTCTGATGCTGTAAAGAGCAATATTGCATAGGAACCTGGAATGTCAGGTCCATGAATCAAGGCAAATCGGAAGTGGTCAAACAGGAGATGACAAGAGTGAACGTTAACATTTGAGGAATCAGCAAACTAAAATGGACTGGGATGGGTGAATTTAACTCAGATGACCATTATATCTACTTCTGTGGGCAGAAATCCCTTAGAAGAAATGGAGTACCCATCATGGTCAATAAAAGAGTCTGAAATGCAGTACTTGGATGCAATCTCAAAAATGACAGAATGATCTCTGTTTGTTTCCAAGGCAAACCATTCAATATCACAGTAATCCAAGCCTATGCCCCAACCAGTAATGCTGAAGAAGCTGAAGTTGAACGGTTCTATGAAGACCTACAAGACCTTTTAGAACTAACACCCAAAAAAGATGTGCTTTTCATTATAGGGGACTGGAATGCAAAAGTAGGAAGTCAAGAAACACCTGGAATAACAGGCAAGTTTGGCCTTCAAATACGGAATTAAGCAGGGCAAAGACTAATAGAGTTTTGCCAAGAAAATGCACTGGTCATAACAAACACCCTCTTCCAACAACACAAGAGAAGACTCTATACATGGACATCACCAGATGGTCAACACCGAAATCAGATTGATTATATTCTTTGCAGCCAAAGATGGAGAAGCTCTATACAGTCAGCAAAAACAAGACCGGGAGCTGACTGTGGCTCAGATCGTGAACTCCTTATTGTCAAATTCAGACTTAAATTGAAGAAAGTGGAGAAAACCAAGAGACCATTCAGGTATGACCTAAATCAAATCCCTTATGATTATACAATGGAAGTGAGAAATAGATTTAAGGGACTAGATCTGATAGACAGAGTCCCTGATGAACTACGGACTGAGGTTCGTGACATTGTACAGGAGACAGGGATCAAGACCATCCCCATGGAAAAGAAATGCAGAAAAGCAAAATGGCTGTCTAGGGAGGTCTTACAAATAGCTGTGAAAAGAAGAGAAGCGAAAAGCAAAGGAGAAAAGGAAAGATATTAGCATCTGAATGCAGAGTTCCAAAGAATAGCAAGGAGAGATAAGAAAGCCTTCCTCCATGATCAATGCAAAGAAATAGAGGAAAACAATAGAATGGGAAAGACTAGAGATCTCTTCAAGAAAATTAGAGATATCAAGGGAATATTTCATGTAGAGATGGGCTTGATAAAGGACAGAAATGGTATGGACCTAACAGAAGCAGAAGATATTAAGAAGAGATGGCAAGAATAAAAAGAAGAACTATACAAAAAAAATCTTCATGACCCAGATAATCATGATGGTGTGATCACTCACCTAGAGCCAGACATCCTGGAATGTGAAGTCAAGTGGGCCTTAGAAAGCATCACTATGAACAAAGCTAGTGGAGTTCATGGAATTTCAGTGGAGTTATTTTAAATCCTGAAAGATGATGCTGTGAAAGTGCTGCACTCAATATGCCAGCAAATTTGGAAAAGTCAGCAGTGGCCACAGGACTGGAAAAGGTCAGTTTTCATTCCAATCCTAAAGAAAGGCAATGCCAAAGAATGCTCAAACTACTGCACAGTTGCACTCATCTCACACGCCAGTAAAGTAATGCTCAAAATTCTCTAAGCCAGGCTTCAGCAATACGTGAACTGTGACCTTCCAGATGTTCAAGCTGGTTTTAGAAAAGATGAGGAATCAGAGATCAAATTGCCAACATCTGCTGGATCATGGAAAAAGCAAGAGAGTTCCAGAAAAACATCTATTTCTGCTTTATTGACTACGCTAAAGTCTTTGACTGTAGATCACAATAAACTGTGGAAAATTCTTCAAGAGATGGGAATACCAGACCACCTGACCTGCCTCTTGAGAAACCTGTATGCAGGTCAGGAAGCAACAGTTAGAACTGGACATGGAACAACAGACTGGTCCCAAGTAGGAAAAGGAGTATGCCAAGGCTGTATATTTTCACCCTGGTTATTTAACTTATATGCAGAGTACATCATGAGAAACGCTGGGCTAGATGAAGCACAAGCTGGAATCAAGATTGCCGGGAGAAATAGCAATAACCTCAGATATGCAGATGACACTCCCTTATGGCAGAAAGTGAAGAGGAACTAAAACGCCTCTTGATGAAAGTGAAAGTGGAGAGTGAAAAAGTTGGCTTAAAGTTCAACATTCAGAAAACTAAGATCATGGCATCTGGTTCCATCACTTCATGGGAAGCAGTGGAAACAGTGTCAGACTTTATTTTTTTGGGCTCCAAAATCACTGCAGATGGTGATTGCAGCCATGAAATTAAAGGACTCTTACTCCTTGAAAGGAAAGTTATGACCAACCTAGATAGCATATTGAAAAGCAGAGATATTACTTTGCCAACAAAGATCCGTCTAGTCAAGACAATGGTTTTTCCAGTGGTCATGTATGGTTGTGAGAGTTGGACTGTGAAGAAAGCTAAGAGCCGAAGAATTGATGGTTTTGAACTGTGGTGTTGGAGAAGACTTTTGAGAGCCCCTTGGACTGCAAGGAGATCCAACCAGTCCATCCTAAAGGAGATCAGTCCTGTGTGTTCATTGGAAGGACTGATGCTGAAGCTGAAACTCCAGTACTTTGGCCACGTCTTGCGAAGAGTTGACTCATTAGAAAAGACTCTGATGCTGGGAGGGATTGGGGGCAGGAGGAGAAGGGGACGACAGAGGATGAGGTGGCTGGATGGCATCACCAACTCGATGGACATGAGTTTGAGTGAACTCCAGGAGTTGGTGATGGACAGGGAGGCCTGGCGTGGTGTGATTCATGGGATCGCAAAGAGTTGAACATGACTGAGTGACTGAACTGAACTGAATATTGGATCTGTGATGACTAGCTTATAATTTCTACTGCATAAATTTTCCATCCTGCTTGACTGTATCTTGCAGAAAATGGTTGTACAACATGGGTCAAGAATGGCCTGTTCAGGACCACTGATACATTGCTATGAGTGAAAAAAAAATTTTTAAAGGCCTTTCAATCTTTAAAGAAAATCTCATTTAGCTAATGAAAGAAGCTGGGGTCAGTGAACTATGTTGACTCAGGATAAATTAAAGTCTAGTCATTTTGATGGGTTTCAGATCACCAGGGCAGCTTGTAAGCACTGTTCCAGGGACCTGTTTCACAAGATACTAAGCTTCGTTGTGACAGCTTTGCACAAAGTACCTGGCAAAATATATTCTGTACATATTTTAAGAAATGTGTGTTTGTATTGTGCAAAAGGAATAAAAGGTAATTTCTCAATAAGACATTAGAAGATGAATCATCCAGTTAGTTTTTTCATAAAGCCTGTATATGGGGAAAATAATAAAGTACACCTGATAAAAAACTGAGGTTTTCAACCTTGTCTGTATTTACAATTTTAAAGTTCTCTTTAGCTTGGCAGATGCATTTAATTAAATAAGTGGTTTAGAAAATAAAATAATGAAAGCAACTCTTCACAGTAAAGGCTGTGATAAAGACATGTACTAAAGGTTCAGTTTGCTTTTAGTTACAACCGTATTTTAAAAATATTGCGCCTAAATCTATATTACCTATTCTTGACTCCTTTGGAAGGTTTCCAGTTTTTGGCTTCTTAAATAGGAAAATATAAATTTAGTATTTTTTTAAATTCTTGCATTTTAACTCTCTTTTCAATGTAGTCAATAAGTATTCTTTTTTTTCCTAAAGAAAAAGATAAGTGTAATATGGTCCACACACTATGGTGGTGGTTTAGTTGCTAAGTTGTGTCCGACTCTGTTGTGACTCCATGGACTGCAGCCCTCCAGGCCCCTCTGTCCATGGGATTTCCCAGGCAGGAATACTGGAGTGTGTTGTTATTTCCTTCTCTAGGGGATCTTCCTGATCCAGGGATTGAACCCATGTCTCCTGCATTTCAGGCAGTCTCCTGCATCACAGGTGGTACTTTTTACCACTGAACCACCAGGGAAGCCCTCACACACAATAAACACTGCTAAAATTCAAAAACACGTTTAAAGTGATGCCATTCATGGCCACTTAGCACAGGCACTCAGAGTAAAGACATGACCTGGTTTCATTTGGTCTTCCTGACTCTTCTTCCTCTTGGTCTGAGAAACTTTTCAGGGTGCTCTGATGCCTACAATCTTATCTTTCTGTTTTAGGTCAGAAGTACTTTTCAACTAGGCTTGTAAACTATTTGCTTTATAATTAATAACTTTAAGGTCTGGATGTCAGTGGTCAGAATAACATTTGAATTACTAAATATGTTACTGTCAACGTGCTAAAAATTAAGAGGCATACAATATCTTCAAGGTTTCCATACTATATTTCTCTTTATCTCAGTGAAAGGTGTTAATTTTGTATAGTGGTGTTTTAGGAAACAAGAAGGTGCAAAAAACTTTCATTTGTGGTTGTGTGCTAACTTCTGTTCAAATACATCCACGTTGACAATCCAGTACAGTCATCTAGGTTGTTTGGAGTGAATCAGAAAGATAATTGAAAATAGTATGAGGTAGGTGGGAACTCTCTAAGATCAAGATGTGGCTTAACAACTACTTTGCCAAGAGAAGGATTAGCTTACTGTAGTTTTAAAGTTTAGTAGTAATGGCTTGAAATGCAGATGCACAATCAATGATCCTTTGTTGCCAGTTGTATACAGAATACTCAATACAGTTTAGCATTTTAAAGATCATAAAACACCAGTTCATATCTTAAACTTATCAACACTCAGTTCTTGGTTTCCAACAGCTTATTTGACTTATTTATAAAAGACATGGCGCTGAAACCCCTTTTTACTCTTTCTTTTCCTTTTTCTTCTTCAGTTGACTTGAACACATAGGGGGAGAAAAAGCCAGAGAAGCTAAAACAGTGTTCTGTTCATATTCTCTTATTTTTCTCAACCTCCCACTTCATTGCATGCAATTTCCATGTCACCAGGGAATTGTCTTAACATTGGGATGATTCTGTTGTGCAAAATGTGCTTATATTTATCTTACTGTATTGAGAATGTCATTGAAAATATTTCAAATACGTCATTGTTAAAGAACTTTCCTTCTCTAGATTAGAAAAGAGAAACTCAAAGTCTTTTGTGCAGCACATCAAGAAAAAACTTCAAATAGGATTAGTAATGGAGTTAAATGAATGAGGCAATGTGTTTGGAAAAGGGGAAAAAAAAAATCACAAACCAGTTTCCATTGATTTCTCATTGTAACTCTCAGGCCACAACACTGCCAATGTGATTGAGCAAACTTTTCCTTTCTTCCTTCCTTCAACTCCCATTTTTGTTTGCAAATAAAATTAAACTTAAAATCATTATTTAAAACAATTCTCACTGGACAACAAATAAAGCCATAGACAAATTTTAAATAAAACTAAACTTGATGGGTTTTATTAAATGAGATTTCATGGGATATAACTTTGTGGAATTTGAATTTCAAGCCATGAGAAATGTAAATACCAGGTGGATATAAAATGAAGCTGATGAATCTTTGGCTTCAGGACTCCTCACTAGCTCAGTCCCCTTGTAAGTCAGTCATCATTTATTTCTGAGTAATATTGTCTATTTCTATGAGAAGAACTATCACATGGTTGGTTCCAGGGGAAAATGTCCTGCTTTTTCACCAGCTCCTATACTTTCAGTTCAGTTCAGTTCAGTCACTCAGTCATGTCCGACTCTTTGTGACCCCATGAATCACAGCACGCCAGGCCTCCCTGTCCATCACCAACTCCCAGAGTTAACCCAAACTCATGCCCATCAAGTTGGTGACTCCATCCAGCTATCTCATCCTCTGTCATCCCCTTCCCCTCCTGCCCCCAATCCCTCCCAGCATCAGAGTCTTTTCCAATGAGTCAACTCTTCACATGAGGTGGCCAAAGTACTGGAGTTTCACCTTCAGCATCATTCCTTCTAAAGAAATCCCAGGGCTGATCTCCTTCAGAATGGACTGGTTGGATCTCCTTGCCGTCCAAGGGACTCTCAAGAGTCTTCTCAAACACCACAGTTCCAAAGCATCAATTCTTCGGCGTTCAGCCTTCTTCACAGTCCAGCTCTCACATCCATATATGACCACTGGAAAAACCATAGCCTTGACTAGACGAACCTTTGTTGGCAAAGTAATGTCTCTGCTTTTGAATATGCTATCTAGGTTGGTCATAACTTTCCTTCCAAGGAGTAAGCGTCTTTTAATTTCCTGGCTGTAATCACCATCTGCAGTGATTTTGGAGCCCCAAAAAATAAAGTCTGACACTGTTTCCACTGTTTCCCCATCTATTTGCCATGAAGTGATGGGACCGGATGCCATGATCTTAGTTTTTCTGAATGTTGAACTTTAAGCCAACTTTTTCCTATACTTTAGAATTTTCTGTTTGACACCATTATTTCAAAGAGAAATGATCTCTTTTATTTCAAGAGGCTATTAAATATTTTTCTTGAGTTGATAATTATGCCTTTTATTTTAAAAAGTCAAATTGAATGATGTATAATTTGCATAATGTAAAATTCACAAATAGTAATGGTACCACATTGACAAATGTATGTATCCATGTAATTACCACCACAACTAAAGGCATAAAGGATCACAATGCTTGAAAATATTCATAACCGTTTATCTCATAATCTCACTGGCAAAAATATATCTTAAGGAAGTAATTCTAAATATCATTAAAGATTCAGGCATAATAATGTTCATCATCAATTGTATAATTGCAAAAATTGAAAGCAAACTAAATGAGCCAGAGTAGGGGAATGCTTAGGTCCTGGTACACTGAAATGATGACTATTGTATTAATAAATTGGAGAAGGCAATGGCAACCCACTCCAGTACTCTTGCCTGGAAAATCCCATGGACGGAGCAGCCTGGTAGGCTGCAATCCATGGGGTTGTGAAGAGTCGGACACGACTGAGCGACTTCACTTTCACTTTTCATTTGCATGCATTGGAGAAGGAAATGGCAACCCACTCCAGTGTTCTTGCCTGGAGAATCCCAGGGACAGGGGAGCCTGGTGGGTTGCCGTCTATGGGGTCGCACAGAGTCGGACACAACTGAAGCAACTTAGCAGCAGCAGCAGCAGCAGTGTTAATAAATATCATTAAAGACTTTGAAATAAAAAATTGGAGACTTTTTTTTTTTGCAAAATCATAAGTGGATAAAGTGAGACACAAATTGATTGTATGATATGATTTCTTCTTGGTAAACAAAAAATGAATAGAAACATATTTGAAAAGAAATACTTTGTTAACAGTGGTTCTTTTGGATCCTGGGATTCTTTCTCGCTCATATTCACTTATTTATTTATCAATATGCATTTATTATTATCAGAATAAAATATGATTGAAGTATAAACATCTTTTTAAAAATCAAAATCTTAATCATCTCAGTTTTTGTGATGATGTTTGTGAAGAAGCTGTTCGTGATCATGGTTTGTTGAGCTGTGCTAATATTCTTTTCAAGTTTCCTGTCAAAGATTTCTTAAGATTTATCAGCTTCCTTCTTCTCATGACAATGAAGCTAACTAGCACAATCCCTATAGTAACTAAAAACAGCCATCAGCCCTTGAAATTTTGATTAATGTTAACACTTTGCAGCTATTACATGCAGTTCTTTCAAGCATCAAAGTATTCAATAAATCCAGAGCAGATGCTAGAAAAAGTTGTCATAGGAATGGTTTTCCTTCAACATCCTACCTTATTTTTAAGACTCTTATCTAATTTCCATTGGCAAATTCTTTCTCAGGTTATTCCTCTGCTTATTTGCGTACTATTGACTTCTTTCTGGACTCCACTGGAAGCTGCTCTTCTCCAAGAGTAATTTTTATTTTCTAGATCTCTTACCCAGTCACCTCCTCAGTTCATTTTCCACTAAAATGAATTATCTTCTTCAACTCTGCAGTGAATTAAGTTTTGCTAAAGTAAAATTATATTTATATATATGTATATATTTTTTTTGCAAATGGGTATGCTACAACTCCTTCTACCTAAATAACATACATATTTATTGAGGTAATGTAGTAGAAAAAATAATGGATTTATACATTAAACTTTATTTTGTTTAGTTTTTAAATAAAATAGTACATATAAAAACACAATGTTTAATATGTTTTTCTATTTATAAGAATTCTCTTTCTAAAAATAATTTTTAGTAAAAAACCACATTAAATGCTTTATCTTATTCAGTTCAGTTCAGTTGCTCAGTCGTGTCTAACTGTTTGCAACCACATGAACTGCAGCACCCCAGGCCTCCCTGTCCATCACCAACTTCTAGAGTCCATCCAAACCCATGTCCATCAAGTCAGTGAAGCCATCCAACCACCTTATCCTTTGTCGTTGTCTTCTCCTCCTGCCCTCAATCTTTTCCAGCATCAGGGTCTTTTCTAATGAGTCAGCTCCTTGCATAAGGTGGCCAAAGTATTGGAGTTTCACCTTCAACATCAGTCCTTCCAATGAACACCCAGGACTGATCTCCTTTAGAATGGACTGGTTGGATCTCCTTGCAGTCCAAGGGACTCTCAAGAGTCTTCTCCAATACCACAGTTCAAAAGCATCATTTCTTCGGCACTCAGCGTTCTTTATAGTCCAACTCTCACATCCATACATTACCGCCGGAAAAACCAGAGCCTTGACTAGATGGACCTTTGTTGGCAAAGTAATGTCTCTGTTTTTTAATATGCTGTCTAGGTTAGTCATAACTTTCCTTTCAAGGAGTAAGAGTCTTTTAATTTCATGGCTGCAATCACCATCTGCAGTGATTTTGGAGCCCCAAAAAATAAAGTCTGACACTGTTTCCACTGTTTCCCCATCTATTTCCCATGAAGTGATGGGACCAGATGCCATCATCTTAGTTTTTCTGAATGCTGAGCTTTAAGCCAACTTTTTCACTCTCCTCTTTTACTTTCATCAAGAGGTCCTTTAGTTCTTCACTTTCTGCCATAATGGTAGTGTCATCTGCATATCTGAAGTTATTGATATTTCTCCTGACAATCTTGATTCCAGCTTGTGCTTCAGCCAGCCCAGCATTTCTTATGATGTACTCTGCATATAAGTTAGATAAGCAGGGTGACAATATAAAGCCTTGATGAACTCCTTTTCCTATTTGGAACCAGTCTGTTGTTTCATGTCCAGTTCTAACTGTTGCTTCCTGACCTGCATACAGGTTTCTCAAGAGGCAGATCAGGTGGTCTGATATTCCCATCTCTTTCAGAACTTTCCACAGTTGATTGTGATCCACACAGTCAAAGGCTTTGGCATAGTCAATAAAACAGAAATAGATGTTTTTCTGGAACTCTCTTGCTTTTTTGATGATCCAGCAGATGTTGGCTAATTTGATCTCTGGTTCCTCTGCCTTTTCTAAAACC
>NW_011495026.1:7421125-7429191 GCF_000754665.1 Bison bison bison | reverse complement strand
CAAAGGCTTTGGCATAGTCAATAAAACAGAAATAGATGTTTTTCTGGAACTCTCTTGCTTTTTTGATGATCCAGCAGATGTTGGCAATTTGATCTCTGGTTCCTCTGCCTTTTCTAAAACCAGCTTGAACATCTGGAAGTTCACAGTTCACGTATTGCTGAAGCCTGGCTTGGAGATTTTTGAGCATTACTTTACTAGCGTGTGAGATGACTGCAACTGTGCAGTAGTTTGAGCATTCTTTGGCATTGCCTTTCTTTGGGATGGAATGAAAACTGACCTTTTTCCAGTCCTGTGGCCACTGCTGAGTTTTTCAAATGTGCTGACATATTGAGTGCAGCACTTTTGCAGCATCATCTTTCAGGATTTGGAATAGCTCAATTGGAATTCCATCACCTCCACTAGCTTTGTTTGTAGTGATGCTTCCTAAGGCCCACTTCATTACTCTTCAAAAGTTTTCATTTGGGTGCCATCGTCTATAGCAAGGGTCAGAAAACTCTTCTGTGAAGAGTCAAATGGATAATATTTTAGATTTTGCAGCCTATGTGATGCCTGTTGCAATGACTCACTCTGCTCGCATAGTTTGAAAGCTGTCATGAACAATGCTTAAACCAAGGAACATAGCTGTTTTCCAGTATGACTTGACTCACAAAAGCAAGAGGAAAGTAAAATCTGATCCATGGGCAAAAGTTTATCAACACTAGTTTATAAGATAAAGACTAATCCATACAACGTGCTGTTAATGGCCTTCCCAAATCTGGCTATAGTCTACTGCTTCCTGGACTCCCTTATTAACTGTTTTCTTGTTTTGATCTAGTTGTTGTTTAATTTTCCAAAATACCTTCTGCCTTCTTTCTTTCTATTCTTTCCAACAAGTTCTCAAATATTTAAATTGTAGACAAAATATCACATTTTCTCTAATCCTCTCTACTCTCTCCTGTATTTTTATAAGAACTTTTTGTGCCTCTACTATGATCCTTTTTTTGAGGTTACTATCACTCTATTCCTCTATATTTTCCCCAAGTTTGTTAAGTGTTTCTCACTCAGTTGCATCTGACTCTTTGTGACCCCATGGACTTAGCCCTCCAGGCTCCTTTGACCATGCAGTACCGGAGTAGCTGTTCCCTTCTCCAGGGGATATTCCTGACCTAGGGACTGAATCCAGGTCTCCCGCATTGCAGGTGGATTCTTTACCATCTGAGCCACCAGGGAAGCCATATTACTCCTCTATTCTTCTATATTTTCCTCAGGTTTATTGAAGTATAATTGGCAAATAACATTGTATACAGTTAAAAGGAACAATGTGATGATTTGATATCAAATATACAAGGTGAAATGGTTACCACAATCAGATTAATACACCCATCACCTCATGTGTGTGTGGCAAGAATGCTTAAGATTTACTCTCAGCAAATTTCAAGTGCACAATATAGTATTATCAACCATAGTCACCATGCTAGACACGCATCTTATTACAGACAGTTTGTATCTTTTGAGCAACATCTTCTCAGTGACTCCACTCCAAACCCTTGGTAACCATCCTTTTTACTCTCTTTTCTATGTGTTTGACATTTTTTAAAAAAGATTCCACAAATAAGATCCTATGGTGTTTATCTTTCTCTGAATTATTATTTCATTCGTGTTTTCTTAAATGGAAAGATTTCCTTCTTTTTAAGGCTGAATAATATCTCTATCTATCTATGTTATCGTTATTCCTTCATCGCTCAACAGAACTTAGGTTGTCTGTATATTTTGGGTATTGTGAATAATGCTATAGTGAACATATGAGTGCAGATATCTCTTAGAGATAGGGATTTCATTTCTGTTAGATACTTACCCAGAAGTGGAATTGCTGGATCATAAGGCAGTTCTATTTTTAATTTTCTTATTGATAACTTTTTTTTTATTTTTTCCTTTGGCTGCACTGAGTCTTCATTGCTGCAGGTGTTTTCTATAGTGACTGCCTCAATTTACAGTCCCGCCAACAGTGCACAAGGGTTGCCTTTTGTCTACATTCTCACTGACATTTGCTATGTCTTGGCTTTTTGAGGATAGCCATCCTAACACATCTGAGGTGATGTCTTATTATGGCTTTGATGTGAGTTTTCCTGATGAAAAGTGGTGAAAGTGGCGTTCCCAATCTCTGTCCCTCAGTCATGCAGATTGCCTCAGTGTTCTCAGTGAAGCAAGGAAGAAATGGGTCCCTTTGACAGCATCCTACACAGCTAGGGAAGCTAGGAGGTCACATACTGTCTCCTTTCACCCCCAGGAGAGACTGAGGGTCAGTGGATCTCTAGACAAGGAGTTGTGCCTCCTTGGGGGAGCATGACAGGGGTAAATTGAAACTTTTCCTTTACCCTTTTTAATGGGTCCAGCTTCAGGCTTCTTTTTCTCTCTTTTGCTCTCATAGTGTGCTAGAACTTCTTAGCTGGATGTATAGACTCATATAACATTTTCTTCTTTGTGAAGTGAAGTGAAAGTCTCTCAGTTGTGCCTGACTCTTTCCTACCCCATGGACTATACAGGCCATGGAATTCTCTAGGCCAGAATACTGGAGTGGGTAGCCTTTCCCTTCTCCAGAGGATCTTCCCAACCCAGGGATTGAGCCCAGGTCTTCCGCATTGCAGGTGGATTCTTTACCAGCTAAGCCACAAGGGAAGCCCAAGAATACTGGTATGGGTAGCCTATCCCTTCTTCAACAGATCTTCCTGACCCAGGAGTTGAACCGGGGTCTCCTGCATTGCAGGTAGATTCTTTACTAACTGAGCTATCAGGGAAGCCGTCTTCTTTGGGGATGATTGTCAAAATTGGTGGTCTTTGTAGGGAAGAGGGTAGAAATCTGGTTAGAAATCTCCTATTCACAGTCTCTGGAGAAGGAAATGGCACCCCACTCCAGTACTCTTGCCTGGTAAATCCCATGGACGGTGGAGCCTGGTGGGCTAAGAGTCAGACATGACTGAACGACTTCACTTTCACTTTTCACTTTCATGCAGTGGAGAAGGAAATGGCAACCCACTCCAGTGTTCTTGCCTGGAGAATCCCAGGGACGGGGGAGCCTGGTGGGCTGCCATCTATGGGGTCGCACAGAGTTGGACACAACTGAAGCAACTTAGCAGCAGTAGCAGCAGCATTCACAGTCTCACTGATGTCACTCCAGACTCTTGATTATTTAGGGAGAGATGAACTAGAATTCACACACTACATCAACATCTCATAAATCAGTTAAATCTCTTTTAAAAGCTTCTATTATTTTGGATTATAAAGAGTAAAGATGTCATATTGCACCTCATATGGAGTGTGAAAGCCAGTCTCTTTTGCACAATGGATATATAGCTTAATAATTTAAATATTTGATTTAATAAAAAATCTAGTGCTTTACATTGAGTAAAACAAGGAATAATTTAGAACAGTTAAAAGAAGAAGGGACTGCTGAACAACTTGAAGTAAACTATGACTAAAGTATTGATTTATTGTTTACTTGAAAAAGATAAACAATTTATTTCTTCTGGAATTTTATCCAGTTTTATAAACAGTTTAAAAAGGTAAAAGAAAATATCATAAATTCTTTTTCATAGGATGGCTGCAAGAAGGTAATTCTGGTTGTTTTGTTCAAAATAATGGGGGCAAGAAATTCCAGCATCTGAGTTAGTTTGCTGTGGAAAGAACAAACTTTTCCCTTCTCACTCTTGGAATGTTAGATAACATCTCTAACATATCTTTTGGCAAACTACCTGGCGAAAATAACATTAATGTGTGACTTGACTCTTATATGCATGAGTCAAAGTTTGCGTAAGTTTTGAATAATTGTTGGAAACATAATTAAACGATTTTGTAAATCCTGATAATAACGTCATATAATATGACATTGCTGGGCACTCTTCTATGCTTAACATTTATTAACTCATTTCATCCTCTAATAACACCCTTTGACCATTTATAGAATAGGCAGAGCAAGTTTAAATAAGTAGCCCAAGATCACACAGGTCCCAAAAGGCAAAGCCAAGACAGAAAATGAGACAGTCTGGCTCTAGAGATTGTGCTATCAATCATTGTGCTTTGTTTTCCAAGAAGGATTATCATCAATAAGGTAGCACACGGGGCTGAACTTACATATGCTATCTACATATGGGAGGCAATTCTGATTAAATATATCAAATCAGTTTTATACTTGCTGAAATACTCTCTTTCTGCTCTCCTACTCCATTGCTGAGTTAACTGAAATTTGACTCTGTGATACTATTTTGTAGTTTGTAGTTAGTTCTGCCTCCTCCCCTCCGCCGACCCCTGTGAGACTATGGAGACTTCAAATGTAGTGAGCATTCTTATTCCAGTTCCAATTCTTTTGGCATTCAGAACTTTTGCACAGGGTTTGGAATTTAGGAGATTGTTCAATAGAATGCTTGTTGAATGGAAGAATAAATTACAAAAATGCAATGAGTAATATTTAAGATGTCTGAAAGGGCTCAATAACTAGATTCAAATTTCCCTGCTCCAGTTCTGATGTAATGACAAAAAAAGACAAAAGATTCAGCTTTTGGAAAGTAAAATTTCAAGCTGTTGTTTCAAGCTGATATTGAAGAATATCAGATCAGATCAGATCAGATCAGTCGCTCAGTCTTGTCCGACCCTTCGAGACCCCATGAATCGCAGCATGCCAGGCCTCCCTGTCCATCACCAACTCCCAGAGTTCACTCAGACTCACACCCATCGAGTCAGTGATGCCATCCAGCCATCTCATCCTCTGTCGTCCCCTCCTCCTCCTGCCCCCAATCCCTCCCAGCATCAGAGTCTTTTCCAATGAGTCAACTCTTTGCATGAGGTGGCCAAAGTACTGGAGTTAGAATATCGTCTATGTTTAATAACAGATGTAAGACTGAAGGACACTTAATCTTTGATACTGATTACCTATTGTTGTGTAAAAATTATCTCAAGACTGAGAAGCTTAAACAATCATAAACACTTTTTCTGTCAAATTTTTTACAGATGAAGATGAGGAATTCAGAAGTGGCTTAACTGGGTGTATTGGCTCAGGGTCTTCTATGGAGTTGCATTCAAAAATGTTGGCTTGGGTCACAGATAAACGCTTGACTGGATCTGATTCCAAGACAGCTCAGTCTTATCACTGATAAGTTGATGCCGGCTATTGGCAGCAGACCTCGGTTTCTTTCCACTGGACTATTTGAATATTTTCCTGATGTTGGCAGGAAAGGGGGAAAGTTTCCTATAAAGTGGGAAACTCAAGAAAGAGAATGATAGAAGACACAATTTGTTTTATGGCTTAGAAGTTACACATTGTCATTTCTGGGTTATGTTATTGATTTTTACAAGGCAGCTGGTTTCAGGGTGGAAGGAGACCATACCAAGGCAAGAAAACTAATTGGTGGCCTTATTGGATGCTGGCTACCAAGCTTCCTGTGATTAGCAGTCTCCAACTGGAGTAGACCTCCTCCATCAGCCATGGAGCCTGCCCCTGGGAGAGCCCAATATAGGAAGCAGACTTTGTAGCCTGCTCACTACCAAAAGAGAGAGGAAGGAGGGGCTAAACTGTAGCAAGTATCTACCACGATGATTCACCACTTAATAACTTGTTTGCTTTTTTGATGGATTCCTTCTCAACTCAGTTACAAGCTATAGGGATCAGGGACCCAGTTGCCCTGGGGACCACTGAATGCCTGACACTCAGTATAGCCTCTCATTATTACAATACACTTTGGTTGAATCTTGAATAAACAAATTACTGTGATGGTGATCTGCATCCTCACATAGAAATATCTGGAGTGTAATGTTTAATGGAAAGGATTCTCTTCAGAAGCTTGAGGACTTCTGTTTCACACAGATCTCTGTTGTTGTTATTGTTTAGTCATTAAGTCATGTCTGACTCTTTGCGACCCTATGGACTTTATCCACCAGGCTCCTCTGTCCATGTCCAAGAATACTGGAATAGGTTGCCATTTTCTCCTTCAAGTGATTTTCCTGACCCAAGTGTTGAACCTGTGCATCTCCTGCATTGGTATACAGATTCTTTACCACTGAGCCACCAGGGAAGCCCACACAGACCTCTATGCATACATTAATCTTCTCCATTTAAAACTTTAAAAACAATAAGTGCAAAACAATGTCAATTGATAATTCACAGTAGTACCTTTGAGGTATTACTTTATAATGCCATCCTTATTACTGGCCAACTTAAATGTTTTTCATGTGGGAGATGTTCTAAAGTAGACAGAGAAACAGCAGCTGATATAATTTATCTTTGATAGAAGGACTAAAACTCTTGCTTAAAAATTTTCAAAAAGATCCTTAAGAAGAAGAACATGAAAAATTAACTTCACTGATTAATGTTTCAAGAAAAACAAAACCTCGAATTATCTTGGACTGTTTAGCATCAGAGCAAAGAATTGTTCTAAGCAGCATCTGAAGAGAGGGACTTATAACATTAATTATATCCAGTCCTGGCTTAACAAGACATGGTACTGGTCATTTCCCTCCCATTCTAATCTAAAGTTTTAATCCGTCTTCATATGTTGAAGCCCAAACCTTCCTCCAACTCTACTGGAAATAGAATTTGAGGTGATGATTAAGGTTAAATGAGATAATAAGGGTGGAGCCCTGATCTGATAGAAGCGATGCCCTTCTAAGAAGAGAAAGAGACACCAGAACTCTTTCTTCGGCAGGTGAAAAGACAGCCATCTGTGAGCCAGGAAGAAAGGTCTCACCACGACTACATCACTCTGGCACTCTGATTTCAGACTTTCAGCCTCCAGGACTGGGAGAAAATAAATTTCTATTGTTTAAGGCTTCCATTTATGGTATTTTGTCATGGCAGTCTAAGCTAACTAAAACAGTATTTGCTATACAAGAAAACTACAGTTTTATTTGAAAGAATATCCAGGGCTTGTATTAGATTGGGTGATTAGGGAAAGCTTCTCCAAAGAGATGTTTAGGCTAGATCTGAAGAATGACTAATAACCAGCTGTGAGCATTGCAGACTGAGGTCACCAGGTTAATAAAGATTTTCCTCCATTTGGTTTGACTCTATATCTGTTAATGTATGGTCAGACAGAATAACATGTTTGTTATCTCTGTTTGGAAAGCCTTTCTAGTTCTTACCATGACATCACTACATTATTTCTGTTTTAGAGATGTTGTTACACTGAGGAATGATATGGGAGTTTAAATAGGCCTCAAATCAAAACATAAATCCATCAGAAACATCCAGAAAATGCATTATTTCCAACATATTTTCTAGGTCTAAAATTGGATGATTTCCCATAAAATTTTCAGTTGAATGAATAGTTCAAACGTGTGTACTTGGTAAGTGATGTTGTTTTTACAAAATGACTTTAATTTGAATTTGGTAAGCACTTTAACGGAGAAGGCAATGGCACTCCACTCCAGTACTCTTGCCTGGAAAATCCATGGACAGAGGAGCCTGGTAGGCTGCAGTCCATGGGGTCGCTAGGAGTCGGACACGACTGAGCGACTTCACTTTCACATTTCACTTTCATGCATTGGAGAAGGAAATGGCAACCCACTCCAGTGTTCTTGCCTGGAGAATCCCAGGGGCGAGGAAGTCTGGTGGGCTGCCGTCTATGGGGTCGCACAGAGTCGGACATGACCGAAGTGACTTAGCAGCAGCAGCAGCAAGCACTTTAAATCTATAAGTCCTTTTATTTTCATTTATACAAGACCTAAAATAATGTGTATACGTTATTATCAATGTAATACATCTTTAATTCAAGTAAATTGTTGTGGTCCTTTTATTATTTAAAAAAATAAATTAAGCTCTGCCTCTGATGCTTTTAATACAATAAACCCTAAAACAAACAAATGCCCCCCTTTTATTTACCTTGTTTGTAGTATCTACATCAGGTTTTAATTTTTCTTTTTTCTGTTTATGTATTTTCAGATGCTAGGTGTTGTCTTATCTACTTGTCTGAGCATTTCCAAACCCTAGCATGGTAATTGACACTCGCTGAGTGTTTTGACTGTGTGGATCACAATAAACTGTGGAAAATTCTGAAAGAGATGGAAATACCAGACCACCTGACCTGCCTCTTGAGAATGGA
>NW_011495026.1:7409696-7420969 GCF_000754665.1 Bison bison bison | reverse complement strand
ATGAAAGTGAAAGTGGAGAGTGAAAAAGTTGGCTTAAAGCTCAACATTCAGAAAACAAAGATCATGGTATCTGGTCCCATCACTTCATGGGAAATCAGTGGGGAAACAGTGTCAGACTTTATTTTTTGGGGCTCCAAAATCACTGCAGATGGTGACTGCAGCCATGAAATTAAAAGACGCTTACTCCTTGGAAGGAAAGTTATGACCAACCTAGATAGCATATTCAAAAGCAGAGACATCACTTTGCCAACAAATGTCTGTCTAGTCAAAGCTATGGTTTTTCAAGTGGCCATGTATGGATGTGAGAGTTGGACTGTGAAGAAAGCTGAGTGCCGAAGAATTGATGCTTTTGAACTGTGGTGTTGGAGAAGACTCTTGAGAGTCCCTTGGACTGCAAGGAGATCCAACCAGTCCATTCTGAAGATCAGCCCTGGGATTTCTTTGGAAGGAATGATGCTAAAGCTGAAACTCCAGTACTTTGGCCACCTCATGCGAAGATTTGACTCATTGGAAAAGATCCTGGGAGGGATTGGGGGCAGGAGGAGAAGGGAACGACAGAGGATGAGATGGCTGGATGGCATCACGGACTCAATGGACGTGAGTCTGGATGAACTCCGGGAGCTGGTGATGGACAGGGAGGCCTGGCGTGCTGCAATTCATGGGGTTGCAAAGAGTCCGACATGACTGAGCGACTAAACTGAACTGAGTGTTTTGAAAAGTTTTATTGGCATATCCTTTTTAACTTAAAAAAGTAAATATTGTGTGATTATCTTTTCAAGTAAAATATAACATATTGATTGTGAAAAAATGATTTTTAGGTTTCTGTACCAAATAACTATATGACAAGCTTTGGTCCTATCATTGTTAAATATGGGTCAAATTTTTCCCTTGGATGAAATTAGAAGAAGTGCTTTTAATTGATGATAAGATATTTTGTTTTCATATCATTATATTTTTCGTTCAAAGGAATTAGGTGACTAGAAATCAGGCAGGGAAATGAGAACTACGGGGCTTGGGGCAATTTCTCTCGTAGCACTATAATCTATAGAATACATTTGGGAAATTTTTGGAGTAAAACTTCTTAATTAGGAAAGTGAAGAAAGCCACAGCATATGATCTGGATTTTGTGAAATAGTATCTCTCTTCCTTTTCACAGAGCAAGCGTTTCCTGTTACATACACAATAGTAATAGTCCTACGTCATTTGCCTGAAAACTATTAAGATCATGTTGTTTTGGGACCTTTAGTTAGAAACATGTCAGGGCCATTGACTGTGTAGCTAGAGTGCCAAAGTTAGAATCCTGGCTTTGACATTAACAAGCTATATAGACTTGAACAAGTTAGTTACCCTCTGGATCTCATTTCTTCACTTGTAAAGCAGAGATAATGCTAGTGTCTGAATAACAGAGTTTACTGAAGGCCAAGAACTTTGTGTATGTAAGATACTAAGAATAGTATTGATAGCTTGCCATAGTTAGTGCTGCAAGCTTATTTGTTCAATAAATAATAATGAACATTCATATTAAAATACGAATGTATTACGATAAATTTTAGACAAGGGAATTGAAGAATCTTTAGTAAGTGCTCTAAATCCTTGAATGGAGTTCATGGGAGAATAGCTCAAATCCAAAGCTTCTGATTTTTAAGTCTGTCAGCCATATGTGTGCCTGCTTTTTTTCTAATTAAGCTTCACAGATTTAGAAATTCTCTGCTACAGAGGGCTGAAGTATAAGAAGGGTTATATATAGCTCTATAAAGAATAAAGTCAAAGAGCTCTGGGGAAAGCTGATCTGTGTGTGGAACCTAAGGGCTATTTCCAAGAATGTGATGGGCTGCCTCACAGTGAGCTGTTGAGGGGTGAAGTGCTTCTTTTTACTCTGAGAAGGAACAAAAAGCTTTAAGGGGAAAAAAATAATTGTCCAGCTCATAGCAAAAGAACATAAAATTAGCTGTCACTGAAATCAAGTGATCAAAACCTTGCCACTTAAAATTCCTTTTGGAATGAACAATATATAAATCAATGACAAATGGATTAAATTATTTATTACAAAATACTTCAAAGAATACTCTTTGAATGTATAAATTAATGAAGACTCTGAAAAGGTCAAAACAAAGCCAACAAAGAATTCCTCGGGCAGTTTCGACAGACATGAATTAGCAGGCTGGGCTGATGTTTAGCGCCTGGATTGTGAAGCTGGGAGGACCAGAGCAGGCGGTGAGAACCCGCTGAGCCAGACGGAGTTGCTAAGGCTGAAACTTCATACTGGGAGGCTCATCTGACTGATGAAACAGCAGCTGCCTAACTGCCTACCCTGACCTTTGTTGCTTATTTATGATATTGTGAAAAGTAAAACTCTACATTTCAGGGAGGTGTTAGAATTAGTGAGGTACCTAAGGGACTTGGAGCTATTGACTATTACTGTCACCAAAAATATGGGAGGGGATTTTGTGGGAGAATGGATACATGTATATAGCTGAGTTTCTTTGCTATCCACCGGAAACTATCACAGCATTGTTAATCCAATATAAAATTAAAAAATTAAAATAAAATGTGTAAACATGTATAATGATTCTTGACATGAGGTATGAATAGATTGTTTTCTGATATGCAGAAATGAACACAGAATTGTAATTGAGTCACATTTACATCACCTCAGCCAATTCCTAGTATAATGAATTTGGGTAATATTGTCTTTTTTCCCCCACCCTTAGTCTTCCTTTCTTGAAATCTTTATCCTTCAAACATGTTTTAAGGTCTTTGAGCTTTAATGGCCATTATTTTTATAGGCTAGTACAGTCTAGAAGCTTCAGTACTATGGCCTCCTGATGTAAAGAGCCGACTCATTGGAAAAGACCGTGATGCTGGGAAAGATTGAGAGTAGGTGGAGAAGGGGGCAGCAGAGGATGAGAGAGTTAAATAGCATCACCGACTCAGTGGGCATGAGTTTGAGTGAACTCTGGAAGAGAGTGAAGGACAGGGAAGCCTGGTGTGCTGCAGTCCATAGGGTCGCAAAAAGGCAGACACGACTTAGTGACTGAACAACAGGCTACACATACAAAGATACAGAATTCAGTTTAAGTGTTGAGAAGCTGTTTCAGTAAAGGCTTTTCACACACTATTAGACCAGACACATTAGAAAGCTGAATAATGTCAAGTGCCGACTGAGATGCTGGACCATGGGAACCCTCAGCCATTCTGGAGAACAGCCTGGCACTATTTGGAAATATTTAGTTATAAACATGGCTTATCACTCAGCAGTTCTTCTTTAAGATCCATGTACCAAAAATGTCCTTACATGTTCATAATGGGGCTTTTGGGAAATGATCATTGGAACATTCATGCACGTGTACAGTGAGTGTGTATGAGTGTGTGTACATGTGGTTTGAGTGTGCATGCAAATGTACGTACATGAGTATGAATTTTTATGATTGTATATGTGTGTGCATGTGTATGTGATGGAAAGCTTGTCTAGGCAACCCAAGTGGCCAGCAGTGAGAATGAACACACCATGGATTATATACAACAGTTAGATACAAAGATTTCTTGGAGTAAGAAAAACATAGCTGGATCATAAATACACAGTATTTAGTGAAAAACAGAAACAATGAGCTCTTTAATACAGCACATTTACATACCTTTGAAACCACATGTGTTTCTATACCGTTTGTGAAATCTACAAATAAATAATTATCATTAAATGTAATGAATAATTGCAATAGTTGCATGTGGTAGAGGCAGTGATAGGAGTGGCTGAGGGGCTCAAAGGTAATAAATAAATATCTATAGCAAGAAGGGAACCTTGTCTGGACCCATGAGGATAACGTGGCATGGAGTGGGCATAAGCAGACTTGAATGTATAAATAAATAAAATGACTGTCATGAGGGGCTTCCCAAAGGAAATGAAGCTTAAGATGGGTTTTGTAAGGCTGTGTAGGAGTTGACCAAGCAAGATGGTAGAGAGGGAAATCTTACTAGAAAGAAGAGGACTTGAGCATATTCTGAGCAGTAGAAGCTGCAAATTCAATGATCTGAAGTCAAAAGCACTTGCCTTCTCCTTGGGGTTGCACAGAGCAGATGTACGACAAGGGTATAGACCTCAAAGTGAAGTGGGATGAACGGACAGAGAGGCAGACACACTCTCTATGATGCAGGACTCGATATTCTGCGTTTCCATGTCTGCATGGGATTCTGAAGGTTATGGGGAGGATGTTCAACTACAGAGTGATAGGATCCTTCCTTGTATTTTAAACCTTTTTGTCTCTAATTTAGGGGAATCTTTCTATATATAAAGCCAGCTCAAGTCTCATTTTATCCACAAAGGCTTTTCTTAGTCCAGTTCCTAACTGAATTGCATATTATCTCTTTTTGGGAAATTCTGCCCTATTTAGGGCTTTCATATGCACTTAGCTTATTCTTTCTTACAATTATATGTCCTTCCCTTATCTTTGTTTTTGACATCTAGTAAAGTAGACCACCTGGAGGAGGGCAGGGCAACCCCCTCCAGTATTCTTGCCTGAAGAATCCCATGGACAGAGGAGCCTGGAGGGCTAGAGTCCATAGGATAGCAAGAGCAGGACATGACTGAAACGACTGAGGAAAGTAGACCACGCTTTTATAGATGGCTGCTAACTGCTACTGCTAAGTCACTTCAGTCGTGTCTGACTCTGTGCGATCCCATAGACAGAAGCCCACCAGGCTCCCTGTCCTTGGGATTCCCCAGGCAAGAACACTGGAGTGGGTTGCCATTTCCTTCTCTAATGCATAAAAGTGAAGACGCTCAGTCGTGTCCGACTCCTAGTGACCCCATGGACTGCAGCCTACCAGGCTCCTCCGTCCATGGGATTTACCAGGCAAGAGTACTGGAGTGGGGTGCCACTGCCTTCTCCTTTATAGATGGCAGAAAATGCCAAATCATCTAACATTTAGTACATATCAAAATGAAATAAATCACATGGGAAGTGCTTTAAAGGTGGGAGAAGAAATTTTATTTAATATGACAGCTCATATGGAAGCAAAAAAAAACACAAAAAACAATGGCGGGAAATGCAGTAAGGTTTCCATGGGATATGTTATCAAAGAAGAAGACAGGGGAAGGTTAGAGGGAAGAGTAAAACTGAAGGAAAGTTTCATTTTCATGGAGTGACTTTTAATTTCAAAGAAAAATTTTTAATCTTTTGAGAATTTAGTGAGCACAGGCTCCATCCCTTGGAATTTTCATTTTATCTTACTAATTCTAATTACCTGGATTGAAAAACATAGCAAGTACTATATTGCCAACTACAATGTCAAGACAATGTAAACTTTTAGCATTGGATAGACAACACAACCTTCAAAAATATAGAATGCACATTCCAGGGATACACTGAATTCTTTAATTATTGGAAATAAAAGGTTATTACTTTTATTAATGATCATAAAAATTTGATGAGATAAATAGAATACAGGAAAAGTTTCATCTTTTCCTTGAATTTGATTGATCAGTTTATGTATTATAAAAATTTCTCTATCCATCACTTAGAATATTACTGTGAAGTCTTTTATAAATAGAATGAATATCTGGTAAATCAATTTCTCAGTTATATCTTTCCCTGTCAGCTCAACCACAGAATTCAGAAATAAATATAAATTTCAAAACGTTAAAATTTTCCAAAAGATTTTTTTAGTGCAGTAATAATTCCCAAATAATTTGGCAATGGGCCCATGAAAATATTTAATAGTTATCTCCCTCGTGTCCCAGAGTTCCCACCATCTCTTCCTGCCCCACCTCTTTCTCCTTTAACCCTCCCTATCAGCTAGGAATTCTCATGGGCTTTTCGTGGCTTTCTATTGGAAATGCTGATAAAAACTTCTGTGTAGTGGTAGTTATGTAAGTATTTCCAAAAATCTGTGTTTGGTGCTGTATTCCTCGCAGTGATAGGCTTCTGTACAAGTATTTGGATGAGTCTAGTCCCATTTCACTACACTCCATTTGCCAGAACAAAGGCAACCTTTGCCAGATCTGGTTCCAGCAAAGTGGAGGGCTGCCCAAGTGTTTGCTTCATTTGGAATATTCTCGTAGTCAAATATTTACACGGAGCCCCCAAATCCTCTGGCTTGAATCTTTCATATAATTTCCAATGCAGTGTCTATTTACAAAACCATTTAGTTTGAAGGGCGATATAGATCTGGCCTTGTTTCCAAGGGGGAACAGTGAAAGCACCATTGCTGGTCACTGTTAAAACAAGATTAGCCAACACATTGGGAGTTGTACAAATAGAAGAAAGCTTACCCATTCTAAAGTGTTCTTGTTTCTTCACAAATTTATCTTTGAAATACACTGACATGCACAGCTGGTGTTTTTTTTGTTTTTTGTTTTTTTTTTTAATTAGTTCTTGGAATCTTATTCTGAAAGTTTCCTGAAGTTGTGACTGATAAAGGCTACTTGGAAATGTGTAGAATAATTTTAAAAGAAAGACAAAAGTTAGCTGCTTGGGAATCTATGACAGAGATGTGAAAATATTTGAAAACTTGAATGAACAGAGGATCATATTTTAGTTAAGAAACTATTACTTCAAATGCAATTACCTACCATTACTGCAAAGTCAATATTCATAGGCATGCTGCAGATAAGAATATATTATGTGGAGGAAAGAACAATGTGTTTTATATAGCATTTTAATTTCATCTTCCAGGTTAATATGCTAGACAAGTTCTAAGTATGCTATATGTCAACTAAAAGTATAATTCATATTGATGAACTGCATGAGTTGTTTAGGTTATTAAGTAGCATCACTGCATATGAGCTTTACAGACTAAGGAAATTTCTACTCCGAGGACAGAAGATCATGCCTAACTTCGTTAAAGATACACATAGTTTTTAAACAGCAGTGAGCATGCCTATATATATCTACAAGTATTAAATTATGTATTGTACACCTATTGCTTACCATGTATGCATTGTTCATTCTGGTGCTATTTCTGTTATATTGTCAACAAAACAAGTAGTTTAATGATTGCTACTTGGTCAGATGAATCACAAACTGGAATCAAGATTGCTGGAGAAATATCAACAACCTTAGATATGTAGATGATATCATTCGAATGCGGCTTCCCTGGTGGCTCAGTGGTAAAGGATCCATCTGCCAATGCAGAAGACATAGGTTCGACCCTGATATGGGTCAGGAAGATACCCTGGAGAAGGAAATGGCAACCCACTCCAGTATTCTTTCCTGGGAAATCCTATGGACAGAGGAGCCTGGTGGACTATAGTCTGTGGACTATAGTCCACAAAGTTGCAAAAAGTCAGACATGACTTAGCAACTAAACGACCATCACTCTGATGGCAGAAAGAAGAGGAAGTCAAGAACCTGTTGATGGAGGGTGAAGAAGAAAAAATGGAAGAAGTGACAGATTTTATTTTCCTGGGCTCCAAAATCACTGTGGATGGTAGCTGATGCCATGAAGTTAAAAGACACTTGCTCCTTAGAAGGAAACTTATGACAAACCTAGACAAGCATATTAAAAAGCAGAGACATTACTTTGCTGACAGAGGTTCATATAGTCAAGGTTATGGTTTTCCCAATAGTCATGTATGGGTGTGAGAGCTGGAGCACAGAGAAGGCTGTATGCCAGAAAAGTGATGCTTTCATTAATTGCTGGAGAAGACTTTTGAGAGTCCCTTGGACAGCAAGGAGATCAAACCAGTCAATCCTAAAGGAAATCAACCCTGAATATTCACTAGAAGGACTGTTGCTGAAGCTAAAGCTCCAATACTTTGGCTACCTGATGTGAAGAGCCAACTCATTGGAAAATAGCCTGATACTGGAAAAGATTGAGGGCAAGAGGAGAAGTGGGTGACAGAAGATGAGATGGTTGGATGGCATCATCGACTCAAAGGACATGAGTTTGAGCAAACTCTGGGAGATGGTGGAGAGCAGAGAAGCCTGAGGTGGTGCAGTCCATGGAGTCACAGACATGACTTAGAGACCAAACAATAGCAACTTGGTCAAAACCAATTGTTGCTAAGAGATACCATCTCTCTGATGGTGAGTTATTTCTCTGGATAAGGGAAATCACAACCTTGGCCCTCTGATTTTATAGTTTTCTTTAAAAATCCTATGAAATATGCTGATAGGCAATTAATTTGCAAATCACTATTTCTAAATTGAGAATTTAGATTTTTAAACGAAATTCAATTTTTTTTTAATCTTGAACAATTTTCTCAGTACAAGCATTTGGTCTTCCTTGATCTAGACTCTTTTAGTTATCCTACAGTACTCCACATCTGTTTCCACTGCAGTGTACTGTACTGTCATCTTGTTAGTATAATTTTCTTAAATAAATCTGCTCCTAGGTTACCTCGTTGAATTCTTTGTTGCAGGAAACTGTAAACTAAACTCTTTGTTTTCAATGTGGCCTAGAATCTGGTACACTGTAGAAATCTGATACATGTTTCATAAATGTTGAATAAAAATTACCTTTCAAAATACAGCTACTTCCTGCTCAAATATGCATATGGCAAGAATGAATTCTATTAATTGCTTCACTGATTTAAATTTGATGTTCTCTCAACCATTAATTTGTGTCAATGAAAGTAAAATAAAGGGAATACTGATACTAGTTTGAGCTGCTTTTTCTTGAACTTTGTAATAAATTAAACTGCAAAAAGTTTAGACAAAGCAGGTCCTTGAAGCAATAGTTTTGCAAAGTCATTGAGTATTAGATCTAGGAAACCTTACATCTTCTGCAGAACAGTAAACTTACTTCACCGATATGCTTAAGACAGCACATAAATATTATTCTTGCTTTCTTTGATATCAGTGGAGTACACCACCCTTGCCTTGCTAGTCTTTAAACATTTTAACAGATATTTCCATGGATAAATTTGCCTTTTTCCTTTTCTGCTTCATAAAAGGAAAACCTTGGCACTTCTTAAAAATAAAAGTTTCATATGCCTTCCTGAATAAAGATATTTTTTTAGATGCTCAAAGACTTGGCATATTATAAGCCCCTCCCTAATGATTCTTATTTTAGTCAAGTTTAATAAACCCTGGACAAATGAACTTAAAACTTTCTGTGTTGTGTTTTAAACAGCTGGCATCTGTTTTATAGGGATGAGTGGAGGAGGGAGACAGAGAGAATTGAGATATACTCAGTATTAGGAGGGTGAAGGGAAACTTTCTCAAGCACCAGCATGATTGGTGATCTGTGATGTGTTACTTGGTTATAAACTTTACAGAGGATATATAGTATAAATGAGAAGGCTTAAAATGGTGCACATGTTTTGACTCCTCAATTCCTCTTCTAAGAATTTATTCTAAATCAGTTTTATCATAAATTTATGCAAATATTCAGCTTTAAGGATGTATGCTGGATTCAGCTTTTTAAATAACAGTTAAACCTTGCAAACAATGTGAATACCCAAGAATTTGATTAAAGGAAATATGTTACAACACCAGGTTTCTGTTTCTTGACCCCGGAATAGGCTACATCCTGTACCCTTTTCACACGGTGCTCATCTCAGTCCCCTGTACACTTAATAGTATTTTGTTTATATTTGTTTTTCTCCTTATATTATAAACTCGATAGTGATGGAGACTGGCTTATTAGATCTGCAGTACTTAGAATAGGTTATAGGTATTACATGTTATAGATATTACAGTGTTTAGTTGCTCAGTCATGTCCAACTCTTACAACCCCATAGACTGTAGCCCACCAGGCTTCCCTGTCCATGGAATTCTCCAGGCAAGAATACTGGAGTGGATTGCCATTCCCTTCTCCAGGGGATCTTCCTGACCCAGGGATCAAACCCAGGTCTCTTGAATTGCAGGTGAATCTGAGTCACCATGGAAGCTCTAACACTGAGAATAGCAACTGAAGAACAGGCAACTCAAAAAAAAAAAAGTGTTAAATGATAAAGAGGAGCTATATTGCCAGAAAATATTCTAGAGTATTTTATAGATACAGGTAGTATAGAATAGAATAGAATAGTAATAGAATAATATAGTATTAGATACTGTATTAACATATATTAGTTATAGTATTAGAATACTAAATATAGTATCTGTATTAGAAAGCTAATGATATTTTCAATTGTTGAAAAACAATTAGAAAACAGTTTCTACTTTACGTCTTGCCTTAGCAAAATGGATTTATGCATTAAAACTTGGAAGTTCAAATACTAAAAAAGAGAGCATTGATTACTCTGTAGCCTTGTGCTTATTGGTACGTTTTGTGAAATAAGGTATTTAAAGAAAGACAAAGATCTTGAAGGGAAGATCTTGCTGGGTCTACATCCACGAGCGAGTATTCACTCTTATGCTGAGGTGTCTGAGACTCTCAGAGAGGAAAGCAAGAGTTTGCTCCATTTTGAAAGAAGCTCTTTGAAGCTTGTTGGTGTTTTCATGGACCTGGTTGTGGCAGCAAGGGCTGGAATAAGAGGTACAGCTTCAGGATGTGAAGGAACTTGTGAGGTGTCCAATTTGCAGGACCCAGCAAAACACAAACTGAAATTATTCTGTAATTCTTGTCTTCCATTCCCCATCACACATATGTGTGCGAGTGTGTGTATTCAGCTGTATTCTTTAGACAAATAGTCACGTGACATAATTAGGAGCACCGGTAGCAAGTACAGACTTTTTCAATGAATTACAGAAGGTGCTCTTGTGGGTAGATGAACAACAGAAAGATGTTCCTTTCTGTGGGCACTTCAGTCCCATCCCAGGGGGTAAGCTTTCATAATGTTCACAAAATGCAGCAGCCCATTAACAACACAGGGGCTTCCCAGGTGTGCTAGAGGTAAACACCCTGTTTGCTAGTGCAGGAGACATAAGAGTCATGGGTTTGATTCCTGGGTAGGGAAGATCCCCTGGAGAAGGGCATGGCAACCAATATTTTTGACTGGAAAATCCACATGGACAGAGGAGCCTGGTGGGCTACAGTCCATGGAGGTCACAAAAAGTCAGACAATGAATGAAGTGACTTAGCAGCCGTGCACGCATTAACAGCACGGCATCAAGAGACAAACCCACAGCAAACATTATCCTCAATGGTGAAAAATTGAAAGCATTTCCTCTAAAGTCAGGAACAAGACAAGGGTGCCCACTTTCACCATTACTATTCAACATAGTTTTGAGAGTTTTGGCCACAGCAATTAGAGCAGAAAAAGAAATAAAAGGAATCCAAATTGGAAAAGAAGAAGTAAAACTCTCACTATTTGCAGATGACATGATCCTCTACATAGAAAACCCTAAAGACTCCACACGAAAATTACTAGAACTAATCAATGATTATAG
>NW_011495026.1:7409303-7409560 GCF_000754665.1 Bison bison bison | reverse complement strand
AGACATTTCTCCAAAGAAGACATACAGATGGCTAACAAACACATGAAAAGATGCTCAACATCACTCATTATCAGAGAAATGCAAATCAAAACTATTATGAGATATCATTTCACACCAGTCAGAATGGCTGCGATCCAAAAGTCTACAAGCAATAAATGCTGGAGAGGGTGTGGAGAAAAGGGAACCCTCTTACACTGTTGGTGGGAATGCAAACTAGTACAGCCACTATGGAGAACAGTGTGGAGATTCCTTAAAAA
>NW_011495026.1:7364315-7409203 GCF_000754665.1 Bison bison bison | reverse complement strand
TAGAAAGATGGTAACGATAACCCTGTATACGAGACAGCAAAAGAGACACTGATGTATAGAACAGGCTTATGGACTCTGTGGGAGAGGGAGAGGGTGGGAAGATTTGGGAGAATGGCATTGAAACATGTGAAATGTCATGTATGAAACGAGATGCCAGTCCAGGTTCAATGCACGATGCTGGATGCTTGGGGCTAGTGCACTGGGATGGCCCAGAGGGATGGTATGGGGAGGGAGGAGGGAGGAGGGTTCAGGATGGGGAACACATGTATACCTGTGGCGGATTCATTTTGATATTTGGCAAAACTAATACAATTATGTAAAGTTTAAAAATAAAATAAAATTAAAAAAATAAACTAAAATGGCGTGTAAAGAAAGCTGTCTAGATTTAAATGTCTAACTCCTATACATGAACATATAAATTAAAATAGAGTCAAATCCTATTGCTCCAAATTCTGTTAGAATTTTGGTGAAATTGTTCTTGTAGTTTTTAAATTAGTTGTTTTTAAAATTAGTTTGTCTACACTAGTCTTTCTACTTCACTAGATTATAATGAATTGATAAAGTCATCTTATTCTTGGAATTTGTCATGAAGTGTGAGTTTCTCTTTAAACTTAGAATCAGTCAAATGCTTCTGGCTCAGAGTCAAGAGAAAATTTTTTATAAAGGGGTGATATTTTAACAAAATGGCTACAGTAGCCTCTACATTCTTAAAAGTTTTGTTGTTCTATTGTTCATATCTGTATTTGAAACATACATTATCAAGTAGTTTCATCAATATATATACCTGTATATATGGAAATTAATTTTTGGATTATTTAACTTAGGAAATACATTAATAAATAAACCATTATATTTGGGCTAAATTTAAAAAGGCTCATCATTATAATTTTAGAATACTCGTCTCTTGTTAGCAATAGCTGACACTATAAGCAAAAACATCTATTATCCCAGTAACATTTAAATGATGCTTATTACTATTAACTCAATGTATAACCCGTATTAAAATTTTTAAAATACTCCTGCACTAACTTGTCTTCTTTCTTTCTCTTTCTCTGAATATGTGTGTATTTATATAGTTATCTACAACCATGCAATTTTAAAAAATATGCAATCTACTAATGATTTGATGGATGATTTGACTATACTAGTTGAGCATTAAGATTAAAGATCCCTCTGGAAATCAGCGTCACCATTACATAACCTTACCAGCTGCTGATATGATGAACATGGTTAGTGGGATACATAGAACCAGTACTCCAACTTTTTCTTATGTAAAAAATAACAAACAATTTAATCTCAGATGCTATTGAATTACCTCCCATGAGCATGTGTGTGTGCATATGTGTTTTCTTCTTGGACCTTTCTACTGGATATGATTACTTTTTTTTTTTAATTTTATTTTATTTTTAAACTTTACAATATTGTATTAGTTTTGCCAAATATCGAAATGAATCCGCCACAGGTATACCCGCGTTCCCCATCCTGAACCCTCCTCCCTCCTCCCTCCCCTACCCTCCCTCTGGGTCGTCCCAGTGCACCAGCCGCAAGCATCCAGTACCATGCATCGAACCTGGACTGGCGACTCGTTTCATACATGATATTATACATGTTTCAATTGGGTGGATATGATTACCTTAATAACAATGGAAAGTCATCTTTTATATTCACTTATTAAAAGATAAACAAATGGGACTATATCAAACTAAAAAGCTTCTGAACAGCAAAGGAAACCATCAATAAAATTAAAGGTGATCTACTGAATGAAATAAAATATTTTCAAACCATATATATATGATAAGGGATTAAGACCCAAAATATTTAAAGAACTCATACAACTCAATAACGAAAAAATAAATGACCCAATTAAAAAAATAGGTAGAAAATCTGAATAAATATTTTTCCCAAGAGGGCATACAGATGGCCAACAGGTACATGAAATATGCTTAACGTCACCAATTGTCAGGAAATGCAAATGAAAACCACACAGATATGATCTCACACCTATTGGAATGGCTGTTGTCAAAGAGAGGAGATAACATATGCTGGTGAGGATGCAGAGAAAAAGGAACCCTTGTGCACTGTTAATGAAAATGTAAACTGGTACAGTCACTATGGAAAGCAGTATGGACGTTGGTCAAAGATTTGAAAATGTAAATACCATATGATCCAGAAATCCCACTCAGGAATTCTGCTGTTATCAGAAGAAAACAGAAACATTAACTCAAAAAGATATATACACATCCTGTTTATTGCAACATTATCTACAACAGCCAAGATATGTGTTGTGTGGTGCTTAGTCACTCAGTCATGTCCAACTCTTTGCAACCCTAAGGGCTGTAGCCTGCCAGTCTCCTCTGTCCATGGATTCTCCAGGCAAGAATACTGGAGTGGGTTGCCACGCCCTCCTACAGGGGATCCTCTCAACCCAAAGATCGAACCTAGGTCTCCAGAATTGCAGGCAGATTCTTTACTGCCTGAGCCAGAAGACCAAGATTACTGGAATGGGTCACCTATTCCTTCTCCAGGGGATCTTCTGAGCCAGGAATTGAACCGGGGTCTCCTGCATTGTAGGCAGATTCTTTACTAGCTGAGCTACCAGGGAAGCCCAGCCAAGATATGAAACAAAGTAAATGTTTATCATTGGAAGACTGGGTCAAGAAAATATGAAATAAGTCTACATATATTGTTCAATTATAAAAAAGAATGGAAATCTTGAAACTGGTGACAACATGCATGAATCTTGAGGGCATAAAGCTAAGTGAAAGAAGTCAGAGAAAGACAAATACTATATGATCTCACTTATAATGGGGATGTGAAAGGAAAAAAAAAAATCACAGGCTCCCAGATACAGAGAACAGATTGGTATTAGCCAGAGATGGAGGGTGGTGATCATTTTGTGATATATACAAATATTGACTCACTATGTTCTGCATCTGAAACTAGTACAGCATTGTATTTCAATTATACTTTAACTAAAAAGATACAGAATTCTAAAAAGCAGTTTACTAATAAGCACAAATAGATGCAGGTGCTGTCACATATGTGAATCTAAGGATATATGATAGTTTGTATTAGTAAATAGTATTTATAATTTATTAAAATACGTAAAACTCTCATAAATATACTAAATCATTTATATACCTGAAAAACCAGTGTCTTTTAATATTTTAAAATATTTACTAGCAGCTCATCTTCACTTCTTTGCAATAAAACATTAATGGGGAAGCATTTTTTGAAATTAAAAATTTTGTGAGTCTTTATGAACCTTTGAATCTTTGCCAGAAATGACAAGGCCATGAAAGGCAAAGAATATGACTTTAGATTCATAAAAACTGAAATGCAGTCTGAACTCTGCCTCAGACCAGCTGTGTGATTTGGGAAGTCACTGAACCTTTCTGGGTTATTTTCCAGTAAGGGTTCAGAATGATCAATTCTAAGACTTCTTTCAACTCTAGTCTCCTTCACAGTTAGTTGGTTCTGATAGATAATTTAAGCTGGGAGTAAAGAATAAGAAAATGTGTTTCAGTCCCTCTATTCTTTTCCATTTTCCTCTGATTTCATGCCTTGCTCTGCCAGTAATAATAACAACAATAATAACAATTATCATTGGATGCTCAGTTTGTGCCAAGTTCTGAACTGAGCCTTTTGTTCACCAATTTTCCATCCTAGTTGTCCTCTAGTACTAGCCTACTAGTACTGTTTCAGACCTACACAAACTGAAACATGAAGTTAAGCATTCCTTTGGAGCTTCCCTGGTGGCTCAGACAGTAAAGAATCTGCCTGCAATATGGGGACCCAGGTTCAATCCCTGGGTTGAAGATTCCCTGGAGAAGGAAATGGCAATCCACTCCAGTACTCTTGTCTGGAGAATTCCATGGACAGAGGAGCCTGGTGGGCTACAGTCCATGCAATATGGGGACCCAGGTTCAATCCCTGGGTTGAAGATTCCCTGGAGAAGGAAATGGCAATCCACTCCAGTACTCTTGTCTGGAGAATTCCATGGACAGAGGAGCCTGGTGGGCTACAGTCCATGCAATATGGGGACCCAGGTTCAATCCCTGGGTTGAAGATTCCCTGGAGAAGGAAATGGCAATCCACTCCAGTACTCTTGTCTGGAGAATTCCATGGACAGAGGAGCCTGGTGGGCTACAGTCCATGCAATATGGGGACCCAGGTTCAATCCCTGGGTTGAAGATTCCCTGGAGAAGGAAATGGCAATCCACTCCAGTACTCTTGTCTGGAGAATTCCATGGACAGAGGAGCCTGGTGGGCTACAGTCCATGGAGTCACAAAGAGTCAGACATGACTGAGTGACTAACACTTTCCTTTTCCTTCGACGCTTACACAGTGTTAAGCAGGGCTGGTGTTGACATCTGGGTCCAGAAACCATGCTCTTAACAGTTAACTAGTGGACTCTTTGCCTGCCTGGGGGCAGTTGGGGTCCCCACAGCCAGAAGAGCCTCTGCTTCTACATCTGTCATTGATTTCAGTCAGAGATCCCTAACTCTGCCATACTCTGAAGGCTATGTGTTGCAAAATGGAATGTTGTAAGAGGTCAGAAAGGTGGAGCAGGGACTCTTAGAGACAGTGTCTGTTTTCAGGACTATGGACCCAGTTGCTCTCGGACTATGGGTTGGCCTCAGCGTAACTGTAACGATCCTGCAACTAGGTTGGGGAAAACATGAATGGGAACAGAAGCTAAATATTTACAGTTTCCCTTTGGTCTGTTTTCTGACCCCAGGGCTTTCAAAACTCTGGGACATTGACCAGCTAATTTAGATCCATTTAGTGATTTTCACCTAGCTTTCAAAAATTAAATAGAATCAAACATTCCAGAGTTCATTGTTAAGTATTAACAGTAAAGAAAATGCTATATATATATTTTTTGAAATGCTTGTTTCTTGAGAATGCATGTGTTTGCTTACCGGGTCATAACATAAAAGGTGTTTCTCACTGTGAGTAATATTCAGAAAAGTTTGAACTCTACCATAAAGATAGAAAGAGGAAAAGGGTGAAGATCAAGCTTACTGTGTTTGTTTTTAAAAAGTGATCAGAATGTTCTATTTACACATCATGAGAGTTTAAATGTGAACCAACTATACCTTCTCCACCTAGATTTAAACTCTTCCTCAAATGATGTCATTTCAGTGATCTTAGCCAAGAAGAAACAAAAAAACATTATTATTCTCCTACCAACCATATTTGTAGGGAGATCTGAAAATATCAGTCTCCTAATCCATTTTGCCTTGAAAAGAGATGCTTATTGTTAGGCTATTTTTCTTCTCTTTAGGCTATTTTTCTTCTCTTTAACTTTTCTTTTGCCAATTTTTTTCCAGTCATGTTTTCCTCACCTGTAATGCTCCCCCAAATATCATTAATCCTGTACAACAAAGATTTTACTAGTTACATATTTTAAAGCAAGAAAAGAAAATACAAGTAAATAACATGAGTGTCCAAGTTCAGGATGGTTTGCTTCTGAGTGTACCAATTGCACCTATAAGCCTTGTTACCTCGTATAATTTTCTCAAGCTTCCCAAGCCCAGTTTCCTCATACATGAAATGCGGTCAGTAACAATGACTGCTCCATGTGCTCCTGTGTCGCTCAGGCCCCTGCCTGCAGCATCTTCCTCCCGTATCACTGCACTAGACTGCCCATAGCGCTCCCACTTCCACCCTTGCCACCTTCTGGTCTGGCTCTGCTTAGGGAACAGAGTGCTGTCTCTGAAATATGAGTCAGACCACTTCAGTTTCCTGTCTGAAACTTTCCAATGGGTGTATTCACATATAATTTAGTTTGGGTTATGTCTGCCATCATCTCCTAACTTTCTTGCCCAAACTCATTCTATTCTAATAATTTGTAGCCATCTTCATGGTCTTCATCACCTGGAACTCATTCTTATTTGGGGGCACTTACTCTTGGCTCTCCTTGTACCATTTTCTCCCAGATATTTGTTTAAATACACTCTCACATCATTTTTGTATCTGGTAAAATGCCATCTCCTTAAAATACACAGCCTCTGCCTTCACCCTTTATCTCATTGTCTGATTTAGTATTATCTTAGCACTTATCCCTGGTGGCTGAGAGGTTAAAGCGTCTGCCTCCAGTGCAGAAGACCTGGATTCGATCCCTGGGTCAGGAAGATCCCCTGGAGAAGGAAATGGTAACCCACTCAAGTATTCTTTTTTTTTTTTTTAATTTAATTTTATTTTATTTTTAAACTTTACATAATTGTATTAGTTTTGCCAAATATCAAAATGAATCCATCACAGGTATACATGTGCTCCCCATCCTGAACCCTCCTCCCTCCTCCCTCCCCATACCATCCTTCTGGGTCATCCCAGTGCACTAGCCCCAAGCATCCACTCCAGTATTCTTGCCTGGAGAATCCCATAAGCCTGGTAGGCTACAGTCCACAGGGTCACAAAGAGTCGGACACAACTGAGCGACTTCACTTTCACTTTCTTTCACTTTAGCACTTATCACTAACTAACATTGTATCATATATTTGTCTATTGCTCTTTTGTCTGCCCTGGGCTTTCCTGGTGGCTCAGAGAGTAATGAATTTCCATGCAAAGCAGGAGACCTGGGTTTGATCCTTGTATCAGGAAGATCCCCAGGAGAAGGGAATGGCTACCCACTCCAGTATTCTTGCCTGGGAGAGCCCTTGGACAGAGGAGCTTGGCAGGCTATAGACCATGGACTACAGTTGGACATAACTGAGTGACTAAGCATCCACACACTACCTGTCCTATCTCACTAGAATATCACTTCCATGAGGGCAGGAACTTTGTCTTGTTTATTGTCTTATTTGTGCAGAAGCCACCAAACCATGCCTGACATACTGTAAGTGCTAAATTATTGTTGAATAAATAATAAAATATTTTTTAACCCCTTGAGGGGTTGCATGTGGATTAAATAAAGTGCTAAAAAGTATCTGTGATAATGTTTGGCACAAAACTAGCACTCAATGAATGACAGCTAATTTTGTCAAAGCTAAATTTTATTTTCACACAAGTCGGTACTTATTAACAGGATAAAACACAATACGTATTTAGTTTTCTGTAGTTGTTACGCTGCTGTGATGATTTTTTTGTATCAGTGTATCTGGAAAATGATACTCCTATTTGGTCAGACATTCTGGATGGTTTTGTGAGGGTTTTTTTTTTAACTTAAAATTTTTTTTAATTGATAAATTATTTTTTGGCTGTGTTGAGTCTTCATTGCTGTATGCTGGCTTTGTCTAGTTGCTTTGAGCAGGGGCTACTCTCCATTGGGGTGGCTTCTCTCATTGTGGAGCACAGGCTTTAGACGACCAGGCTTTCGCAGTTGCTCTGGTGGGCTCTAGCGCACAGGCTCAGTTGTGGGGGTGCATGGGGTTAGCTGTTCTACTGCATGTAGACTCTTCCTGGACACGGGATCAAACCCATGTCCCCTGCATTGGCAGGTGGATTCTTGCACACTGCACCACCAGGGAAATCCATGAGGGTGTTTTGGATGAATTTATTTACACATAAATTAATAGATTTTGAGTAAAGCAGATTGCCATCCATAATGTGGGTGGATTTCATCCAATCAGTGTGAAAGGCCTGAATCCTCCAGCTGACTGTCCTTAGACTTCCTCAGCAATATCGACCCTCCCTGGTTCTACAGGAGGGTGACCTTGGACTTGCACTTCAACTCTCTCCTGAGTCTCCAGCCTGCTGACCTACCCCACACTATTTTGTTTCATCAAGTCTGCTGTCAATTTCTTAAAATAAACCTCTTTCTGTATATATGCATGGATGCACAGTCAATTCAGTTGGGTCGGACTCTTACTGACTCTGTAAATTCTCCAGGCAATACTGGAATGGGTTGCTATTTCCTCCTCCAGGTGATCTATACTGCCCAGGGATCGAAACTGCGTCTCTTGCATTAGAGGTGAATTCTTTAACACTGAGCCACTGGGGAAGCCCTTCTGTATGTATACATGCAATTGGCTCTGTTTCTCTGAAGAACCCTGAGAATACCCTAACGCAAATGCTTTTGATCTACCATCTAGTCTCTATTATGTCGACTAGCATCAGAGACTAAAACGTTAGGGATCTTTTTGTCATAATGTACCGTGTTTGCCTAGCAGCTCAGGATGGTGGCTGCATGTTACCCTCTGGGTCAGTCTGGGTTTTTACGTTATAGTCACAGTATGGCAGCTTCACTTTAAAAAATAATTGAGTCCTCACACAGCCACATCACAGTTAGGAAGAAGCAAATGGTGCACAATCTAGTATCTCTCTCTTTCATCAGAGGAAAATCTTTTTACAGATGCCTCCCAAATCACTTCCCTTTATGTCTTACCAACATGAGTGTCCTCACTTTTCCATACCTTACCTGCAAGGGATGCTGCGAAAGTCCTGCATTCAGTATGCCAGCAAATTTGGAAAACTCAGCAGTGGACACAGGACTGGGAAAGGTCAGTTTTCATTCCAATCCCAAAGAAAGGCAATGCCAAACACTGCTCAAACTACTGCACAGTTGCACTCATCTCACACACTGGCAAAATAATGCTCAAAATTCTCCAAGCCAGGCTCAACAGTACATGAACTGTGAAGTTCCAGATGTTCAAGCTGGATTTAGAAAAGACAGAGGAACCAACCAAATTGCCAGCAACCCTTGCATCATCAAAAAGCCAGAGAGTTCCAGAAAAAAATCTACTTCTGCTTTATTGACAATGCCAAAGCCTCTGACTGTGTGGATCACAACAAACTGTGGAAAATTCTTAAAGATATGGGAATACCAGACCAGCTAACCTGCCTCCTGAGAAATCTGTGTGCAGGTCAGGAAGCAACAGTTAGAACTGGACATGGAACAACAAACAGACTGGTTCCAAATAGGAAAAGGAGTACGTCAAGGCTGTGTATTGTCACCCTGCTTATTTAACTTATATGCAGAGTACATCATGAGAAATGCTGGGCTAGATGAAGCACAAGCTGGAATCCAGATTGCTGGGAGAAATATCAATAACCTCAGATATGCAGATGACACCACTCTTATGGTAGAAAGAGAAGAAGAACTAAAGAGCTTCTTGATGAAAGTGAGAGAGGAGAGTGAAAAATTTAGCTTAAAACCCAACATTCAGGAAACTAAGATTGTGGCATCTGGTCCCATCACTTCATGGCAAATAAATGGGGAAACAATGGAAACAGTGACAGACTTTATTTTGGGGGGCTCCAAAATCATTGCCGATGGTGACTGCAGCCATGAACTTAAAAGACACTTGCTCTTTGGAAGAAAAGTTATGACCAACCTAGACAGCATATTAAAAAGCAGACACATTACTTTGCCAACAAAGGTCCATCTAGTCAAGGCTATGGTTTTTCCAATTTTTCATGTATGGATGTGAAAGTTGGACTACAAAGAAAGCTGAGTGCTGAACAATTGATGCTTTTGAACTGTGGTGTTGGAGGAGGGTCTTGAGAGTCCTTTGGACCTTAAGGAGATCCAACCAGTCCATTTTTTTTTTTTTTTTTTCCGCTCTTTGGTTTTAAGCGCATGTCCATCACTTTTATTAAATATGAGCATCTCTTCCTCTGTCATGATTCCAGTTTAAAATATTAGAATCTCCTCCATTGCTTGACATTTCATTTCACTCTGTGTTTCTTTTTAATTAATTATTTTCTACTTAATAAAAATCTTTTCTCCCTTGCTGAAGTATCATGTATAAGAAATGTGTATGTATAGAATGTGGTTCTGCTGCACTGGGACGACCCAGAGGGATTGTATGGGGAGGGAGGAGGGAGGAGAGCTCAGGATGGGGAACACGTGTATACCTGTGGCGGATTCATGTTGATATATGGCAAAACCAATACAATATTGTAAAGTTAAAAAAAAAAAAAAAGAAAGAAAAGTTTAGGCAACCAGTCCATTCTAAAGGAAATCAGTCCTGAATATTCACTGGAAGGACTGATGTTGAAACTGAAACTCCAATACTTTGTCCACCTGATGAGAAGAGCTGACTCATTTGAAAAGACCCTGATGCTGGGAAAGATTGAAGGCAGGAGGAGAAGGGGATGACAGAGGATGAAATGGTTGGATGGCATCATCGACTCAATGGACATGAGTTTGAGTAGGCTCTGGGAGTTGGTGATGGAGAGGGAAGCCTGGCATGCTGCAATCCATGGGGTTGCAAAGAGTCAGACATAAAGGAGCGACTGAACTGAACTCCACTGGACCTGCAAGGGAAGTTGGGTTGTGTATTTCAGAGCCAGTTATTTAATTTTTATGTTTTAATAGTGCTAATTGTATCATATAGGATAAACAGAAACACTAATCTGATCTTCTCACACTACTTTATTTGAAAGCAATTTTTTTCACTAAAATTTCTTGAAAAAGACTATAAAATTAAACTTTTATTTAAATTTTTATTTTTTACTTTATTTACAATTAATATTTTATTTATAAAGACCTTTATTCTTTATGGTAATATATCTGAATGTTGCAAATGCCTAAAGATAACTTGAATAACAATGTGAAAAGAAAATATTACTATAAATTTTAACTATTTCAAACATTTGGGTTTAGTCACTCAGTCGTGTCTGACTCTTTGTGACACCATGGACTGTAACCAGCCAGGCCTCTCTGTCCATGGAATTCTCAAGGTAAGAGTACTGTCATGGGCAGCCATTCCCTTCTCCAGGGAATCTCCTCAACCCAGGGATTGAACCTGGGTCTCCTGCATTGCAGGCAGCTTGTTTCCCACCTGAACAAACATTTAGTTACATTTAAAATGTTACTTATTTGCAAAAAAAGAAAAAAACTGAAGCAGTTTACAAAAAAATAGTGTAAACATTATTTAAAAGATTTAAAAACAAAATCAGAGACCATTTAGTTAAAGAAATGAACATGAATTCCCCTGAAATTTGTTGCTGGAAGAGAATACAAAATTTAGCACTATATTTCTTAAAGTAAAAATAAATAAATAAACAATGAGTCAAATCATTAATATTCCCATAAGAAGAAATACATATGCATCTTTAAAATATTTTAGGGCAGGGAACCATTTATTTTTCCATGTATGTATCACTTTGGCCTGGCAAAATACCTTGAATTTTAGGCCTTAAAACATATTTGTTGAGCTGAACTTAACTGTCACCAAAGCTATCTTTTATGTTATATTTATTTGAGAAACATATAGCATGGCTGCTGACATAAAGGACATCAGTAAATCTAATGGGCAAGATATTTCAAAACAGGTTTGAGAAGATGCAGAAAGTTCTTCATATAGTACTTTTTCAATTCTAGTCTATATAGAATGTAATCTTGGTAAAACCAGTTTTAGAGAGTTAAGCATGGTCTTAAAAATTCTTATTCAAATATAATATTACAGTTAAACATTTATTTAGTATTATAATTGGTTAAAGCATTAAAGACTTAGATATTTTAGATCTGGTCCTTGTATTCCAGGAATTCACAAGACAGCTACTTTGGAATTGGTTTCATTAACAAGCTCTGAAATGTTGACATTCTGTAAAACTTTGACTAAAGATAAGGCAATATAATTTATATCTGCTATTTTTGTTAACCAAACCTAATGTATATTTCACCCAGACTCAGAGCGCTGTCCAAATTTTGCACGGAAAGCTACGCCTATGAGTCCAGAACTGTCCATAGGAGATGAAACTGCTTTGAATTCTTGATTTTGATCCCAACGTCTGTTTCATACAGAATAAAAGTGGAAAGTTGGCCTAGGAATTTAAAAGTAGGCTTTGTCAATTGGCCATTTCAATCATTAAAGATCAAGTGACTTAGCAGCAGCAGCAGCAGCAGCAGCAGTATTTCTCCCAACACAATTTGCTTTTGAATAATGTCACATAGTAATGATCTTAACCAAAATTAATAGGAATATATACATCCACATTTGACTTGAATTTGTGGATTCAACATTAGTATTTATACTGTAAATTGGGAAAATATGGAGCCAAAGTCAACAATTTTTGTTGCTGTCCTTTTTGCTAGCAAATGGTCAACAGATTTGACTGCTTCTGAAGGACAATTGGCCTAGCGGAGAAGGCAATGGCACCCCACTCCAGTACTCTTGCTTGGAAAATCCCATGGACAGAGGAGCCTGTTAGGCTGCAATCCATGGGGTCGCTAAGAGTCGGTCGCAACTGAGTGACTTCACTTTCACTTTTCACTTTTCACTTTCATGCATTGGAGAAGGAAATGGCAGCCCACTCCAGTGTTCTTGCCTGGAGAATCCCAGGGGCGAGGGAGCCTGGTGGGGTGCCGTCTATGGGGTCGCACAGAGTCGGACACGATTGAAGTGACTTAGCATGATGAAATACAACAGCATTGAAAAAAGTAGTAGGCATGTGTAATAGACAAATTCTAAATTTCTCCCTAAGAGTTCCAGCCCCTAATGTTTACATGCTTTGTCCCATTCAATTAAACAAACGCTGAGCAGGTACTGCTATGAATTGATTCTGTTTTTGTTTTGGGGGCTTTTTGTTGTTGTTGTTATCTTCTGTGAATTGATTTTAAAGATATAACTAAGGTACCAAATTGGCTGATTTTATTATGGAGAGATTATCAATGTGAGTCTTTAAAAGTATAGAGTTTTCTCTAGATGGTTGCATTAACGAAAGTCAGAGACACATTTTATTTGACCTGGAAGAAAGTGATCATTCACATTGTGATGGTCTATGACTGCTACATGGCAAGAAACTGCAGGAAGATCTAGGAGAAGAGAGTGTCCATGGTCAACAGCTAAATGGAAACTAGGGACCTGAGTTCTACAACCACAAGGAAATGAATACTGCCCAAACCCAGTGAGCTTGGAGGAGAACCTGGAACCTCAACCAACACCTTAATTTCAGTCTGGTGAGATTCTGGGCAGAGAATCGTTCATGGTGTATTAGACTCTGACCTATAGAAACTGTGAGATAATAAATTTGTGCTGTTTTATGCCGATAAGTTTGTGGTGATTTGTCACACAACATGCATTTTAATGCAAAATAATACAATATGCATTTTATTAGTTTAACCTAGAGACAAATTATTAGATACATTAAGAGTAGATTCAACTATTTTATATATTTTAGAATCTCTGCTTAAAACATACAAAAGTCATTTCTTCTATTTTTAGTTTTATATACAGTAATTTAATTCCACATGTAAAAATGTACAGAGAAAGAAAAGCGTTGAACATATTCTGAGTCCACCAAGTAGTCTCATTAAATTCTTGTGTTAGGTATTTGAAAGAAACTGTAAACAACACTAGAAATTTCAACAACAACAACAAAAGAAAGCCATGTCAAACATGACAAAGGAATTCATTTATTATTCAGTGGCAATGTAAGCTACTGAACATTTTGGGGTGGTTGGCAGGCCAATTAGGGTTGTACAGCAGGAAGATTTCTCCTAACTGTAAGGCATAATTGTAGTAGACCATGTTAAATATTGTGCCATGAGTCTACATATAAATAGTAGGATAGAGATGTAGTTTTAAAGTCTAACATTCTAGTGTAGGGTTAAGTGTGATTATGGCAATTGTAGTGTTATTAACAAATATATGTAAGTCGCAAGTAATAAGTTTTAGGACAAAGATGATAAATCAAATTTGCGATACTGGGAAATCATACAAATGATGGGATAGACAAACAGTGGGATATTGACAAAAATTCCAAAGAGAGATAATTGCTGTGGAGATCATTGCTTCACATCTTCAAATAGATTTGAAGTTATTAGAGTGTGAGTTTATGGCAGGTACCCATTAAATGGGAAAACAGACAAAAAGTGGAGGAAGCAAGAACATATCAGTGAGAAAATGCTACATCCAGAAGACAGGAAACTGAGAGAAAAGGCTATAGCTTTTATAAGAGGATGTGAGAAGAGTTGTCATGGTTTGAGGGACAGGATATTCTTTAAAGAATATAATGGTAAATTAGTCCGGCTATCCCAGAAATACAGCATAGACAGTAATGACAAAAAAAATTTGAATTTGGTAACTGGAATGTATACAGTGAACTTCCAAACAGTTTTAGTAAAATAGTAAGAGAAGCAAAATTTGCATAGAATTCTTAGAAGACATTTACTGCATATGAACTTTTATTCAATGTGAAGTTGAAGAAAGAGATATGATAAGAGGGAGGTCATTTAATCATTCATATATTTTTCTGCTAATAAATTCTAAGAAAAATGTTGAGTATAGTCTCAGATAAGAATAAAACCAATTTATGTGTACATAATGGATTGCAGATTGCAATTCAGTGCATCTTCAATGTTATATTAATGTATACATAAACAGATATGTTCACATATATATGATATTACATGTATATAGTATACATGTATCTACATTTGATACTCAATCTACTAAGCTAATTTAATAATTTAGCTTTTACATATTAAATTGTTTAATATTTTTCCTGAATATTCAAAATGTTTTGTAAATATCAATTAACTAATTTTTGTATTTTCTTGAAAAATAATTTATTATTATTAATAGTGATTTTCCAGTATAGAAATAGGCTTACCCTCAGGCCTATTTCTTGAATTTTTATGAAACCAGTGAATGAATGTATTGTTTTAAACCTCAAGCATAATATATTTATATTGAAATAGTTTAAATTGTGGATACTTTGTATTTAATCAAATTGAAGTTATGGCCAGCATAGATTCCATTGCAAAAGCACATAAATGATTAGCAATGATTAGGGTAAACTTATACTTGTCTGAAAGACAGATACTTATAGTCAAGTTCTTTTTAATATAGTCACATAAATCAAATAAATTTCCATTTCCCCCAAACAGAAGAAGAAGCTTTTTCTGATGCTGTATTTGAAAAAGACTATTCATAGTGTCAGTGATTAAAGACTGCACTTATTGAGGAATATCTATAGAGGAAGAACAGGAAGCATGCTTCCGCTAAACATAGCACAAATACTGTATTCAGGAGACAATTTTTAGGTCCACAATGTAGTGCCTAAAAAGTGACTGCTGAAAGCTTAAGAATCTGAAGAAAAAAATAAGAATATTGTATGAGAAGTTTAATTCAAGTCTAAAAGGGGGATTTTTAGAATTTAAATATTAATGATGTATATACAGGTCTCTAATCAGAAGAAAGTAGTACAACTCACTACTGTTCTGAATTAACTTCTCTGAGGGAGACTTGCCCTTGCTAATAATCCGGGGTAGAATCTTGGATTTAACCACAGAACTCATTCGCCCATTAGTCTCAGTAGTTCTCATTCCCAAGCATAACTGGGAAACAAGTGAAGTTCTTTCTATCAAGGGTATGGACACTGTCATTAGTTTTTCTCAAGTTGCTTTATGCTTTGTAATAGGTACTCAGACTACTAGTGACACCTCACCTTTCACTCCACTAATGGGACACTTGTAGGTTTTTTTCACACAGTCTTTACTTTCCAAGGTGATACAGAAAAATTTTGATGATTTTATCAGTGCTAAAATATTCACTGGGAGGGTTACAATTATATGAACTTTTAGGAGTCCAGCGATTTCCAATACCAAATATTAAGATTTATTTTAAAGTCTAAATCATTTTTTCCATAATTTTTTAAAATGCATTTTTTAATTGGAAGAAAATTGCTTTACTATGCTGTGTTGATTTCTGCCATACAACAATGCAAATCAGCCACAATTATAGATATATCCTCTCCTCTTGAGCCTCCCTCCGCTCCCCCTATCCCACCCCTCTATCTTATCACAGTGTGCCAAGCTGGATTCCCTGTTATATATATATAGCAGCTTCTCACCAGCTATCTGTTTACAATAGCTAGGACATGGAAGCAACCTAGATGTCCATCTACAGATGAATGGATAAAGAAGATGTATTATATATATACAATATTACTCAGCCATAAAAAAGAATGGAATATTATTCATCCATAATAAAGAATGAATTTGAGTCAGTTCTAGTGAGGTGGATGAACCTAGAGACTGTTATACAGAGTGAAGTAAGTCAAAAAGTCTAAACCTTTTAAATGTCTCCATGTAAGAGTAGTTGTATTTTTAATACACCCTGATTGCACTCAAGAATCCTTCGTAGTAACTCATGGTCCCTGCGATTCAAACCTCAAAGGTCAGAAATCATCAATCTAACCTAATTCTCTCATTTGGTGCTTATAAACACTGAGGTGTAGTGAGGTTTAATGACCTACCCAATGTATCCTATATAATTGGGCTAGAACCTAGGTCTTTTTGACTCCTAGGAAGGTGTCAATTCCACTGTAGCTCTTTACACATTCTCTCCTTTATTATGGAGTCAAATAGCATAATGTTTTATATTGGAGTACAATTGCTTTCAATGCTGTAAGTTTCTGCTATATAATGAAGTGAATTAGCTATAAGTATACATAATATCCCCTTCCTCTTGGACTTCCCTCCCTCTGCCCAACCCTTCTAGGTCATCACAGAGTACTGAGCTTAGCTCTCTGTGCTGTAGAGCAGCTTCCCACTAGCTGTCTATTTTATACATGGTAGTGTGTATATGTAAATCCTAATCTTCCAATTTGTCCCACCCTCCTCCCCTTCCCTCGCTGTGTCCACATGTCCATTTTCTACATCTGTGTCTCTATTCATGCCCTGAAAATAGGCTCATCTGTACCAGGGCCAGATGTGCAATGTAATGTTAAAACCTGCTGGTCAAAGACCACCAGGAATACACCTGTCATCAAGAAAGTTTCTGAAGAGAGAAGGTACATCATAGGGACTGTGGGATGCCGAGCTATGAGGCAATAGGAAGGGGCTTACTGTAGTATTTGGAGTTATGCTGCTGATTCTAAACAGGGTTAAAGAAAGTTGAGTTCAGTCTGTGTTGGACGCTCTCTGCAAATGGGGGAGTTTGATAACTTTTATATAGAAGGAGGGGGTACTGAAGTGGGGTGAGAGTTGTCTTTGGTGAAGGAGCAGTAGTCACTTGGGTTAGTAAGAAGAAGGGTATGTTTAGTGAGACTTGTGGCTGCAAGGTCCTTATCTCTTACCTCAGACGTGGTCACCAAGTGGCATGTTCTCTGTCTTGCTCACTTCCCGTCATAGCATGCCTTGCTTGGTCATTGTTTATGTTGTTCATATCCTGTGGACCGTGTTTATGTTCATTAGGGAACACTGGAGCTTAGATGTCAGCTGCCAGAACCATTTTTCATTTTCTCTGTCATGTATAGGACAGGCTATGTTGCTTCAGAAAGCATATTTGAATCAATAGACAAAGTAATGAAAAGGAATACTCTAGTTCAATACAAGAGACAATTAGGCACCTAAAAAATGAAATGATTGATTTGTCTCTCAAAACTGTGCATTCACTTATACTGAAATGATTTGCAAGTCAAGAGCCATTGGTAAGAGGATGACTGGAATATGTGAGGTCTCCAGTGCTAAGATTTTATACTTTTAGGTCTAATCCACAAACTTGTCATAATCATAAAGATTTGGGGCTCAGTTGGAAGAAACAGTCACGGCTGAATGAATTTAATAGGCATTAGCTTTCATTTCACACTTCCCAAATAAAATGCAATATTTTGCCTTCGTAAGGTCTTGCAATGTAGCTCAAATATTGGCCTTAAGTCATATATGATTTTGTCTCTTACTGTCTTACACGTTATATTTCATGAAAAGAAGATCTTTGTAGAAGGAGTACATCTACTAAAATTGGGAGAATACACAGAATTTTATCGGAGTCCTTTCTGCTAGGATAAAATGTACATTCACAAAAAATTAACTTTCTTGAACACTTCTAACTCTTTCCTTTGTCAATATATATAATTAACACAGTTTCTCTCTTTCTATCATCTGTACCTATTAAATGACTATCCATTCATATCATCTGGTAAAGAATCCACCTGCAATGTGGGAGACCTGGGTTCGATCCCTGAGTTGGGAAGATCCCCTGGAGAAGGGAAAGGCTACCCATTCCAGTATTTTGGCCTGGAGAATTTAATGAACTGTATAGTCCATGGGGTTGCAAAAGCCAGACACGACTAAGCATCTTTCACTTTCACTTTCATCAATATCTGAGGTAAAGGACTTCACTGTTGGCTCAGCGGTAAAGAATCCGCCTGCCAATGCAGGAGACACGTGTTCAGTCCCTCATCAGGGAAGATCCCACATGCTGCGGAGCAACTAAACCCGAGCACCACAACTATTGAGCGTGTACTCTGGGGCCCAGAAGCCACAACTACTGAAGCCCATGTGCCCTAGAGCCTGTGCTCCTCAATAAGAGAAGCCACTCCAGTGATAAGCCGATGCGAGAGTAGCCCCCGCTGGCCGCAACTAGAGGAGAGTCCAGGCAGGAGTGATGACCCAGCACAGACAAAAAATAAAAAGATCCAATTTAGGAATTCGAATGTAACCCCTTGAATGCTGCCATCTCTGATTCTGATTCTCTGATTGTGGTGTAAGGTCTATAATTATGGCCTAGAATTATGTGCTGCCTTAACATCTGGGGAAAGTGAGGCCCTCAAGGAGCCTAACTGCAAGTCTCCCTCCCCAACTTCCTCCCACAGATCAGGTACCCTCAGTTAACAAAGCTCCTTATCAAGGGGACCAGGCACAGTTCCTGTTTATCCCTCAGTAGATAGTTTCAGTTCCCTGCAAACTTGTGGGCTTACTCAAACAAGACAGTGACATCCTCCCACAGGAACCATGGAGCTTCTCACCCTCCTGATACTATCAATCCCGCCTCCCACAATCCCCAGTTGTTTACTGAGTCCCTGAGTGCAACTCCCACGTGGCCCTCTGTGCAGGTAGTCTCCCACTTCCCACAAGCTGTGATTGTATGTGACTAATAAACTGCTGTTGATCTCATTTGTCCAGTGTTAGGTGTTGTGTGTTTGGCCATCTCCATGACCTCAGGGCAGGGATCCCTCTATCATCAACAGGGTAAAGAGGAGGCAATTAACACATAGACTCCTCCACTCTCCCTAGAGCAAGAACGAGTGTTTTTCTACTTTCCTAACATTCGGTATGCCCCAGCACCATGTATCATCTTGCTCATGCTCAGTTGCTAAGTGGTGTCCAACTCTTGGTGACCCGTGGATTGCAGCCCACCAAGCTCCTCTGTCCATGGGATTTTCCAAGCAAGAATACTAAAGTATGTTGCTGTTTTCTTCTCCAGGGGATCTTCCCAATCCAAGGATCAAACCTGCATCTCCTGCTTTGGCAGATGAGTTCTTTACCAGGAAAGCCCATCATTTATTTTATTTATTATATTGTGGCTTAAATTGTAGCTACAATTCGACAATAGTGACTCCTTATTGCAAAGTGGACAGAGATTTGAGTGTTACTCAGCTTCGTATTTTCTCTAGCTTCCCTTGTAGCTCAGTAGGTAAACAATCCCCTGCAATGCAGGAGACCCTGGTTTAATTCCTGGGTCAGGAAGATCCCCTCGAGAAGGGATAAGCTACCCACTCCAATATTCTTGGGCTTCCCTGGTGGCTCAGCTGGTAAAGAACCCACCTGCAATGTGGGAGACCTGGGTTCAATCCCTGGGTTGGGAAGATCCCTTGGAGAAGAGAACAGCTACCCACTCCAGTATTCTGGCCTGGAGAATTCCATGGACTATATCCATGGGGTTGCTAAGAGTCAGACATGACTGAGCGACTTTCACTTTTCACTTTAGGGTTGACCAAGGCATCTTAAGGAGGTCCAACCAGTCCATTCTAAAGGAGATCAGTCCAGGGTGTTCTTTGGAAGGAATGATGCTAAAGTTGAAACTCCAGTACTTTGGCCACCTCATGCGAAGAGTTGACTCATTGGAAAAGACTCTGATGCTGGGAGGGACTGGGGACAGGAGGAGAAGGGGACGACAGAGGATGAGATGGCTGGATGGCATCACTGACTCGATGTACATTGAGTCTAAGTGAACTCCGAGAGTTGGTGATGGACAGGGAGGCCTGGCGTGCTGCGATTCATGGGGTCACAAAGAGTCAGACACGACTGAGCGACTGAACTGAACTGAACTGAACTGAAGGCATCTTATAGACAGTATAATGATTTTATATTATATTGGTACATTAGTACATTATATCAGTTCACATCATATTAGGACATGTTTGCCTCTTTTCTGGAAATGGCAACCCACTCCAGTATTCTTGCCTGGAGAATCCTGTGGATGGAGGACCCTGGTGGGCTGCCATCTATGGGGTCACACAGAGTTGGATACAACTGAAGTGACTTAGCATACATGCCTCTTCTCTAATTTTATATCAATTTGTGTCTAATTTTTGATTATAAGAAGCATTTTTTTTCTTAGTCTAATTGAAACAGTTTACTCTGTAAAAAACAGAAGTATATTAAAAAAGAAAGTTTTACTGAATCAGCCTTGAGGCTGCAATATAACTGTGACAGAGAGCCACTTCAGCAAATTTTATTCTGTGTCCAGCTGGAGACTGGTGCTAAGCTAGTTGTTCATTACCAGTCCTACTGGGGTGACAGTTCTTATTAATCCTTTTTTATTTTGATCCTACTGGCTACCATACATCACTGATAAGGCCAAGACTGTAACTGCCACATCACTGTTAGAGATGGAGCCAGTTTTATAAGTTTAGGCCATTTCCAGAATTGTGTTTTGCTGTTCGATTTTGCTTTAGTGGCAAAAAATAATTTAGACACACACACAGCTAGGAGAACAGACTTTTAAACAGAGAAGTGATGGGAAGAAACTTAAGGTTCTGGAGATCATGATGTAATTTACAGGACAAGGGAAAAGTAATACTAATGTAATAATCTAGAAATGAAGGAATTCAGTCTTGTGGTCAGATGAGATTGAAAAATAAAGTTGTTTCTCCAATGTCTAGGCTATCTTGCCTTAGAATTTCCCAGCAAACATCCAGTTTATTCTGATTTTTTCCCCTTTCTGATAGTCATATATTCCCTCACCACACCTCTTGAATTTTAAAATTTTAATGGTGTAAATGGTTCTCTTTAAATATTTCATTTTGCATGCTTTGCTTCTTCAATAATACTGAAAAACTGAGAACATAAATAAGATTTTATTTCTATCCTTATGATGTCTGGAAGGATATCAGTAGGGACTTCATGAGTTCTTACTGGATTTGGAAAGGTAAAGTGATTTTGCAGGAGTCTGAAGAATGCATTTGAGAATGGAGGAGAGAAATATCTACATATCTGCATATAGATATAGAGATATACACATGTACATATTTTATGTACACATTTATATACATTTATATTATAAATATATTTAGATATGCAGTATATTATATATCCTATATGCTTAGATACATTCTCTATATACTTATGTTTATATATTCAAATATATATATTCTCCCTATACATTTCTATATATACAAGAAAGTGTTCTAAAATGCTCCTTATATGTTCTGTCAATTGGTCTTCATAGTTATCCTGGTGAAACACTTGTGTCTCCTTTATCGTGAAGGAAACAGGCTTAGAGAATTTGCTACTATGTGCTAAAATCTGAAAGAAATCTAAACCAGACTGACTCCATTATGTTCTCATCAGCATATTACCAATGGCTTTTACTGTCTCTATATTATGAAACTATTACTAGACTACATCAGTATTTTCTCTTTTCCCAAAATACATGATAACGATTTTTATTTTGATAATTTAAGTAGATGATAATTTTGGTTAATTTCTACTAAAACGGTGAGAAAGTTAGATGCAAAAAATTCACGGACAACTTTATTTTATAATTTGTCTTGAGAAAAATGTTATAATCACAGACATATGCCAATTATACAGCCAGCCCTTGAAAGACGTAAGGCCTTAGCTGTTAAAAATTCTCCAAAGTACAATCATGTATAAGTCACAAATTCTTTCCACTTGCTTGAAATTCTGAAGTTTTCTATATAATTATTTCTTGAAAACTCACATTTGCTACATAAGAATGGAAGGGAGAAACATATATATAGATATATATTTTATCTAGTCATCTATCTATGGCTCACACTGGCTATATCCAATATAAGAATCAGAGATTGACACTCCTAAAACTTGTTTAATTAAATTAAATGTGAACTCTTAATTATAAGTTATTACCATATTTCACAACAATATCTATCTGTCATTTTCATCTTTCAAATTACAGGCATACATTTTCCTAATATCAATTTACATTCATGGTGAACCAGAAGCTTTTTTGTTTTGTTTCTTTGAAAAAGATACATCCAGCATTCAACAGTCTTCAAGTCTTAGCTATTCCTGTTGATTTTTGAAGTGTTAAGAAGTGAAAATTTTTATTAAATGTTTACCACTGCAGATGGTGACTGTAGCCATGAAATTAAAAGATATTTACTTCTTGGAAGGAAAGTTATGATCAACATAGACAGCACATTAAAAAGCAGAGACGTTACTTTGCCAACAAAGGTCTGTCTAGTCAAGGCTATGCTTTTTCCAGTAGCCATGTATGGATGTGAGAGTTGGACTCTAAAGAAAGCTGAGCACAGAAGAATTGATGATTTTGAACTGTGGTATTGGAGAAGACTCTTTGGAGTCCCTTGGACTGCAAGGAGATCCAAACAGTCCATACTAAAGGAAATTAGTCCTGAATATTCATTGGAAGGACTGATGTTGAAGCTGAAACTCTTAATACTTTGGCCACCTGATGTGAAGAGCTGACTCATTTGCAAAGACCCTGATGCTGGGAAAGATTGAAGGCAGGAGGAGAAGGGGACGACAGAGGATAAGATGGTTGGATGGCATCACAAACTCCATCCAGAATGGACATGAGTTTGAGTAAACTCCAGAAGTTGGTGATGGACAGGGAGGCCTGGCATGCCGCAGTCCATGCGGTTGCAGAGTTGGACACGACTGAGCGACTGAACTGATGACAGGTGTATAATACATACATATATATATGTACATCCTGGAGGAGGAAATCACAACCCACTCCTGTATTCTTGCCTGGAGAATTTCATGAACAGAGGAGCCTGGCAGGTTACAGTCCATGGGGTCGCAATGAGTCAGAGATGACTAAGCAACCTAGCAGCAGCACCATGTATGTATATATATAGTAAATTAGTCTGCCTATTATAAAATAAGAACTGGTATGTACCTACCATGTAAAACTATTTTAAAATCTGAGTCATTTAATTTAACATTTAAAGATTTAGGAGGCTGGATGACAGTTATGTAAATATAAATCATTATTATCATTGCTATTTTCAGGGTTTAGTTGGACTTGCAAAAAAATAAAATAAAAATCATGTCTCTTTTGCTTTGCTCTGAAATCTTAAGTATTCTTTAGTTCCAAAAAAGAGGAGGCAGCAGCAAAAGAAAAAAAAAAAAAAAAAGCCAACTGGCATTAGTGAGAAGAGAAAAACCCTCTGTGCATTCCAGTGTCTCTTACTTCTTCTGCCAGTGAAGCCATGTGTTCATGTTACTCAAATTGGATGCAGGTGTGTGTCCATCCACACTCCTAAAATCACATAACAGAAGAAGAAAATGGAGCAAAACAACAAACTACTCAGAGACTGTGGGAAAGAAAATGCCCAGAGATGAAGTTTACTTCACTTTCCTTATATGTACATTCAGTCAGACTTCTCAGTGTATACGATGAAGTCCTGAAATCCCGGTTTTAAGAATGAGATCTCTTGGAGCGAGAGCCAAGGGAGCTCAAATCCCTGGCGGACATGCTATTTGATGGCCTATTTTAAATGTGTATCATTTTTTTTAAACTTTGATTATTGTTGTTCCCAAAAGCTGGGCCTATTTCATTACTATTTTGCTAACTGCAATAATCTATTTCTGGATGCCTATAATAAGCCAGTCTCACTGAAGTATAAATATTTCATATTATACATGACATAAGATCTATTGATACCCTTATATTCTACACTTGAGGATTTTGGGAACTTTCCTCCTCTTGGGTAAAGATGAATTATACTGTGACTGGTTTAGTACTCTTTAAAAGCACTTGCACATAAAGAAACCAAAAGAACTCTTTGTGTCCTTTTTCAGAGCTCACGAGCTTTGCTAAAAATTACACCATTCATCTAACTCTTTGAGCACATAGAGCATTGTTTATTTTTTATTATATTTTCCATATGACATCATTATTTGGTGCCATGTGAAGGACGTGTCAGATGCTTTTTGGAGAGGTGATCTTTTAAGAATGAATTATGGACACTAACATTTCTCTGTGTTACTACTCTTTGCAATTTGACTTCCATCGTATTTCTCAGTTGTATATTGAACTTCTTTTATTTACATTTATTTTCCTTTAAGTTACTCTTGGTGTCCTATTTCAATGAATGGACAATAGGTTTTGAGTAGATTTGTAACTAGTCCATTAACTAAATATTATAAAATATTTATACCCCTCTCTGTAAGATAACTTATGACTGATGTTAAAGAGAGAAGGAAATTGAAGAGACAATAAAGGAAATCAAATTTGCTTTAGTAAGTAAGTATTATAAGAAGGAACAAATCAACCTTATAACTTGTAAATCAAACCCTCTGAAATGATATTGGGAACAATACAAAGCTTTAATTTCTGAGGCATTTGTACATGTTCTCTGATAAAGTCATAAACTGCTCATTGTAAGTGAATATCTACAAACCTTTCTCTCATGGAGCCATCAGATCAGTTCAGTTTAGTTCAGTCACTCAGTCATATCCGACTCTTTGTGACCCCGTGAATTGCAGCATGCCAGGCCTCCCTGTCCATCACCAACTCCCAGAGTTCACGGCAAACTCATGTCCATTGAGTCGGTGATGCCATCCAGCCATCTCATCCTCTGTCATCCCCTTTGCCTCCTGCCCTCAATCCCTCCCAACATCAGAGTCTTTTCCAATGAGTCAGCTCTTCGCATGAGGTGGCCAAAGAACTGGAGTTTCAGCTTTAGCATCATTCCTTCCAAAGAACACCCAGGGCTGATCTCCTTTAGAATGGACTGGTTGGATCTCCTTGCAGTCCAAGGGACTCTGAAGAGTCTTCTCCATTGAATCTATAAATTGCTTTGGGTAGTATACTCACTTTCACTATATTGATTCTTCCAATCCATGAACATGGTATATTTCTCCATCTATTAGTGTCCTCTTTGATTTCTTTCACCAGTGTTTTATAGTTTTCTATATATAGGTCTTTAGTTTCTTTAGGTAGATATATTCCTAAGTATTTTATTCTTTCCATTGCAATGGTGAATGGAACTGTTTCCTTAATTTCTCTTTCTGTTTTCTCATTGTTAGTGTATGGGAATGCAAGGGATTTCTGTGTGTTGATTTTATATCCTGCAAATTTACTATAGTCATTGATTATTTCTAGTAATTTTCTGGTGGAGTCTTTAGCGTTTTCTATGTAGACGATCATGTCATCTGCAAATAGTGAGAGTTTTACTTCTTCTTTTCCAATTTGGATTCCTTTTATTTCTTTTTCTGCTCTGATTGCTGTGGCCAAAACTTCCAAAACTATGTTGAATAGTAAAGGTGAAAGTGGGCACCCTTGTCTTGTTCCTGACTTTAGAGGAAATGCTTTCAATTTTTCACCATTGAGGATAATGTTGCTGTGGGTTTGTCATATATAGCCTTTATTATGTTGAGATAGATTCAATGCAATCCCCATCAAGCTACCAATGGTATTCTTCACAGAGCTAAAACAAATAATTTCACAATTTGTATGGAAATACAAAAAACCTCGAATAGCCAAAGCTATCTTGAGAAAGAAGAAGGGAACTGGAGGAATCAACCTACCTGACTTCAGGCTCTACTACAAAGCCACAGTTATCAAGACAGTATGGTACTGGCACAAAGACAGAAATATTGATCAATGGAATAAAATAGAAAGCCCAGAGATAAATCCACGCACATATGGACACCTTATTTTTGACAAAGGAGGCAAGAATATACAGTGGATTAAAGACAATCTCTTTAACAAGTGGTGCTGGGAAAACTGGTCAACCACTTGTAAAAGAATGAAACTAGAACACTTTCTAACACCATACACAAAAATAAACTCAAAATGGATTAAAGATCTCAATGTAAGATCAGAAAGTATAAAACTCCTAGAGGAGAACATAGGCAAAACACTCTCTGACATACATCACAGCAGGATCCTCTATGACCCACCTCCCAGAATATTGGAAATAAAAGCAAAAATAAACAAATGGGACCTAATTAAACTTAAAAGCTTCTGCACAACAAAGGAAACTATTAGCAAGGTGAAAAGGCAGCCTTCAGAATGGGAGAAAATAATAGCAAATGAAGCAACTGACAAACAACTAATCTCAAAAATATACAAGCAACTCCTACAGCTCAACTCCAGAAAAATAAATGACCCAATCAAAAAATGGGCCAAAGAACTAAATAGACATTTCTCCAAAGAAGACATACAGATGGCTAACAAACACATGAAAAGATGCTCAACATCACTCATTATCAGAGAAATGCAAATCAAGACCACTACGAGGTACCATTTCACGCCAGTCAGAATGGCTGCGATCCAAAAGTCTACAAGCAATAAATGCTGGAGAGGGTGTGGAGAAAAGGGAACCCTCTTATACTGTTGGTGGGAATGCAAACTTGTTCAGCCACTATGGAGAACAGTGTGGAGATTCCTTAAAAAACTGGAAATAGAACTGCCGTATGATCCAGCAATCCCACTGCTGGGCATACACACTGAGGAAACAAGAAGGGAAAGAGACACATGTACCCCAATGTTCATCGCAGCACTGTTTATAATAGCCAGGACATGGAAGCAACCTAGATGCCCATCAGCAGATGAATGGATAAGAAAGCAGTGGTACATATACACAATGGAGTATTACTCAGCCATTAAAAAGAATACATTTGAATCAGTTCTAATGAGGTGGATGAAACTGGAACCTATTATACAGAGTGAAGTAAGCCAGAAAGAAAAACACCAATACAGTATACTAACACATATATATGGAATTTAGAAAGATGGTAACAATAACCCTGTATACAAGACAGCAAAAGAGACACTGATGTATAGATCAGTCTTATGGACTCTGTGGGAGAGGGAGAGGGAAAGGGAGAGAGTGGGGAGATTTGGGAGAATGGCATTGAAACATGTATAATATCATGTATGAAACAAGTCGCCAGTCCAGGTTCAATGCACAATACTGGATGCTTGGGGCTGATGCACTGGGACGACCCAGAGGGAGGGTATGGGGAGGGAGGAGGGAGGAGGGTTCAGGATGGGGAGCACAGGTATACCTGTGGCAGATTCATTTTGATGTTTGGCAAAACTAATACAATATTGTAAAGTTTAAAAATAAAATAAAATTAAAAAAAGAAAAAACAAAACAAAAAGAGTCTTCTCCAACACCACAGTTCAAAAGCATCAATTCTTTGGCGCTCAGCTTTCTTCACAGTCCAACTCTCACATCCATACATGACCACTGGAAGAACCATAGCCTTGACTAGACGGACCTTTGTTGGCAAAGTAATGTCTCTGCTTTTGAATATGCTATCTAGGTTGGTCGTAACTTTCCTTCCAAGGAGTAAGCGTCTTTTCATTTCATGGCTGCAATCACCATCTGCAGTGATTTTGGAGCCCCAAAAAATAAAGTCTGACACTGTTTCCACTGTTTCCCCATCTATTTCCCATGATGTGATGGGACCAGATGTCATGATCTTAGTTTTCTGAATGTTGAGCTTTAAGCCAACTTTTTCACTCTCCACTCTCACCTTCATCAAGAGGTTTTTTAGTTCCTCTTCACTTTCTGCCGTAAGGGTGGTGTCATCTGCATATCTGAGGTTATTGATATTTCTCCCAGCTATCTTGATTCCAGCTTGTGCTTCTTCCAGACCAGCGTTTCTCATGATGTACTCTGCATAGAAGTTAAATAAGCAGGGTGACAACATACAGCCTTGACGTACTCCTTTTCCTATTTGGAACCAGTCTGTTGTTCCATGTCCAGTTCTAAACTGTTGCCTCCTGACCTGCATATAGGTTTCTCAAGAGGCAGGTCAGGTGGTCTGGTATTCCCATCTCTTGAAGAATCTTCACAGTTTATTATGATCCACACAGTCCAAGGCTTTGGCATAGTCAATAAAGCAGAAATAGATGTTTTTCTGGAACTCTCTTGCTTTTTCAATGATCCAGCGGATGTTGGCAAACCACATTCACAACCTCACTGCAATGGTACATTCTTAACTTTTTCATTTTACTGCTCATAATATTAATTTTATTCAAATTACATGTAAACTGAATCTCCTTTTTAAGCATATTTTTATTCTTTATGACACTTAGAAAGATCTCTCAACATCAGCATTTTATTACCAGCACAACAGGCTGGTTATTAATCTGCCTGTCATTCCCAGGCTTGGTTCAACAATTGGCCTTTGAGTCATTATATTGTACTTTAGGTTAACTGCACATTTATTTATTGCAATTTACAAAATGTGGGAATATACTAGCTTTCTTATCATTGATACTAGGAAAAAGAAGATAAGACTGACATTAGTCTAGTAGACCATTTATTTGAATCTGGAGCTAATGAATTCCAGTTATTAATGAATTCCAACTTGGAACAAAGAGTTTGAAAATTTGATTCATAATCTTATGTCCTAATTTGGGATGTAAACAAGTGAGTAAGTTTGGATGATGCTGAATTAAGTCTTGTGTGTACTGAAATAGTCGATGATCATCAATTAAGTACTAGTTTTAAAGATACTATATTTTAGCTCATATTTCCTCATTATTTTTTGAAAATAGAGCAAAGCCTAAATGAAAACTATATATTATAATATAATTATGAAAAATACATAAGGTAAAAATCCTCTTGTCTGGAAAGCATGTTCTAGTTATCCAGGGTTCTATGAAGCATGGGCATTAAACTCTGTTTAAATTGGTTACACAAGGAGAAGATTCACCTGTTGTGGCCAGAACACAGTGGTCTTTGCTCTCGATCTTAACCTCTTTTGATAGTGTCTCATTATCTTATACTTAGGGAGAATTTTGCTCACTTGAGTCAAAAATCTAAATATGAATATTAAGTCTCAGAGCAGAGGAAATCAGATATCCCAGGTTTTACATTCATGTCTTGACTGCCAAAAGAAACCAAGGTTCACTTCCTACTAGAAGCAGTAAGTTTTATAAGAGTTGAAAAGGAAGGAAAGAAGAATGGGAGAGAGAAAATGTGAAATGATGGCAGGAAATGGAGAAATATTCAGAAAGGAAATAGTTTAACATTATGAATGCAGAAACATACTATTATTCACTCTTTGTATTAACATGTATACTTATTTTCTGTTTTACTATTGATAGTAATGAAATTCACCAACATATATTTCTCATTTCTATACTCAATTTTGTCTTATGTATTTTTTATATTCATTTACTTAGATTGTCAAATTATATATTTTAAGCAATTTTTTTAGATGGAGCTTCTATGGTGTTTGACAATTTCTTGCCTCACATTGTTTAAGGATAGCTTAACTGTTTACATGACCCTAGATTAGTCATTGTTTCCCCTTGTTATACATTGTTACTTTTAGCCCAGTGCCTTATATAATCTATTGTTACTACTAAGAGGTTAGCTACTATAAGTCTGAAGATATCTCTTTTCTCATTGGTAGCATTGAAGATTTTCCTTTTATCCTGGCATTCTCCAGATCTCTGTGTTGTGTAAAGGTGGGACTTTTGTTTCGCTCTGCTCTGCACTTTCAAATCAAGAACTACTTTTTACTACATTGCCTTATTTAAATTTTCTGCCACTTCTAAAAAATGTTCTTTCTGTCATCTCCACTATCTTCATCTTGAACTTAGAAATATGTTGGAGATTTTTAAAATCTTATATTCTTTCTGTTTCTTAACAGGTTTTAGCTTTTTTTCTTCTGCTTACTGGTAAAATCCCAGGTGAAGTGAAGTGAAGTGAAAGTGAAGGTTGCTCAGTCATGTCCAACTCTTTGTGACCCCATGGACTATACAGTCCATGGAATTCTCCAGGCCAGAATATTGAGTGGGTAGTCTTTCCCTTCTCCAGGGGAACTTCCCAACCCAGGGATTGAACCCAGGTCTCCCACATTGCTGGCAGATTCTTTACCAGCTGAGCCACAAGGGAAGCCCAAGAATACTGGAGTGGGTAGCCTATCCCTTCTCCAGCTATCTTCCTGACCCAGGAATTGATCTGGGGTCTCCTGCATTTCAGGTGGATTCTTTACCAACTGAGCTATTAGAGAAGCTAAATCCCAGGGTAATATTTTCTAATTCATTAATTTTTAATATCAATATATGGTGGACACAATCTAAGGTAACCCCAATGGGTTATGTCCTTGTATGAACCACTTCTGTAAGTACAGACTGAATCTATGACTTGCTCTTAACCACATGAATATGGCAAAAGTGACGAAGCATCACTCCATTGATGAGGTTGTATTATCTAAACTCTGTTTTAGCAGATGAATGTGGAAGACTCTCCTGGTGACCTTGAAGAAGTAAACTGCCATGGTATGGAGAGTTTATGGAGAGGACCATGTGGTAAGGAATTGTGGGTGTCTTCCAGGATTTGAGGACCTCGGTCCTACAGCTGCAAAAAATTCTGCCAGCAACCATATGAGCTTTGAAGACAACCCTTGAAATCAAGGGAGGACATAGCTCAGCCAATATGTTATTAGCAACCTCAGGAGTTCTGAGCAGGAAAACCAGCTCAGTGTTGCCCAGGACCTGATCCACTGAAACAGTGAGATAATAAATGTATGTTATTCTCAGCTGCCAAATTTATGGTAATTGGTTACACAGCAATAGAAAATTAATACAAACTAATAGTTCCTACCTAATGTTTATAATTTTCAACGTGTTCTTTTATTTCAATGAGTGTATTTTTTCTTTGCCAGGATTTCTAATTTACTGTTTTAATATAATATCTACTTCTTTTGAAAAATTTCCACTTGGTTTTGTTTCTATTTTATTGCTCATTTTTTAGATGTTTTCTTTCATTTGGCTCAGAGAAGATCCTAACAATACACACTTTAAAATAGTTTCTGAGGATCAAGTTGTAGTAAGGCAGCACTGAGACTTCTGTCCTGGATGATTCTGGAGCTATCACACAAAGTAGTCACTGAGTCTAACAGGTGGCTTGCCTCGTTTTCTGGGAGAAGGGCTTTGTTTTTGATCTCCCACCTTTCTGGACATCGTACTTGTTCTAAAGGACAGCATCACAGCAATTGTTAGTATCTTTCATAAGAGGGGACTTGTGCCCAATCTCTAAATTCAAGCAGTGAGTATGTTTCCAGTCCCTGCATCTGGGACCTTCTTTAGTCCACTTACTCTAAGACTGCTGAACATCTGATGCTTCTCTTTTACTTCTCCTACCCAGCATAGCACTCCAGCCCTGTTTATTAATCTGCATTTCTATTCCTCTTCCTATTTACAAAGTTATTTGTCTTGCTTTGATCAACTTATTAAACTTGTCTTTTTTTTTTTCTTTAAAAGCTACTAATTTAAGATGGAGAGATAATTGGAGTATACTCTGGAAAGGAGGTGAAAGGGGGCCTTTTTTCAGTTACTACATGTTAGTGTATACTTTTAAGTGAGCTGGAAATTCATTCATTTAGAACCATTTTCTTTTTTTCTCCTTCTTAAATTTAAAGCACATCATGTGCATCTGTTTATACTTCTGATTGCTTAGGCTAAGGCTGCATTCATTCTTGCAATTATACCAGCTTGATGTGTTTTTATGGATAGCAATTTGGAATGGCAAAAATTGAGATCATACACAGCATAAGATTTAATAATTTCCAATTGTGCTGTGTGGTTTCTATACATGGATACTATAGTGATTAGGATTCGACTAAGAGAGGGAAGGATAGGAGGAGAGGGGGACGACAGAGGACAAGATGGCTGGATGGCATCACCGGCTCAGTGGACATGAGTTTGAGCAAACTTTGGGAAATAGTGAAGGAGAGGAAAGCCTGGCATGCTGCAGTCCATGGGGTTGCAAAGAGTCGAACACGACTGAGTGACTGAACCACACTAAAGAGCAAATAAAACCACTTATTGACTCCAGTTCACCCTTCTTATTTACTCTAAAGCTGGACAGAGGTAAGGGACTATTTAGAGTCACTCTTGTTTTAGTTTGCTACCCTTTTTAGAAAACTTTAAGCTTTGAAATTCATTCATTATTTAATGAAACTACCAAAATTATATAGCAAAAGTTCAATGCAATATTAATTAAAATGTAGACTTCCTAACTGGTCTGTCTACCTTCAGTTACTCCTGGATGATTAGAGCAATCATTTATGTAAGATTTCCTCTGATTATGACAAATAGGGCAAGAAGTCCATTTAATTAGAAGGCCTTTGAATTTTTATAAATTAGTTTTGGAGAAGAGGCACCAGGACAATCCCAATGCTCCTCTAGCTATCTTCACATGATGTTTAAGTGTATTGCTGGTTTCCTCATTTTATGAGCTTCCCAGGTGGCACAGTGGTAAAGCATCTGTCTGCTAGTGTAGGAGATGCAGAGACACAAGTTTGATCCCTAGGTCAGGAAGATTCCCTGGAGAAGGAAATAGCAACCTGCTCCAGTATTCTTGCCTGGAAAATCCCATGGACAGAAGAGCCTGCAAGGCTACAGTCCATGGGGTCACAGGTCAGACCCAACTGAGCACACAGCAGCTACCTTGCCCCTACCCAAAGAAAACAGATAAAGCTGAGAATGCTGGGGGCTGTACAAAAGGGTGGACCAGAGAAATGAATGCCAGCCAGCTCTCATCTCTTTTACTCCTTCCAGTAGTGTACAGATTACTATTTACTATTGCACTAATTCTAAAGCATATTCTTCCCACACCCCAATTTCTGATATCAAGATATCTTATCAATTACTATTGATCAGAAATGGCTAAATTCCTAGAAACATACAACCTGCCAAGAGTGATTCATGAAGAAATTGAAAATCTGAACATACCAATTATGGGTAAGGAGATTGCATCACTAATCAAAAATTGCCCCAAAAAGAAAAGCCAGGACTAGATGGCTTCCCTGGTGAATTCTACCAAATATTTAAAAAATAATGAATACCAACCCTTCTCAAACTCCTCCAGAAAACTGAAGAGGAGGGAAACCTCCCAAACTCATTTTACAATGTCAGCATTATCCCTATAATGAACCCAGATAAGGACATTATAAGAAAATAAAACTACAGGCAATATAGATGTAAAATTTCTTAAGAAAATATTAGCAACCTAAATCAACAGCATATTGAAAGGATCATATACCACAATCAGTCAAGAAAGCTTTATCTGAATAAATAATAATAAAATAAAAGATTAAAAAATCATATAATGCAGATAATAGATGCATAAAAATCATTTGACAAAATATAGCTATTTTATGACAAAAACTCTCCACAAACTGGGTAGAGAAGGAATACATCTCAATATAATAAAAGCTATATATGATAAGCCCGTGGCTACCATCATATTCAATGTTGAAAAGTTAGACTTTTCCTGAAAGTTAAGAAATAAAACAATGGTGCCCCTTCTCGATTTCCCTGTTCAACATAGTTCTGAAAGTCCTGGTTAGAGCAATTAAGCAAGAAAAAGAAAGAAAAGGCATTCAAATCAGAAAGGAAGAAGTACAATTGTCTTTGTTTGTAGATGATATAATCTTATATATAGAAAACCTTAAAAGCTTCACTGAAAATCTGTTAGAACTAATAAATAAATTCAATAATGTTACAGAATGAAAAATTAACAAACAGAAATCAGTTGTGTTTCTATACACTAACAACAAGCTATCTGAAAAAGAAAGAAAACAATACCATTTAATAGCCTCTAAAACAATAAAATATTAATATATAAAAATTTAACCAAGGTAATGAAAGATTTATTCATAGAAAATCATAAGACTTTGATGAAAGAAATCGAAGACACAAACCCTATGTTAATAGATCATAATAATTAATATTGGTAAAATGTCCATACTGCACAAAGCCTTCTATAGATTGAACACAATCCCTGTCAAAATTCCCACATTATTTTTTCATAGAAATGGAAAAAAAAAATAAAGAAATTCATCCAAAGAACAAGCAACAAAAACAAGTGAAACTACATCAAATGAAAGTGCTTCTGCACAGCAAAAGGGACAATCAGCAAAATGGAAAGGAAACCTACAGCACGGCAGGAAATATTTTCAAATCATATTTCTGATTAGAGGCTAATACCCAAACTACAGAAGGAACTAACTCATACAACTCAACATCAAAAAACAATCCAAATAAAAAATGGGCAGAGGAACCGAATAGATACTTTTTCCAAAGGAAGCAAACAGTTGGCCGACAGACACATGAAAAGATGTTCAGTGTCGCTAATCATCAGTTGAGTTCAGTCATTCAGTCGTGTCTGACTCTTTGCGACCCCGTGAACCGCAGCACACCAGGCCTCCCTGTCCATCACCAATTCCCGGAGTTCACTCAAACTTACGTCCATCGAGCCAGTGATGCCATCCAGCCATCTCATCCTCTGTCGTCCCCTTTTCCTCCTGCCCCCAATCCCTCCCAGCATCAGAGTCTTTTCCAATGAGTCAACTCTTCGCATGAGGTGGCCAAAGTATTGGAGTTTCAGCTTTAGCATCATTCCTTCCAAAGAACACCCAGGGCTGATCTCCTTCAGAATGGACTGATTGGATCTCCTTGCAGTCCAAGGGACTCTCAAGAGTCTTCTCCAACACCACAGTTCAAAAGCATCAATTCTTTGACACTCAGGTTTCTTCACAGTCCAACTCTTGCATCCATACATGACCACAGGAAAAATCATAGCCTTGACTAGCCGGACCTTTGTTGGCAAAGTAATGTCTCTGCTAATCATCAGGGAAATACAAATCAAAACCACAATGAGATATCACCTCCCATCTCTAAGAATGGCTGTTATCAAAAACATAGAATATAGCAAGCGTTGGTATTGATGCAGAGAAAAGGGAACCATTTTCTGTACCCTTGGTGGAATGTAAACTTGTACAGCTGTTATGGAAAACAGCATGGAGTTTCCTCAACAATTAAAAATAGAACGACCATATGATTCAACAATCCCTCCTCTGGGTATATTCCTAAAACATGAAATCAAGATTTTGAAGGGATATGCACTTCCATATTTATTGCAACATTATTCACAATGGTCAAGATACAAATGATCTAAGCACCAATCTATAGATGATTGGATAAAGGTGTGGTGTATATATACATGTAGAATGTTGTTCAGCTATGGTAAGAAGAGAATCTTGCCAGTTATGATAACGTAGATGAAATTTGAGGGCATTATGTAAATGAGAGCATCCCTGGTGGTGCAGATGGTAAATAATCTGTCTGCAATTGAGGAGACCTAGGTTCAACATCCTGGGTCAGGAAGATCCCCAGGAGAAGGGCACGGCAACCCACTCCAGTATTCTTGCCTGGAGAATCCCATTGACAGAAGAGCCAGGAGGGCTACAGTCCATGGGTTGCAAAGAGTTGGACACAACTGAGCAACTAACACAAACACACACACACACGTGCTAAGTGAATTAAGTCAAACAGGGAAAGATGAACACTGTATCATATAACTTATGAGTGGAATTCAAATAAACTGAACTCATAGAGACTGGACTGATGGCTGCAGGTGCTAGTGGCTGGGAGAAATGGGGAGATGTTGGTCAAAGGTATTGATACAAACTTCCTGCTATTTAAGTTCTAGGGATCAAGTGTACAGCATAGTAATTATAATCAACAATATTATATTACAAATTTCAAAATTGCTAAGAAAGTAGCTCTTAAATGCTGTTACCAGAAAAAAAAGAGGTGGTAATTATGTGAAGTTACAGAGGTAGTAAGTAATCCTACTATGGTAATCAGCTTACAATATCTAGGGACCAAATCAGCACACTCAGTGTATCTTAAAGTCGTATGTCAATTAGAGCTCAGTAAAAGTGGAAAAAACCTATTGAGCAGGTGGGCTGCATTTGGTATTGATTGTGCTTAGTCCCTCAGTCGTGTCCGACTGTTTGAGACCCCATGGACTGTAGTCCACCAGTCTCCTCTGTCCATGGGGATTCTCCAGGCAAGGATTCTGGAGTGGGTTGCCATGCCCTCTTCCAGGGGATTTTCCCAGCCCAGGGATCAAACCCAGGTCTCCCACATTGCAGACAGATTCTTTAATATCTGAGCCATCAGGGAAGCTGTCTGCTACTTGCTTCTCCTCGGTTCTATACTTTTATTAGTCACCTTTTCCTTTAACACCAAAAAAATGTTGCAAATCCTATTCCATGCACTAGACTACAGCTGCCAAAGTCTCCTTTGCCTCTCAGATGAAAAGCTATAAATTGTCTTTAGAGAACACACTCTTCTGTTCAATTCATGCTGTTGCAACTTCTCTCTTATCACCTGGTTGCTTGTGGGTTTTTAGATTATTTTCTTCTCTCTATACACGAAAGGTAAAGCCTTTCTGCCATTTCTTAAACAGAGCACCGCTGAACCAAGACTAATACAGAAGACAAAACTTTAATGACAGTTTTGAAGTAAAATAAATTAATTAAAATACAGAGTAATACACTACAGATTCAGTAAATGTACTTTTTCTTACGGAACTTATCATGGAGTCTAGCTCCCAGCTATGTTGCTCGAATTTTACTGTTTCTGGACTTTTTTCTTATCTTCTATGCCAGGGCATTGCTTCTTTTTCTAAGTACCAGCATGAGTCCTTAGTTGCTCAGTTGTGTCTGACTCTTTGCAACCCCCAAGACTGCAGCCCACCAGGCTCCTCTGCCTATGGGGATTCTCCAGGCAAGAATACTGGAGTGGGTTGCCATACCCTCCTCCAGGGGACCTTCCCAAGCTAAGGACAGAACCCAGGCCTCCTGTGTTGTAGGCGAATTCTTTACCATCTGAGCCACCAGGGAAGCCCTAAGTACCCAGCAGACAACTCCAAACTTCCTATTATTGTTAGCCATCTAAATAGCACCTATTTGGCTATACCTAATGGTCCTTCTCATTCTCAACTGACAACCAGACCAACACTTTTGCCTGTTAAAAGAGTTATCTTTTTTAAAGATAAAATTATCGTCATCATTTTAGAAAACATATATAGCTATGATTAGTTTTATAACTATTAAATTGTTTCTCTTTACCAATTATTTTCATACTTCCAACTGCCTGTAGCCTTTATCTCTTGGATGCCCTATGCATGCATGCTAAGTTGCTTCAGTCGTGTCCAACTCTTTGCGACCCTATCAACCATGACTGCTATGCTTCTCTGTCCGTGGGATTGTCCAGGCAAGAACAGTGGAGTAGATTGGCGTGCCCTCCTCCAGGGGATCTCTTATATCTCCTGTATTGGCAGGTGGGTTCTTTACCACTAGCACCATCTGGGAAGCCCTGGGTGCAACTCAAATGGACAGTTTTAAAGAATAAAATTCAAAATGTTAAAAACTAAACTCATCATAAAGACCTTCCAAACCTCTTCCTCATTTTTTGCCTCATTATCTCAGATAATGAGATATCTGAGGTGATCCTCTCCCACCTAACTGTCCAGATTTATAATCTGGGCATCACCCTAGATTCTTCTGTCTTAGTCAATCTCCAAATTCCATCACTACATTTTATCCATTCCTACATGGTAGAATGTCTGGAATCTGTAAAAGGGTTCTTTACCTCCCCTCTCTTAGTGTAGGTTAGTATCAACAACCCATCTCAACTTCATGTCTCCATTATTCTCTACCTCCCGTTAAGTGAGATTCTGATAGGTGGTACCAAAGGTGGCCTCATGATTTCTACCTCCTGGTGCTCACAGCCCTTACCTCTAGTTTGGTGGGATCTGTGATTTGCTTTACGATAACAGGGTAAATAATTAATATGAATAATATGAACAACAAGAATATGGCAAAAGGGTTGGGGCATCCCCACTTACTTTAAGTTGCATTATGCAAGAATGTCTTTCAGACTTGCAATTCCCTCTCTTGTTTCATTCCTGACTTTGAAGAAATAAGTTGCCATGTATCCTACAGCCACGGAGAAATGATTTCTGCCAAAAACTTGGGAGAGCTTAGAAGAAGATCTTTCCCCAGCCAGGCCTCTGATGAAAGCCCAACTTGGGAGACACCTTGCCTGAAGGCTTGTGAGACCCTAAGCAGAGACCCCATCTAAGCCATACCTGGATTTCTGAGCCTCAAAACTGTGAGATAATAATGTGCTTTGTTTTCAGCAGCAAGTTTGCAGAGATGTTACACACAATAGATAGCTAACATATATTTCTTGTATAAAATATGCAACCAGGTTATGAAAAGTCTATTAACGACTTATCATGTCCTCCAGGACTAAGCCAAAACTCTTCACAAGATCCTTCAAGTCCCTTCGATTTGTATGAATGCTGAATTTCTGTTAGCTTATTGAATGAGGCATTCTCTTTTTCCTCATTAGATCTTTGCATGTATTCTTTCTATTTAGACTGTTCACTTCTGGCTGCTTATCTTTCTCTAACATAATTCCTTCTTTTGTTCACTAACTCCTCCTCTTCAATTCTGGTTTAGATCTAACTATTACTGGGGAGCTTTCTCTGACCCAGGAAGTTGGGGCACCCTTTCTTTATTTTTTCCATCAAAATGCTTTTCATATATCATTATAATTGCTGATTTAATTGTCTCTTCATCTCAATGAACCATGAGAGAAAAGATAATATCTGTTTTGCTCATGAATTGTATAGCCTCTGCATCTGACCCAGAGTTAGGGCTCATTAATTACCTATTTCATGAATAAATGAATGACTTCAAAATAGAGACTAAATTTGACAGATATCACATGCAGTGCCCATTATTAGAACTGCAGGACACTGTCTTGATGGGGAATCACAGGCACGTCTATATTATGCAGCCCAGAGGTGACTCCTAAGGCTCAGACCACTTTCCCATCTTCTCCTGTCTTTTCTTGCAGCCTCAGCTAGCTTTTATCCTTTCCTCTAACATTTCTTCTATCTACTCTGTTCTTTCCCTACTAAGACAGTATCCATTTTTCTCACAAAGGAATGTCCATACATCCTTTTCTTTTGAAAGGCAACTATCAATAATAACAATAGCTTGGAAGTTGCAAAAGTTATGTAGCCTGATTTATATAGTTCTTATGGTCTTTGTCCATGATCAAACTTACAAATTCCCTTTTGCAATAATGACTGGAACTTCTTGAAGTTTCCTTTCTAATCCCCTTTGGACTTTTAACTTTTGAGTCTATTCTACAGATGGAACTCAAACATCCATACTTAAATCCTGATTTCAACGATAAGGAGGTACTGATTTTTTTCCTATCTTTACAATAAAAAGTCAGAATACATCAATAATAAATTTTTATCTTATTGGATAATTTGCATCCCTGAAGATTTCTGTTTTATCATGACCTCTTCTCTACCCAGAACAATCCTTTTGAATCATTTGTCTTGAATATTTCCTGGACTTGCTGCTAAATTTATTATAAATGACCTATTTAATCAGAATGCACTTAGAATTCTTTGAATAAACTGTGATTTTAGTTATATCTTAATCATATTATGATGATGGAGTTATATTAAATAATACAGAAATTGACTAGCATAATTAACAACAGATAGAAATACTGCAAAGTATATGAATCTCCCCTCACCCCATCCAGTGGTTAGAAATTAAAAAGCTATTAAAATTAATAGAGTGATGAATTCACATTAGAAAACGACATACTCTTCTATAAAATGAAGGGGAAAAAAAATCACATTCTTCATTATATGAGCAAAACTATTCTCTGTTGGTAACTAACGGCAGTAGTATTACAAATCAGGACACATTAAACCAGAAGTAAATAAAAACCTTGTTACAAAGAATTCCATTTCCTACATGTTATTCTTTTAATATTTGAAAAATAAAATACTTATCTTAGTCTTCTAAAGTGTCAAGAGTTTCATACTACAAAGTAAAAATTACATATTTTATTGATGACATTTTTAAACATTATTTTTCTTTTTGACACATCTGACGGTCTAGCCAGTAAGATATTGTGTTTCCTTCTTTCCTGTTTCAATAGTTAAATATAGAGATGCATATTTTACCCTGCCTTTAATATGAAAGACCTTCTGTGCCATGATTTATTTTATATACATAAGAGAGCCTTGGCCAGACCTTGAGGATTACATTTTTAAATAACAAAGGGATCAGTGTGAGTACCTCTAGGTTTCTACTTTGAAAATAAATCAAATGTGAGTCAGACTTCTTAAACCACATTCTAAATTAAAACTATCATTGTCCTGGTAATGGATATTAAATAGCTTATGGCCTTATTTTCAGCATTATCATTTTTTCCCCAAAGGATTCAAACACCCTCAGTTGTGATTCGTAGGCAATATGCTTAGTATTGATTGCTACTATTATAATCTGCATTGTATGTTCATTACCTAGCAACAAAGAAAACAAAAATCTTACCAGAGTAAAACTCATTTTCCGATTGCTGTGGTTTGTTTTTAAAGAAAAGTTTCAAATAATATTTTATTTGTATATATTTATTGAGCACATGTTTTATACCAGACACTCGGCTACATATTGTAGGTTTCAAGTCAGATCAGACGTGATTCAAGCATTGATGGGATTTAGATCCTAAAGAAGTAGTAAAATTATTCTGATGAAAGACAGTTCATACCTCTTGAGTAGTTTAAACTATGCATACAGAAGAGAATGCATCTATGAGAGTTCAGGATGTTGCATCGAATCAATGCTAATCTGAATACTCATAGCACCTTAATAGAAGGGGTTGGGACTTCAGTTGATAACTGTGGGAATACACTGACAATTCTAGGTAAAGAGAAAGGCTAAAGCAAAGACATAGATGTGGGAAATGCTGTAGAATGTTGGATTTCATTAATTAATATACAGATTCTCTGTAATGGCATTTAAATGAATCATTTGAGGGTTTTTTGTTAATTTTTTAAATTGGAGATTTACAACATTGTGTTAGTTTCCGCTGTGCAGTGAAGTGAATCACATGTATGCGTGTATCCCCTCCCTCTCGAGCCTCCCTCCTACCCACTCGCATCCCACCTACCTAGGTTATCACAGAGGCAGAGCTGAGCTTCCTGTGCTATATGGCAGCTTCCCACTAACTGTCTATTTCACATATGGTAGGAGAAGGCAATGGCACCCCACTCCAGTACTCTTTCCTGGAAAATCCCACGGACAGAGGAGCCTGGTGGGCTGCAGTCCATGGGGTCGCTTAGAGTCGGACACGACTGAAGTGACTTAGCAGCAGCAGCAGTGTATATATGTCAATCCTAATCTCCCAGTCTGTCCCACCCTCTCTTTTCCCTCTGTGCTGTGTCCACATGTCCCTTTTCTATGTCCGTGACTCTATTCCTGCCCTGCAGATAAGTTTACCCATTACCATTTTTCTAGATTCCATATTTAAATATAATAGACAAAGCCTTATCCCATTGCATAAACAGAAAAGACCATGTGGATGCTCTGATCCAGCACTTCTTGAGGCTTAATCAAAAGAAATCTATACTTTCTATATGGTATGAAATCCTTGTTTGGGTCTATAAATGCATGTGTGTGTGCTAAGTCCCTTCAGTCACGTCCAGCTCTTTGAGACCCCATGGACTGTAGCCCACCAGGCTCCTCTGTCCATGGAAATTCTCCAGGCAAGAATACTGGAGTGGGCAGCCATGCCCTCCTCCAGGAGATCTTTACCACTCAGGGATCGAACTCATGTCTCCTGTGGTTCCTGCACTGCAGGCCTACTCTTTGCCCCTGGAGCCAGTGGGGAAGCCCCTATAAATGCATACATCAGCTTAGTTATAGAAATACAAATTCTAAAATGGACTGACTGGGCATTTAGAAATCAGTAATTTGGAACTCAAACCCCAATTCTGAATTCACATCCCAAATCTTTCACAGGTTCAGACTAACACCAAGGCTTAATAACCCCAGCCTGTTTGTTGTAGACAAACCATAATGTATGCCAATTGAACAGCCATTTTGAAATCTTAATAACAAAGCTTTCACTTGGTTTATATTAATTGTAGAGATGAATGGGGTATTTGTACACACATACCCACACAAGGTGAAATTTTTCAAATTTTAGAAAAAAATAATTTGTTTAAAATTCATTTTTTAAAGAAATATTTTACATTCACTATTCCTTTTCACCAAAGTCTATTGCAAATTACTTTATGCTTTACAACATTAATTCGTCATGCTCCAGTTGGGCAAATGAAAACGGGGCTTATGCTTCTCTAAGTAGTAATTTTACAACCTATATCTGACAGTGTCTTTTACTTTTGCCCCATCCCAACTTGCCTAGGAAATATTTGACTTTAGGATTCAAGCATTTCTCAGATATAGAAATAAACAATTCAATTTGGCAAGACAAAAAAATTATTAAGCTAGATTCAGATTATCTAGTGAATAGCTCACTTCAACTGAGTGGAAATTAAATTAACTGATATTCAGATTCATGAGTCTTTACTTAAAATACCTAACCTAATTAGGATCAGTAATATTTTATAGTAAGCTTGAGATATATATGTTTGCAAAATGGCATATTCATTCTTGTTAAGTTTCTTTCGTGTAAAAGCCGTAGATTCAGAAGATGTTAAATCTAATTAGGATATAGAAACAATGCAATAATATATATGTTTGCCTGAAATATTTTTATTGTAAAGATCTAGGTTTCAACTGATATTAAGTAAATAGATTGAACTCTACTTCTACCAGCTCCTTTTTAGTAATTATAGCTAATACAAAATAAGGTTCTATCCTTTCCCTTTTGCTCATTGTTACTACTTGGAGAAGCTATTACTTATGAGATTATAATGACTGAGAGTCTGTAATTTAGTAGACCTGATTTTAGTTATGAAACATCAATTTACATGTTATTAGCTAGCACTGTGATGTTCCTGAAGACAAGCTTCAAGTCTTTTGTGGTTTATATTAAATTGGTTTATATTGACTCAAGTCCATGCTAAGCACAAGGCCTGCCACATGGTAGACAACTAATTTGAATATTCAAAATACTAGAAGCACACATGTTTACTCTATTTCATAATATTTCTGAACCCACATAGACTCAGGACGAAGCAGGCAATTGTCTTACTAATGTGATGGGTAATTATGGAATCATCAGGAAGTAATTTACAAAGAAACCCTTTTAGACATAAGTTCAAGTCTTCGTTTCACAAATTAGGTCTTTTAATGTTTTCTGCTTCTTAGGTTGCTCAATATCAAGGGCTCACTTAGAGAAAACACATTTCCTTTACTTCGACTTCAAGATAGCAGCAGGGAGTCTCTAAAGGATTTTATAAATTATTATACTTGGATAAAAGCTTGCCATTGGCAATGAAAATCTTTGATGAATTATCAATGATGATGTATATAATTACTCATTTCACAGTCAGTAAAATAAACTAAAAAATATACTTTCTGAAATTAATAATCTTTATTATAAACATGACATTTCTTAACCAACTTTGAATCTGATGCAACACAGACTTATTTTTCTGCTTTTAATTTATTTAAGATTTTTAAAATCTAATTTCACCCAAGAGAGTATTTTACTGTTATAAGTACATTGGATCATATTTCAAATAGCATATGATTATGATTAGTTAAATTCAGTAGATAGAATTCACTTAGAATAGATTTTTTTGAAATGATGTTCCAAGTCATTTCAAAAGATAATTTGCCCTAGAAAATACGAAAAAAGTTCATTTACAACTGCATAAGTGTTTAATATTCTTTCAATGTAATATTTTTACTCATCTAATCATTTATCTTTGTCTCTCACCCAAATAAGACAAATTCTTTTTTGTGGTATTATTAAGGCCTTTTTAAGGTGCTCAATTAATTAAGCTTAATTAATTAATTAAGATGCTTTATTAATTAAGCTTAAAGTACTTCCTACTTTAAAGTTGGTAAAGAATTTGCCTGCAATGCAGGAGACCTGGAGTCAATCCGTGGGTCAGGAAGAACCCCTGAAGAAGGAAATGGCAACCCACTCCAATATTCTTGCCTGGGAAATCCCATGGACAAAGGAGTCCGGCGGGCTACAGTCCGTGTGGTTGCAAGAATCAGACATGACTTAGTGACTAAACCACCATCAAGCTTAAGGTGGGCTTCCCAGATCTTTGTCTTTTCAGTGAAACTCTATCATGTGTAAATTATTGAAGTGAGTGTTGCTGGGGACAGAGATGAACCTATCTCAGTCCCACCAAGTATTCATACTAAGGAGGGACACTTACTTATCTACACACGACTGTGTTAACAGGCAGAATGTCAGGGCTTGATGGAGCCAAAATAGATACTATAAAATGTGATAGAGAAAAATATGAAGCTATTATAGGGAAATCAGAAAAACTTCTTGGAGGAGATAGGATATGAGTTGTTCAGTTGCTCAGTCATGTCCACCTCTTTGCAACCCCATGGACTGCAGCACACCAGGCTTTCCTGTCCTTCACTGTCTCCTGGACTTGCTCAAACTCATGTCCATTGACTTGGTGATACCATTCAACCATCTCATCCTCTGTCATCCCTTTCTCCTCCTGTCTTCAGTCTTTCTCAGCATCTGGGTTTTTTCCAATGAGTCAGCTCTTCATTTCAGGTGGCCAAAGTACTGGAGCTTCAGCTTCAGCATCAGTCCTTCCAATGAATATTCAGGATTGATTTCCTTTAGGATTGACTGGTTTGATCTTCTGACAGTCCAAGGGACTCTCAACAGTCTTCATTACTGTTCAACTGAGAGCTGAAGAACTGATATAATATTTGTAAGGATAGTCAAATATGGAATATGGTAAACATAGGGGAATGGATATAAAGTGAAATCTATGATTCAGATTGTGGAAAAAAACCCTAAAGCCTGTATTTCTATATTCTTTGTTTTATATATATATATATATATATCTATCTATCATTATTTTCCAAAATCTAGCTTCCTTGGTGCTGAAGCAGCATAATTTGCTATTTTCCTAATAAAAAAGAA
>NW_011495026.1:7358132-7364215 GCF_000754665.1 Bison bison bison | reverse complement strand
AATAAAAAAGAATTTGCATGTGGTTGGGGAGGGTGAGAGGAGATAGTTGAGTACACTGTGTTTAAACCCAATAATTTTCAATAATTGCCATAATTTTCTCCCTGCCTAATGAATGCCAAGTGGAATCAGCAATACCTATGAAGTACAATGGTGGAAAATGTAGTGTGCCTTAGTCTAATTATTATGCTTTAAGCCTTTAGATAAAAAATTTATTCAAGCAAGTGTGGTTTTACTGTGTGCAGTCTATCAAGCAGAAAAGAGCCTGGTTCTTAACAAGTTACACTATAGGAATAATTTCTCAGATTAAAATAAGTATGTAATTTGGTCAAGTTCATCGTTTATGTACTTCTGCTTTCAGAACTCATGCCTTCTAATTTTTAAACAGTCTTGTGAAAACTAAAATATTTATCAGTTATTTAGTTCTTGAATTCTTATTATACCCAAAGTATCATAAATTGTTACTATCCCCAATATTGCACTATTTAAAGAACAAATAAATGGTACTCTTTCATGCTAGATATAGAAAATATGATTGGTATTTAGGTTTTCCTGGTCTTTAGCCTATGATAATTCACTGTATTCAATAGTTTCACTAATATCAATAGCACCAGTATCCCAGGAAGAAAAAAAATATGCTTATCACTGGAATAAATGTAAGTCTAGTTATCAGTATTCAACAGATAGTATTTCTCTTCAATATTGAAAAAAATGGCCTTGTTTAGTGTTTCATTTGATTACAATTTATGTATATATACACATGGCCTTCTCAAGTAGTGCCAGTGGTAAAGAACCTGTCTGCCAATGCAGGAGACATAAAAGACATGATTTCAATCCCTAGGTGGGGAGAATCCCCTGGAGAAAGGAATGACTATCCACTCCAGTATTCTTGCCTGGGAAATACCATGGACAGAGGAGCCTGGTGGGTTGCAGTCCATAGGGTCAGAAACAGAGTCATACATGACTGAGCAACTAAACAATAACAATGCATAACCTATATATATACATATATATTTATGTACATAAATATACATAATATACACACATAAATAATGTATGTATACAAAAATAAATATGTATGTATATATGTAGGTGAATGTACATATATAAATCTATTTTAGAATGTTTTTAATAATGAATATTTCAATTTTTTTTGTAGAAAACTTAGAAAATCTAGAAAAGCGTGGCAGATAAAATAAAGGTCTTACATCTTTCTATATCCAAAAGATAATCAATCTAGATCCTATATTAACTGATGAATGTCACTGGAAATCTCATTATATGAAATGATATTTGATAAGAAAGACCAAATGTGTTAAATCAGCTTCTTTTAGTTTAATTTAAGAAGCAGTTTTGGGCTAATTTAGACTACCATGGACTAATATTGTGCAGAATTCTCTTCCTAATATTAATAGAAAAGTTGACCAGTGTTTCACAGGGCAATGATCAAAACTGCTTTAGAGCAAGACTAGTTAATTTTCGTAGACATAATGTGACATCCCAGCTCAATGCAATTTGTTGTAATGACAGTTGCTATCTAGTGAACAATATTTCAGACCGAAATGCATTGACTTTCAACTTTCCCTTTATAGTATACTGTTCTTGCCTGTTTGTATCATCTGTGATGTCAAACGGGCGATGACACCCCACTCCAGTACTCTTGTCTCGAAAATCCCATGGATGGAGGAACCTGGTAGGCTGCAGTCCATGGGGTCGTGAAGAGTCGGACACAACTGAGCGACTTCACTTTCACTTTTCACTTTCATGCATTGGAGAAGGAAATGGCAACCCACTCCAGTGTTCTTGCCTGGAGAATCCCAGGGACGGGGGAGCCTGGTGGGCTGCCATCTATGGGGTCGCACAAGGTCGGACACAACTGAAGTGACTTAGAAGCAATAGAAGTTAGAATACTTGAAAATACTATTCAGAAACAACTTAAAGCTTCCTCTAAAATAATGTCACTGTTACTTTCATTCAAGTGTCCATTCTTGAGATTAAGAGAATGAGCAAGAGAGAGAAATAGAATGTAGTAATATCCACAGCATGTCCTAATCATACTACAACTGTTACTATATGAATTGCATCAACAGTTGCTTACTAATAGTGATAACTAATTATTATAATGCTGGCCAAAATATTTTGAGTGTTATTAAACTCTTGGAGCACTGATTGGCTTACATTTGCTCCTTGTATTGCAGTAGGAAATTCACTACTCATAAGTGCTTTTCAAAAAGATTGAATCTTGAAGGAATCAATATACTGAACACAAGAGTTCAGTTTCACAGTGTTCACCAATCTTTCTAAATTCAGATCTAGCTATTTTAAGTTGTGTCCTAATCGAAATGTAGAATGTTCCTGGATAAGAAATAGCATGATGGTGCTTTATAATGCATCTTTTTAAAAGCTGAAATAATATTTGACTTGTTGGTCTTTTGTAATTTAATCTCATTTTCCATTGTATGGCACAGACATAACAGGGGCTCCCTTCATTTTCAGGTAATGAGACAAAATGCCCATGTTGAGTGTGATTAAATCCCCTAGAGAAAAGATGATCTCATGAGAAGGTTTAATCTCTAAGTAAATCAATCTGTAGCACATGCTTAAAAGGTAGTCCTTTCCCCTTGGACAAGAGAGGCCAAATAGTGGCCAACTGTGTGTTGGTTTTCTCTTTACGTTTATGACTTGGTCATCATTTGAGTACCCCTTAAATTTAGTGTGCTTTACTAAATTTAGTGATTTTCTGGCCAGTGTGATAATCTCCTTTGCTTACCTTGAGTATCAATACAAATTTTGCAATTTATTTCCTTGCTACAAATTATTGAATACATCAGTAGAGTTATATAGGTCTGTTCAGATTTTCACTTGATTTTCTCAAAATAGCATCTATGTGACTCTTTTTTTTTTTTTAATCTCTTAAAAGCACAATTTGGAGAAGTGTTCCATAAGAAGCAAACCAAGCTATCTCCCCCACAAAAACATCACAATTCCCCAAGCCCTCTGGATATAACCATGATATTTTTTGGAGATAGCTTGATTTGCTTTTTTAAACCTGTGGATATAATGGGCTTCTCAGGTGGTATAGTAGTGAAGAATCTGCCTGCCAATGCAGGAGACTCAAGAGACCTGGATTCAATCCGTGGATCGGAAAGATCCTCTGGAGTAGGAAATGGCAACCAGCTCCAGTATTTTGCCTGGAAAACTCCACAGACAGAGGAACCTGGTGGGCTACAGTCCATGGAGTTACAACGAGTCAGATGTCACTGAGCACACATAGATATAAATGTTTTTGTTAAGACACAGTCAGATGACGAGGAAAGGCTTTTCTTGAAGGACTCCTATAGCAAATGGTAAATAAAGCTATCTTCTTCTTTGTGTGTACACACAACCTTTTCCATTACACACACACACACAGTATCCTAGATTCGATTTGTGATTCTCATTCCTTCTGTCTCCTAGATTTCAAATACTTACCTAGAACATAGGATTTGATTTTCTTAGAGTTATCATTTATTTTAAACTCATTCTGAATTGACAGTAAGTTTAAGTCTTTTCAAGAAGTAGTTGTGAAATGCCTTTATTTACGTACCAGATATTACTCAAGGCATGGGGCATGCACTAGTCAGACGAAGTCTCTGTCCTTAAAATATAAAAAATATTTAATTAAACATTTAAAAAATCATCCCACTGAATGTGTTACATATCAAATTATAGAAATTCTTATTATTTATTTGCTATAGTTTAATGTTTTATGAGTAGCATAGAAAGAGTTTTTAAAACTTGATAATGAGATGGTTTTTGAAATAGGGGTTTACTCAAAACGAGTAGAAGGGAAATTGTCTTAAAATTCAAATACCATTTCAAGCAATTTGGCGAAGACTTGACGCTCCCAAGGAAAGACTAAATATTTCCTGTTGACAGTTAAAGAGTTTGAACTGGAATATGAATATCCAAGTTTAGAAAAAGAAATAGTGCCAAAGAGCACAGTTCTGAACACTGAGCAGATGCTCCATAAATACTGGTTGAAGTGGACTGCAGATAATCCCCTCTTACGTTTATACCGGGAATTTTCCCCAAATGGTCCCCACAACTGCACTTTACCTCTTCGATCATCTGTTTTTACTTGGCTACAACCACTGTTACCACAGAGACATATACTCAAAATTATGGGGTATTCAGAGGACAGAAGGGGTGCTCAGATTATTTACATCCCTCTTATTAGTATATAATGAACATATCCTTGCATGTTTCTAAGGTAACTATATGATTTGTGAAATAAATTTCGTGGCAGAGAATTTATCATTTTGTAAGAGCAAATACATCTCGCATGATTTTTAAAAAGGGTCATCAATATAGTTAGTAAGTGAAGTCACCCCACGTCCGAGGTCAGGGGCAGAAGCCGGGAGGACCCCATGCCCGAAGGGCGGCGGCCAAGAGGAGTTACCCCACGTCCGAGGTCAGGGGCAGCGGCCGGGAGGAGATACCCTATGCCCCAAGCCCGAGGCCAGGGGCGGCAGGCGGGAGGAGCTACCCCACGCCCGAGGCCCGGGGCAGTGGCCCGGAGGACCAACCCCACCTCCAAGGAGCCGTGGCTGCACGGGCGCAGGGGGGCCTAGAGGAGCTATCCCACGTTGAAGGTTAGGAAGGGCGGCAGTGAGGAGATACCCCTCATTCAAGGTAAGGAGCAATGGCTGCGCTTTGCTGGAGCAGCTGTGAAGAGATACCCCACGCCCAAGGTAAGAGAAACCCAAGTAAGATGGTAGGTGTTGCAAGAGGGCATCAGAGGGCAAACACACTGAAACCATACTCACAGAAAACTAGTCAGTCTAATCACACTAGGACCACAGCTTTATCTAACTCAATGAAACTAAGCCATGCCCATGGGGCAACGCAAGATGGGCGGGTCATGGTGGAGAGATCTGACAGAATGTGGTCCACTGGAGAAGGGAATGGCAAACCACTTCAGTATTCTTGCCTTGAGAACCCCATGAACAGTATGAAAAGGCAAAATGATAGGATACTGAAAGAGGAACTCCCCAGGTCAGTAGGGGCCCAATACGCTACTGGAGATCAGTGGAGAAATAACTCCAGAAAGAATGAAGGGATGGAGCCAAAGCAAAAAGAATACCCAGCTATGGATGTGACTGGTGAAAGAAGCAAGGTCCGATGCTGTAAAGAGCAATATTGCATAGGAACCTGGAATGTCAGGTCCATGAATCAAGGCAAATTGGAAGTCGTCAAGCAAGAGATGGCAAGAGTGAATGTCGACATTCTAGGCCATCAGCGAACTGAAATGGACTGGAATAGGTGAATTTAACTCAGATGACCATTATATCTACTACTGCAGGCAGGAATCCCTCAGAAGAAATGGAGTAGCCATCATGGTCGACAAAAGAGTCCAAAATGCAGTACTTGGATGCAATCTCAAAAATGACAGAATGATCTCTGTTCGTTTCCAAGCCAAACCATTCAGTATCACAGTAATCCAAGTCTATGCCCCAACCAGTAACACTGAAGAAGCTGAAGTTGAATGGTTCTATGAAGACCTACAAGACCTTTGAGAACTAACACCCCAAAAAGATGTCCTTTTCATTATAGGAGATTGGAATTCAAAAGTAGGAAGTCAAGAAACACCTGGAGTAACAGGCAAATTTGGCCTTGGAATACGGAATGAAGCAGGGCAAAGACTAATAGAGCTTTGCCAAGAAAATGCACTGGTCATAACAAACACCCTCTTCCAACAACACAAGAGAAGACTCTATACAGGGACATCACCAGATGGTCAACACCAAAATCAGATTGATTATATTCTTTGCAGCCAAAGATGGAGAAGCTCTATACAGTCAGCAAAAACAAGACTGCAAGCCGACTGTGGCTCAGACCATGAACTCCTTATTGCCAAATTCAGACTTAAATTGAAGAAAGTAGGGAAAACCACTAGACCACTCAGGTATGACCTAAATCAAATCCCTTATGATTATACAATGGAAGTGAGAAATAGATTAAAGGGCCTAGATCTGATAGATAGAGTGCCTGATGAACTATGGAATGAGGTTCGTGACGTTGTACAGGAGACAGGGATCAAGACC
>NW_011495026.1:7333959-7358032 GCF_000754665.1 Bison bison bison | reverse complement strand
AGGGCCTAGATCTGATAGATAGAGTGCCTGATGAACTATGGAATGAGGTTCGTGACGTTGTACAGGAGACAGGGATCAAGACCATCCCCATGGAAAAGAAATGCAAAAAAGCAAAATGGCTGTCTGGGGAGGCCTTACAAATAGCTGTGAAAAGAAGAGAGTGAAAAGCAAAGGAGAAAAGGAAGGATATAAACATCGAATGCAGAGTTCCAAAGAATAGCAAGAAGAGATAAGAAAGCCTTCTTCAGTGATCAATGCAAAGAAATAGAGGAAAACAACAGAATGGGAAAGACTAGGGATCTCTTCAAGAAAATCAGAGATACCAAAGGAACATTTCATGCAAAGATGAGCTCCATAAAGGACAGAAATGGTATGGACCTAACAGAAGCAGAAGATATTAAGAAGAGATGGCAAGAACAAACAGAAGAACTGTACAAAAAAGATCTTCACGACCCAGACAATCACGATGGTGTGATCACTGACCTAGAGCCAGACATCCTGGAATGTGAAGTCAAGTGGCCTTAGAAAGCATCACTACAAACAAAGCTAGTGGAGGTGATGGAATTCCGGTTGAGCTATTTCAAATTCTCAAAGATGATGCTGTGAAAGTGCTGCACTCCATATGCCAGCAAATTTGGAAAACTCAGCAGTGGCCACAGGACTGGAAAAGGTCAGTTTTCATTCCAATCCCAAAGAAAGGCAATGCCAAAGAATGCTCAAACTACCGCACAATTGCACTCATCTCACACGCTAAGTAAAGTAATGCTCAAAATTCTCCAAGCCAGGCTTCAGCAATATGTGAACCGTGAACTTCCTGATGTTCAAGCTGGTTTTAGAAAAGGCAGAGGAACCAGAGATCAAATTGCCAACATCCGCTGGATCATCAAAAAAGCAAGAGAGTTCCAGAAAAACATCTATTTCTGCTTTATTGACTATGCCAAAGCCTTTGACTGTGTGGATCACAATAAACTGTGAAGATTCTTCAAGAGATGGGAATACCAGACCACCTGATCTGTCTTTTGAGAAATTTGTATGCAGGTCAGGAAGCAACAGTTAGAACTGAACATGGAACAACAGACTGGTTCCAAATAGGAAAAGGAATATGTTAAGCCTGTATACTGTCACCCTGTTTATTTAACTTATATGCAGAGTACATCATGAGAAACGCTGGGCTGGAAGAAACACAAGCTGGAATCAAGATTGCCGGGAGAAATATCAATAACCTCAGATGTGCAGGTGACACCACCCTTATGGCAGAAAGTGAAGAGGAACTCAAAAGCCTCTTGATGAAAGTGAAAGTGGAGAGTGAAAAAGTTGGCTTAAAGCTCAACATTCAGAAAACGAAGATTATGGCATCCGGTCCCATCACTTCATGGGAAATAGATGGGGAAACAGTGGAAACAGTGTCAGACTTTATTTTTCTGGGCTCCAAAATCACTACAGATGGTGACTGCAGCCATGAAATTAAAAGACGCTTACTCCTTGGATGGAAAGTTATGACCATCCTAGATAGCATATTCAAAAGCAGAGACGTTACTTTGCCAACAAAGGTTCGTCTAGTCAAGGCTATGGTTTTTCCTGTGGTCATGTATGGATGTGAGAGTTGGACTGTGAAGAAGACTGAGCACCGAAGAATTGATGCTTTTGAACTGTGGTGTTGGAGAAGACTCTTGAGAGTCCCTTGGACTGCAAGGAGATCCAACCAGTCCATTCTGAAGGAGATCAGCCCTGGGATTTCCGACTGAGGGACTGATCTGATCTGATCTGATCTGAAGTAAATTTATAGTCCATTTAGATCAACTTTATTATTTTCAATACATATAACAAAATTAGTATGCCTTTTTTTTAAAAAAAAAAATCAGTTCTTTCCTTTTTATCTAAATGACTTCTGGCTATTTCTTGTTTTTTTAAAAAGTCCCCACCCATAAAATGTAAATATTTAACACCACAGGACAGTTTTTTTTGAAGTACTGTGAAGGAAATTCCAAATGAGAATTTTCCAAGTTATTTGCAGATGTCAGTGTCATTGGAATACAAGTATCCTCTGCTTTTCTGAAAGTTCATTTTAAGCAATTTTGCTTTTATGAAAGATCTATATTAGTATTTGTTTTGCTAACCAAAAGAAATCCAAATAGGATTTTTTTTTTTTTTTCCTGAAAAAAGGTGGAAATAGTGGCACCCCACTCCAGTACTCTTGCCTGGCAAATCCCGTGGACCGAGGAGCCTGGTAGGCTGCAGTCCATGGGATTGCTAGGAGTCAGACAGGACTGAGTGACTTCACTTTAACTCTTCACTTTCATGTATTGGAGAGGGAAATGGCAACCCACTTCAGTGTTCTTGCCTGGAGAATCCCAGGGACGGGGGAGCCTGGTGGGCTGCCGTCTCTGGGGTCGCACAGAGTCAGACACGACTGAAGTGACCTAGCAGCAGCAGCAGCAGCAGCAGTGTTTGTTTTGCTGAGAGCCATCACAGAGGCCTTGGGCACTCTGAGCGACAGTGAGAGTGGTAACCCCAAGCTCCTTCTCCAGGAACTAACCTCAGCCTGTCAGCGCCAGGCTGCCAGGCTCTGACCTGTGTCTGTGAGCATCCCCTTTATCTCAGTTTGTTTTCTGTATCCCTTAGCAAGACGTATCCTAAGGTAATGGCTTCTTTGCTCTATTGTCTTTTGGTTTACTAAAGGTTTCATGGGAACACTGTACTTTTAAATAGCTGGGAAAAGCTGTGTGTCACTAATGTTCTAAAGTGATATTGAAAGTAGATGGAATATGTTTCTGTGTGTGTGTTGAGTTTTATTATCTGTGTGTGAATAAATAAAAGTAGTTTAAAAAATTAAACCCCTGAATTTCAACCTGAAATTTGGACAATACAATGCCAAAATACTCTAATTTAGGAAGTAAGCAATAAAGAAAAACACAAATTTTTCTCTGAAAATGGCAAGGATAGCTAATATTTATTGTGTCCTAGACTTGACTTTCACTTTTCACTTTCATGCATGGGAGAAGGAAATGGCAACCCACTCCAGTGTTCTTGCCTGGAGAATCCCAGGGACAAGGGAGGCTGGTGGGCTGCCGTCTCTGGGGTCCCACAGAGTTGGACACGACTGAAGCGATTTAGCAGCAGCAGCAGTTTTATCAATTATCTTATTCTGTTTGCTTTACAAATGGTTTTTCTTACAAATAACAAAAGGTTGTTTCACCTCCGTTTGCCGTTGAGGTTTTGGATAATTGCACGTGAACTTGTAGGGTGTTTGAAAAACCACAGCTAGTATTGGAACCAAGGCTGAAACTTGGGTCTTCTTATTCTAAAATTATAAGATTCTTATCTTAGAAGTAATCTAAGAAGTCCCTTGAAATGTCAATATAAGAATCATTGACAAGCATATATTTATCAATAGGTCCCAGGTTCTAGGTATATTAATTTCTTTTAAGCTGATCTAAACTTTAAGTTTGACACAAAAACTTTAATAACAAAATCTTGCAATTAAAACCTTAAATTGGTTTTAAAGCCTGGAATCCTAGCTTTATACTATAATTCTGAGTATTCAGATTTTAATTTTGTATGATGGTCACAAAATTCTCATGATCTGATTATAAGAGCACATTTTTCTGAGAAGAAGACAGTAGTCAGGAAGTAAAGAATAGTCAGAATAAGAAATGAAGACTCTGAAAATAACCTCGAATCTATTTGTGACTACCGTGTGTTAACTTAGATGGAAGAAACAGAGAAACAAGAATTACGATTGTGACTTAGAAATTTTACTTAAAATCCTTTTTGTCCACGGCTAGGTTTCTTGTTGGTCTGAACATGTAGGCTTCTGCTAATTTGCCTATTTCTTTTATTGAGTTTCCTTTCTAGAAAAATAATTTTAGGAGTTCTATAACACTGAAATCATTTTCACGCATATACCATCAGTAAAATTCTGTGTATCAGTCTGTTTATTGCAAATGGTATACCATATGTAAAAAAAAAATCTGCTTTGAAATATTCTGAGTGATTTAACATTCTCATAGTACAAGTTGATGACAGCTTGTATATTATATATACAATTCAAATTTTTATTCTGTCAGTCTTAATCAATGATGATTTCTTACTACTGATTGGGATTATATAATTTGAATTAAAAAAATTCATATTCAAAGATTTACTTTATGTCTGTATTGGAATAGCTTAGATGTTCAGCACAGAGGTATGTTTTGAAATTTTTTAAGTGTTTGCTAAAATTAGTCATATACATTCTAGTTTTAAATTATGTTCTGAGTTCATGTTATTTTTCCGTTAATTTTGAAAATATTTTTCTTAAAGTCGATGCTAATTTTCCTATGAAGAATTACTTTCTATGTTTCTCCTTGTTTTAGAATCATTTTAAACCCTGCTGCTTTTAGGAAATCCTGACCTAGTTTCTTTTCTTTTCCTTTTTTTTTCTTCTAATTTGTCTAGTACTTTGCCTACACTGTACTATCAGATTATTAGACACTGTTTTTAATCATCCTGAATGGAGATGTACAACTTTGAAATAACTTCATCTAATTAGAATATCTTCTTGAAGAAGGAACTTTAGGAATCAGTTGGCCTGTGGCGGAAGTTTGAGGGCTGTGTATGTTGTCAGTTCCTTGAGGACTAGGAAATTGTTTTGTATATATTAGATATCTAGTGTTCAGACTTCTGAAAATGCTGTCTGTCTAGGAAAGAGTCTTTTAACTCAGAAAAGATAAAAAGTTACATTGAAAACAAAGGCAAAAAATTGTGTGTAGACAGGAAGAGAGTTAATCATTGTGAAGCAAATCATTCTCCAGAGTTTTTGACTTAGATTACAGAAAGGAGTGTACAATTTTAATTTTAGTACCTCAGTACTCCAACTAAAGGGTATAAATGATATAACAGAATTGAGGAATGGGCAGGGGGCACTACTTGAAGCAGATAAAATGACTGTTCAGAGAAGTCTATTTGAAGTCTTTGTGGTTTGTTTTCCTCCATGTTTCATGCAACTGTAGACTATTTTCATAATATAATTATTTTGTGATGACAGTGATGGCAGTTTTATGGTTATCTTACAATAAATATATAATATACCATATGTTATTGTATAATAATAAATTATAATGAAAAAATAAATATGAAATTTTATATTACATAATCTTAATATTTTGGGTGCTTATAAATTACCAATTATAATCTTGAATTAGTTTAGATTACTGTTTTTGATACAGAGAAAGAAACAAAGATGAAATTATTTTGAAGAACATAGCATTCTACACAATGTGGGGACGGGAGGTAGAATGAATTGGGAAAGTGGAATTGACATGTGTAAAACTGGGTTTCTCTGGTGGTTCAGTTGGTAAAAAATGGGTCTGCAATGCAGGAGACCTGGGTTCAATTGCAGGGTTGGGAGGATCTCCTGGAGAAGGAAATGGCAACCCACTCCAGTATTCTTGTCTGGAAAATTCCATGGACAGAGGAGCTTGGCAGGCTACAGACCAATGGGGTCACAAAGAGTTGGACAAGACTAAGTGACTAACACTTTCAGTTTCATGTGTGAAATACATAGCTAGTAGGAACTGCTGTATATCACAGGGAGCTCAGCTGGGTGCTTGGTGATTACCTAGAGGACTGGGATGGGGGAGGGCGGGAGGAAGGCTCAAGAGGGAAGGGATATATGTGTACATATAGCTGATACATTTTGTTGTACAGCAGAAACCAACACAGCATTGTAATGCAACTATACTCAAATTAAAAAAAGAAAAAATCCATGGTGCTGTTGGTCAAGGTACAGTTGCTATAAAGTGATCCCAAAGAATAATGGATTAACAAAGTGGGAATCTTTTTCCTCTGATGTAAAGTTTGGCCTCTCAGTTTCTGAAGCAACTCTGTTCCACAAGGTCATTCAGGACTCAAGTTTGTTCCATTATATTGTGTCTGACTATACTTAGGCTGTTGGCATCTCCATCTGCCCAGTGAGAAGAAGGGAACAAAAATGGACCTCCAAGAAAAGTCATTTCTTTTAAGCAAACAATGTGAAAATTGTAGATATCATTTTCTTTCCTATTTTATTGTTAAGGACTTAGTCACATGGCCACACCTTCAAAGGAAACTTGAAGATATTTTGACTGTAATTTGGTAATTATGGGAAAAGGAGATAAGAAACTTTGGGAAAAAACTAGCAATCTGCTGAAAGGAATGCTGTTCATTTGCCTTCTCTTTTTAGAAGTTGTTACTTCAAGTTATAGTGTTTGAAGATTGAATAGGAAACTTGTAATTCATTTTAATATACTTTTAACGTATGATGCCATTTTTAATTAAAATAAGAAATCTATTTAATATTCTTTGTTTCACATTGTGTGCCATAACTACAATGGAAAAGTAGGAAAGAAAAGGTTCACCTGGAAGACTACAGGCTCTTCTTATATATGGAATCCAACATGAGTTGCCTTATGTCCATTGGACAAAAGAAAGCTTTTATATAATGAATTTTTTGAAACATTATAATTATCCATTTAGGTCTAATATAACCCAGGAAAATCATGGTTATAGGTACATCCTATAAAATTCTGTATTCAACTTTAAAATAAATAATAGGTTATAGTAAGTTATAATTAATGTTTGACTATGTTTTATTGTCATTCATAGATGTTCCTGAGTCTGTCTTTGAAAGATATCAGTTCCCATGCTGGTTTTTAGCATGAAAAGGTGCCATTTGGCAACATTTCTAAAAAAATAGAAATTTTCAAATAATAAAGTACATCCTTATGCATTTTGTCTAAGCTGACTCAACTTTAAATGGCCGAAAGAAAAAAAAATGATGAAACCATAAAAAGTTGAAATGACACATAGAAAAATAATAAGAAAGACTTTGGACAATTAATAGTTCAACAGAAAATAGTCTGATGAGAAACACCAACAGAATGAGCTCCTATATCATTTAAGACTTAAAAATTAAGTGCAACCCTAAAAATATATGTATGTGTAACTCTACAAATATCTGGTAAGCCAAATGAAAACTTAATAAAAAATAGATTCCACATCCAGATAAACTTTTTACCTTGAAATTTAAGCATCATAATCTGCTGTATATAGTCTACCAAGAGTTCATCATGAAAAATTAACAGAATCATGTGGGAGAAACTAATCTAGATAAGTCAAATTATTCTAGAAACTTAATATGAAGAGTTTTTATCCTCAACATATACATTGATTAAATGGTTTGGTTTAGTCATTAAGTCATGTCTGACTCTTGGAACCCCATGGACTGTAGCCTGCCAGCCTCCTCTGTCCATGGGATTTCCCAGGCAAGAATACTGGAGTGGGTTGCCATTTTCTTCTGCAGGGGATCTTCCCAACCCAGGGATTGAACCCAAGTCTCCTGCATTGCAGGCAGACTGTTTACCAACTGAGCCACCAAGGGAGCCCTACACTGATTAAATAAGGTAAACAGTTTGGACTTTAACATAATGGCATTTGTAATTACGAAATCTCTATTTATAAATATATCTCAGAGATTTTGCAGGTTCGGTTCCAGACTATCACAATAAGGTGAATATTACAATAAAGAGAGTCACATGAATTTTCTGATTTCTCAGTGTATATAAAAGTTGTGTTTGCATTATGCCGTAGTGCATTGTGTGACAACATTATGTCTAAGAAAGCAATGTATATTCCTTAATTAAAAAGCACTTTATTGCTAAAAACTGTTAAATATCATCTGAGTCTTCAGTGAGTCCTAATCTTTTTGCAAATGTAATATTGAAGACTACTAATCACAGAGATACCATAACAAATACAATAATATTGAAAAATTTGACGAAATGCAAGAATTACCAGTGTTTGACAGGAGACACAAAGTGAGCAAATGCTGTTGGAAATATGGTGCTGATAGACTTACTTGCAGGGTTAGGGTTACTTACTTTTGGTATAGGGTTGCCACATACTTTTAATTTGTAAAAAGTGCAATGTATGCAAAGTTCAATAATGCACAATAAAAGTGAGATATGCCTTACACAATTCCTTAAAGAATAATTGTACACAGTAACAATAGTTGGAATAAGGTACTGCAATGCTCAAGAAATAGAATAAGGTATAATATATAGTGGGAAATATTACAAAGAAAGGGGACTAGACTTCGGTTTATACATAAGAAGAAATGGCCCTTATTCTTATTAGGACTAATCCCGTGGAGGGTGGCTCCCTCACTCTTCCTCCAGTGACTGTCTCTGGAACCCTATCCTACTGGTCAGGCCTTATTCAAGATATTAACTCTTCCCCTTTTTATTAGTCTCTCCATGAGTTCTAACAAGAATACTTTCCCTGTTTTCATGAAGTAGAGGACTTTCAACCAATTAAAGCACCATTGTATCAAAGGCTTTCAATAACTTGTTTACCAGCTGTCTCTTCAGCTCTCAGAACTTCATCTTCTGTGCTCTGTGCTTAGTTGATCAGCTGTTCCAACTCTTTGCAGCCCCCGTGAACTGTAGCCCACCAGCTCCTCTGTCCATGGAATTTTCCAGGCAAGAATACTTGAGCGGGTTGCCATTTCCTACTCCAGGGCATCTTCTCTACCCAGGGATTGAGCCCACATCTCTTACATTTCCTGCATTGGCAGGCGAATTCTTTATCACTAGTACCACCTGGGAAGCCCACTGTTCAATCAATGCTGAATTAGTAATACAATCTTACCATCCCTTCTTCCTTATCATTGCTTTTTAATACTAAAACTGCTCTCATGCTTGTGCGTTCTATTTGTTTGTGTGTGCTGAGTCGCTTCAGTTGTGTCCTATTCTTTGTGACTCTATGGACTGTAGCCTGCCAGGCTCCTCTGTCTATGGGATTTTCCAGGCACGAATACTGGAGTCAGTTGCCATGCACTTCTTGGGGGGAATCTTTCTGAACCAGGGATTGAACGCACATCTCCTGTGGCTCCTGCATTGCAGGCAGATTCTTTACCACTGAGCCACCGGGGAAGCCCCTGATTCTTTTCATTCACAATCAATTCACTTCTGAGAGGCAATCCGGCATTTCTCCTCATCACTCAAGAGGAAACGTGTTCTCTGCCATCACCCAAATTCTCAAGAGTTACCAAAACTCCTCAGCTTTCATTCTCCTCTGATGATCTTGCTGCACTTAATATTAAATTTAATTTTTCTAGATTATTTTCTATTTCTCAAGCTTCAACTGTCATTCCTTGGAGTTCAGTTTCTGATCTTTTGTTCTTCTCTGTACCATAAATAACTCAGAGTCTCTTTTATGCAATTGTCTCTCAAATCAAAATTTCATATTCTAGTACAAGTTGATAAAATATTATGTATTTGTATATTTTCTACCTAAAATACTTTCTGTTTCTACATTGCAAATTCTTGCTTCTTCACTGAGATTTAGATCAAGTCATGAAAGCATCAACTTCCTTATGGAGCTCTGGATTCATCATGGGAAACCTTGAAGGAGTTTTAAGCAAAGGCTTTCATAATCACATGCTCTCTTCCTTTTGCTACCCCAGTACTTTCTAATTCCTGTTTCATTTTCTCCAGGATGTACCTCAAAATTCTACAGCCTTTTCCTTATCTGGAAATTTATAGCAGTTATTGACAGCAGTGTTCATTAGATGTTTACTACAAAAAGCTTCCATAGATTTTTAGTCATATCTGTCCTCCTTTTTTAGTGAATTTTGTTTCTTAAAGTTTGTAAATTTTAAAATGGACAGCAAATTTGTATTAGCTTATCAGCTGATATTTATTGGATAAATTACTTAATGAAGAAATGAGTGAAGGAATGCAAATGCTGGCTTCTGCTATTTTTTTCTTATAATAGCTATGGTTTTTCCAGTACTCATGTATAGATGTGAGAGTTGGACTATAAAGAAAGCTGAGCACCAAAGAATTGATACTTTTGAACTGTGGTGTTGGAGAAGGCTCTTGAGAGTCCCTTGGACTGCAAGGAGACCCAACCAGTCCATCCTAAAGGAGATCAGTCCTGGGTGTTCTTTGGAAGGACTGATGTTGAAGCTGAAACTCCAATACTTTGGCCACATGATGCAAAGAGCTGACTCATTTAAAAAGACCCTGATGCTGGGAAAGATTGAAGGCAGGAGGAGAAGGGGACGATAGAGGATGAGATGGTTGGATGGCATCACCGACTCAATGGACGTGAATTTGGGTGAACTCCAGGAGTTGGTGATGCACAGGGAGGCCTGGCATGCTGCGGTTCATGGGGTTGCAGAGTCAGACACGACTGAGTGACTGAACTGAACTGAACTGAACCTTATGGATATGAATCATCTGCCTCAGAAATAGGGATTGTTAACCAGATCTGTCAACTGGGCCTGTGCATACCCGGTCAGCTCCCCACTATGTTCCCTATGTTTCTCTGGCAGTGAGTAAGAGAACCACCAAGTAAGTAGTGACTCACCCTATTCCTTACATGTCCTAATACAACCCAAACAGTTAGCTATAAAAGCACTCATATATATTCAACCACCATTATTCCCACCTGACACGTCTTCATTTCTCTATCATAATATAAGTTCTTGTTTATCATTTCCTAAGATGATGGAAAGCTGGAATATTTCCTAAATTATGAGCAGGAATTCAGTAGCACTCAGTATTCTGCATAAAAATGATGATTTCTTGGCCTGTTTTATAGTATTAATGTATTCATTCTGATTCTCAGAATTTTCATGATTGTCACAGCACCCATCATCAGAATAATTTAAGAATAATTTTCTATATTTCAGTAAGAATTGAGAAGGAGGTTTTCCAGATAGATGTGTTCAAAATGCAGAATCAGAAATGTCACATTTCCCAGCTTGGGCGCCGAGGGGTCAGAGGAGGTTGGGGGAGGGTGGGGGTGGAGGGTAATGAAGACCTGCCCTTCACAGCTGCAACTATCTGCCAAGCTTTGTCTTCCTGGAGATCAAATTAAATTCAAGGCTATTGAACTCTTCTGCAGAAAACACGAGAGCTTTGGGCCAATATGGCATTGCACTGCAAGGCTTCCCAGGTGCTTGCACATGATTCCTTCTCTTGGCTGCTTTGCCTTTCTCGGATCTATGAATCATTTTGTTCTCAGCAAAGGTCCTTTGATCTTCCTGTTTTGCTCTCTGTCCTCCTTGTCACCTCTATCTCCTGTTTTTTTTTACCATTTACAAGCACCCTGATTCTACAACTCTATGAGGTGAGTCAGAGGCTCACATGCCTATAGGCCTATTTTGGTGACACAAATAAAGAAATTCAGCTTAAGTAAAAATAGTGGAAAACTAGAGGGAACATGACTGCATTTATTTCAGATTACTAGTTGCCGCTGGGAAAAATGGGATAAATATAGCCAAAATTAAAAAGGAATTTTTTGAACTCCACAGACTAATTAGAACATGTTTGTGGGCACATTTGACCTGTAGCTGGCCTTTTTTCCCCCTTAAATTTGATACTCTAGGATTAATCCATCAATTATACCAATACAACTGTAGGGATTTATGTCTCGATGCCAACTTTATTTTAGTCAATTCTCTTACTTTTATTGAGTCAGGAAATTAGGTGTATCACTGTTCAAAATTATCTTTTCCTCCATATTACAATATCATTATATGTCCAAATCAATGATTATGTTGTTGTTGTTCAGTCACTCAGTAGTATCCTACTCTTTGTGACCCCATGGACTGCAGTACACCAGGCTTTCCTGTCCTTCACTATCTCCCAGAGTTTGCTCACATCTATGTCCATTGAGTTGATGATGCCATCCAACCATCTCATCCTCTGTCACCCCCTTCTCCTCCTGCCCTCAATATTTCCCAGCATTGATTACATACCTTAAATAAAGCATAATTTAGTTTATGAAACTCAATTATATGAAATATATGAAACTCTGTTATATGCACCACTTTAGGTAAATAATTATTAGGTTGGTGTAAATGTAATTGCAGTTTCAGGCTGAATTTTAAATCATTATAATAAAAATAAGAACCATTACAATCAACACATTTTGCCAATAAGAAATGTTTGTTTATTCCTGTAGCTTAAAAATCCATGCTTTGGAATTCCATGAACTCCTGTAAAGCATTTTATGCCTCCTGCTGGTTATGGAAGCATTTTCCCTGCAAAAAGTTATTGAGATCCTTGAAGGAGTAATAGTTGGTTGGCAAGAGGTCAGGTAAATATGGCAGATGAGGCAAAACTTTGTAGCCCAATTCATTCAACTTTTGAAGTGTTATGGGACATGCTATGGGTGTTGTCGTGGAGAAGAATTGGGTCCTTTCTGTTGACCAACGCCATATGGAAGTGTTGCAGTTTTTGGTGCATTTCATCGATTTGCTGAGCATCCTTCTCAGATGTAATGGTTTTGCTGGGATTCAGAAAGCTGTAGTGGATCAGGCCAGCAGCAGATCACCAAACAGTGATAAAGACCTTTTTTTGGTGCAAGTTTGGCTTTTGGAAATTGGAGCTTCTTCTTGGTCCAACCACTGAGCTGGTCATCACTGATTGTTGTAAAAAAATCTGCTTTTCATCACACGTCACATCCAGTCAAGAAATGGTTCATTGTTGTTGTGTAGGATAAGAGAAGACAACATTTCAAAAGGATGATTTTTTTGATTTGCAGTCAGCTTTTTCACCTTTCCAGTTTGCTTCAGATGCTGAACAACTGTAAAATGGTTGAGGTTGAGTTCTTTGGCAATTTCTCATGTAGTTATAGGAAGATTAGCTTTGACGATGGCTCTCAATTGGTCATCATCAACTTCTAATGGCCGGCCACTATGTTCCTCATCTTCAAGGCTCTCCTTTCCTTTGACAACCTTGCAAACCACCACTGCACTTTACAAGCAGTTGCTGGGCCAAGTGCGCTGTTGATGTTGTAAGTTATCTCTGCTGTTTCTAGAACTCATTTTGAACTCGGATAAGAAATTACTAGAATTTTCTCTTTGTCTAATGTCATTTCCCTAATATAAAATAAATATAAAATAAATAGCAAGTAATTGTTGTGCAGAGAATTTTGTAGGCAGAGAACCTGGCAGGCTACAGGCCATGGGGTTGCAAAGAGTTGGACATGCCTGAGCGACTAATGCAAGGGTGAGTGGCAGTGTTACAGAGCTGGCAGTAATAAAGACACCCATCCTGTCTGAATCAAGGCTCAGAGCAAGGCTGTCTATTTCTGATTTACTGAGTTTTCTATTCTGCCATGGTAATTTCTCAACAACTACTCCCCAGAGTAATTTACTGTCTTGTTAAATCTTAAATACTGATAGTGGAACTCTGTTCTGTAATTCTCATGCTTTTATTTTTTTAATTTCTCAAAGATTAAGATGAAAGCATTAGTGATTAGTCTAAGATACCTGATGATATTCAGGTCTTTGAGCCTAGTGATGAGAGGTATACAGATGAAGTTCTCATATCTCAAAACAGACAAGTCAAATCTGATGCATGGAAATTGTTACATCCTTTGCTTTTGTGCTATAGGAGAGATTTTTAATAACAGTCATTCATAAGATAATGTGCTAGGTTGGATTTTTAAAATTCTTAGCCAATAATAGTTAAAACCTTAAGGGAACATCTATTATGTGCAAAGCATATGATAAATACCCTATGGAATTAACTATTTTATTTTTGTAGCAATCTAGTGACTTAGATAATATTTTATCTGTTTTAAAGATATGAAGACTGATACTTTCACAATATAAGAGATTTGCCCCCCAAAATTTGTTCAGTACCTAGAGTTAGCCAAACTTGGGGTTAAGGGCACAGTCTTACAGACCACCAGAGTTTTCCTAAGACTTCTGACACCAATTGCCAGTTTGGCAGTTTCCCAAAGTAGAAGAGAGTTTCTGTAATTTGCTAATAAGACTCACAGAAATCACTGAAGCCTACTATAGTCACAGTTTTGTTTATTACAAGCAAAAGAGGCACAGGAAACAGATGCATTGGGTGGAATCTGGGACTGAGAAGGCTCCAAATGTAGTTTCTACGTCTCCAGGTTTGCTTTATCCATCTGGCATCAATGTGTGTCACAATACATGCACGCATTATAGTCAACCCAAGAAGTTTCTATACACAGGACGTAGATAGGATGTCTTCATTATATAGACAATATGGATTGAATATTTGCCCAAATGATTGAACTCAATATCCAACTACTCTGAGAGTTAGGCTGATAGCACAGTAGCTAAAGCCACATCTCTCTTTCTCTCTCTTTTTTTTTTTTTGGCCTGGCCAGCCCCCATCCTGAGACATCTCATTAACATACACTTTCATATCTAGGGGCCTGGTCGTCTAAACATTCAGATGTGGCCCTAGGGGCCCACTGTAAATAACAAAGACACTCTTATCATTCAGGAAATTCCAAGGGTTTAGAGGCTGCCTTCCATGCACCAGAGACAAAGATCAGCTGCATTCTTTATTACATACTCAGTTAATAAATTTCAGAATTGAGATTTAATACTAGATCTATTAGGCTCCAGATAGTAGGATGTGCATTTTTTTATCATTTGCCTAGCACAGTACCAAACACGTAGTAAGTGCCCAATAAATCTTAATTAAATAAAAGAACAAGTCAGATTTCTTTTTCCATCTGCACAGACAGGGTAAAATTTCATAGCATAGGTAGATACTCCCAAGGGTGGGTAATTTTGTCATTTTATGAATGATATTCTCAGGGTCAGTTGTTAATTATAAAACCTTTAAAATGAGCTTTTGTTCTAAAAACAGCTTGCTGTACTGCGTTCAGTTGTGTCTGATTATTTGCAACCCCATGGACTGTAGCCCACCCGGCTCCTCTGTCCATGGGATTTCCCAGGCAAGAATACTGGAGTGGGTTGCTATGTCCTCTCCAAGGGATCTTCCTGATCCAGGGATTGGACCTAAGTCTCTTGCATCTTCTGCATTAGCAGGAAGATTCTTTATGATTTGTCACTTGCTATGGCTAATCATCAAGACAAGAGGGAGGGTCTGGGAAGGGGGATATAATGCTTGTGACAACTGACTACAGATGAGACTGAGTATAAACTAGTTTAAGGCTGTTCTTGGGTGGGAGAATATAATTTCTTAAGAGACCCTACTCTGTTGAGTAATGCGTGAGTATGATCATATGAAATTTTCTTTTACCTAAGGTATAAGCTCTGCTATAAAGAGTACTTACGTTTAAGTAAGATAAAAAATATATTATGAAAGGCAAACTAATAATCAGCCTATTAGGGTTTGTGTAGTGAGCTCATTGGAGAAATGTGAGTGAGGAAAACACTTTTTGCAAGGGAAATCAGGATTTATTTAAATTATGAAATTCAAATCTGTCTTAAAAATCTCTGTATGTTGCTATAAAGAAAGGCTCTGATCCAGTTTAATTAAAGAGCCTCTATGAAGTCTTTAGTCAAAAGCAGATTATAGGAAACCATATTTCTCTTTTCTCTCCTTCATCTACTCTCCTTTTCATTTTTCTGTATATTATACTATCAAATGGAATTAAAGGAAACAAAGCCTAACCTGTAAATCAAAGTGGATGTCTCCTTTTCAAGTGATGGCCTGCAAAAGAAGGAGGATGGATGGAATAACCTTTTTGTGTGACATATCCTTGGGAAATTTTCTGACGTTGGTGATGGACAGGGAGGCCTGGCGTGCTGAGATTCATGGGGTCGCGAAGAATCGGACACAACTGAGCGAATGAACTGAACTGAACTGAATCACTAACATGGGAAGATAAAGAGAGATGTTTTAGGTGTGTTCCCAGACTTCTAATAGTTGTGCTTTTTTTTCGTTTTTTAGTGTATTGAAATTATTTTATTTTTGATTTTGCATCTCAGAATACATCTACATGGCTATGCTACTGCAATTGTGTTCATTTTATCTGTGACAAAGAATGGAAGTTGGAAATGTTGTAGTTACTGAACCACATCTCTTACACATTTCACGTAATTGCTCATTAACCCAGTGCTGTTCTGACTGAAACTATGGTCGTAATAGTATGTTATGAGGAACTTATGTCAAAATAGTGTCATAGCCACTTAAAATCTCATGTAAAGACAATTCAAAGGACCACATTTACATGTGCAACACCGGCATCTTGAGAATGTTAACTAGAAGGAAAGTAGTAAGATAAATTCATACATCATTTCTCCCAAAATGAAGAATCTATTTGCCTTTAATGGTCAATATATAGCTTAATGTCTGTTAGCAGAGGACTGTGGGTATGCCTTCTCTCAAGCTTTTTTCCTTTATTTCCAGGAACCACAAATCAATGCAGGACTGAGTTCTCAATCCTGGCCTCCTGAAATGGCCTTCTAACCATAGTCTTGGACATACTTAACTTCTGTTCTCCTTTTGAAATGGCTTTGTAAGTAGTTCTGTATTCTATAAACCTATAGTATCATCTTCCTCTATAAGAAATTGATCTTAGAAACATCCACATCTCTCAATATAGAACTTATTTAATAAATACAACAGTCCCCTTTATTCAAAGAGCATACATTCCAAAACCACCGGTGGATGCCTGAAACTGCAGACAGGACTGAACCAACATAAAACAAAAAATATATATATATATACACACACACATACATGGCTTCCCTGGTAGCTCAGCTGGTAAAGAACCCACTTGCAATGCAGGAGGCCTTGGTTCTATTCCTGGGTGGGGAAGATCCACTGGAGAAGATAGTCTACCCATTCCAGTATTCTCCGTCTTCCCAGGTGGCACAGACAGTAAAAAATCCACCTACAGTGCAAGAGACCTGTGTTCAATCCCTGGGTCAGGAAGGTCCCCTGGAGGAGGACATGGCAACCCACTCCAGCATTCTTGCCTGGAGAATCCCCATGGACAGAGGAAACTAGCAGGCTGCAGTCCATGGGGTTGCAGAGTCAGACAGGACTGAGTGACTAAGCACAGCACAGCACATACATATATGTCTTCCCAGGTGGCTCAGTGAGAAAGAACCCACCTACCAATGGGTCCAATCCCTGGGCTGGGAAGATCCCCTTGAGAAGGAAATGGCAACCCATTCCAGTATTCTTGCCTGAGAAATCCAATGGACAGAGGAGCCTGGAGGGCTACAGTCCATGGGGTCGCAGAGAGTGGGACTCGACTTAGGGATTACACAACAACAACGACAATATATGTATGTGTTTTCCTACACATACTCACCTACAATAAAGTTTAATTTATAAATGAGGGATAGCAAGAGATTAACAGTAAACAATAACAAAATTCAACAATTATAATAATATACTGTAATAAAAGTGCTGTGAATGTACTCTCTCTCTCTCTTTCTTAATATATCTTATTGTGTTAACACAAATTTGACACCCTTTACATCTTAACTAGGGCTTCCCTGATAGCTCAGTTGGTACATAATCTGCCTGCAATGCAGGAGACTGCAGGTTTGATTCCTGGGTCAGGAAAATCTGCTGGAGAAGGTATAGACTAGCCATTCCAGTATTTGGGGGCTTCCCTTGTGGCTCAGCTGGTAAAGAATCCGCCTGGGTTTGATCCCTGGGCTGGGAAGATCCCCTGGAGAAGGGAAAGGCTACCCACTAGGGAATTCCATGGACTGTACTGTCCCTGGGGTTGCAAAGAGTAAGACTCAACTGAGCAACTTTCACATCTTAACTAAGCACTTATCTGCACTGTAATATTTGCAGTTTGAGGTGCAACAACAAAACTAGCACACGTTTCTTTCTCCCTCTCCACAATTTCACAGATAGAAATTTGTTGTTACTGCAGAACTTAGCAACCTCAACAAACAATCTTTTTTCCTTTCCTTATTAGATAGAGAACTTTGACTTTTTCACTTAAAGGGCCCACTTTATGGATTCTCTTCAGTGTATGTGAATTGTCAAGGTCACTCATTTTGTACTTTGTGGTTGTTATTAAGTAAAATAAGGGTCCCAAGCACTATTATACCTGGACATTTGATCTGATAACTGAGATGGTGACTAAGTGAAAAATGCGTGGGATCTTCTGGACAAAGGGATGATTCACATCTCAGGAGGGATGAAATGGGATGGTGCAAGATTTCATCACACTACCTAGGAAGGTGGTGATGGTGGTTTAGTTGCTAAGTTGTGTCTGATTCTTGCGACCCCATGGACTGTAACCTGCCAGGCTCCTCTGTCCATGGGATTCTCCAGGCAAGAACACTGGAGTGGGTTGCCATTTCCTTCTCCACCACTTAGGAAGACACACTATTTAAAACATGTGAAATGTTTATTTCTGGAACTTTCCTCATAATATTTTTGGATTGCACTGACCAAGTGTAAAAGAAACCTTCAAAAACAAAACCACAGATAAAAGAGGACCACTGTCCTAAGAAAAAATAATTATTAAAAAAAATAGTATTTCAACAATCCCTCAAATTCTCATTTGGGCTTCCCTCGTGGCTCAGTGGTGAAGAATCCACCTGCCATGCAGGAGACCTGGGTTCAATCCCTGGGGCAGGAAGATTCCCTGGAGAAGGAAGTGGCAACCCACTCCCAGTATTCTTGCCTGGGAAACTCCAGGGACAGAGGAGCTTGGAGGGCTTCAGTCCATGAGGTCCTGAAAGGGTTGGACACCATTTAATGACTAAATAACAACCAACAAAAAAATTCTCATTAAATGATGCATCTTGCAATAATGTTTGAGATAATTACTCCCACAGTCCTTAACAAGTATTTATTGGAATGTGTTAGGCGTTTTAGAGTACAAATAAAGACTTGTTCCCTGACTGAAAGGAGCTTGCAAGGTTTATTTCGCTAAAGTATATCTGTCTTTAGTCTGAATCCAAATACAAAAAGGTAAATTCTCACTGGGAATGATGTGTGATTTGGCATCTGGGGTAGGTAACGCATGGACAAACATTGGAGGGAGGTATGTTTCAGCAGCTAGTAATATGTATAGAGGAGGGAAAAATTTCCTTTTTCCTGTATGCAATTTGGGCTCCATGGCTGGGATCTTATAAATTAGACTATTGAAAGACAGATTAATAAGAAAAACTAGCAGGCTTCCCTTGTAGCTCAGCTTCCCTTGTAGCTCAGCTTCCCTTGTAGCTACCTCCAATGCAGGAGACCTGGGTTCAATTCCTGGGTTGGGAGGATCCCTTGGAGAAGGAAATGGCAACCTACTCCAGTATTCTTGCCTGGAAAATCCCATGGACAGAGGAGCCTGGCAGACTATAGTCCATGGGATCACAAGAGTTGGACATGCCTTAGTAACTAAACCACCATAGCAGAATTTTATTAATACATGTGTTGCACATACCTCATGGGAACACATGATGATGAGTAACCCAAAGGGGAGGTTAGAACTTGGGCTTAAATATCATCTTAGACTAAAGAAAGGAAAAGGGGTTTGGGATTTTTAGATGGTGGAGGCAAGTTGTGGGAAGATGACTGACACTATGCAGGGCCCTGTGGGGCTCTTGGACCTTCCCCCACTTCCTTGGTTATAGGAAACAGCCCTCATTCAGTCTCCATACCTTCCTTGAGTTCCAAGAGGGCAGATTCAAGCAGTTGTTAATTAGGTAAGGGAAAGAATGGAAGGCCAAGGGGAAACACAGTCAAGAGCAGCGTTGGGGCAAGGTCCTGTTTCCCCATCAAAAGACACACACAACAATATTTTTGAGCTATTGAGCAGATACTGAAACCTCCTCCAGATGGAAGAAGTTAATGATTAACAATGGTATATTACCCACAGGGGCTCCCCTGATGGTTCAGTGAGTAAAGAATCTGACTGCAATGCAGGAGAGGTAGGAGACGAAGGTACAACCCCTGGGTGGGGAAAATCCACTGGAGGAGGCCATGACAACCCACTCCAGTATTCCTTCCTGGAGAATCTCTGGCAGGCTATAGTCCATAGGGTTGCAAAGAGTCAGACACAACTGAAGCTACTGAGTGTATGCACACATACACACACCCTTTTGTCTGGCAAAGCAATAAAGTTATTCTTTTCTACTTCACCCAAAACTGTCTTCTAAATTGGATTTGACATCATGATTCGGAATGGTATGGTCAAGGAGGTTTATTCTACTAAGGTTTGTTTTGCAGATTTAAGTTGGTGCCTTCTCCATTAATAAGAGTTACTTAGAATTTCCCTCCTCTTAGCTTGGGAGAGGGTGAGAGACATCTTTACAAATGTAAATTTTCTCTACTAAAGGAAAATGTAGGCACTGTTTTTAGAGCTTTTTTTTCATTCACTTGTTCATAATGGCCTTTAGCTCAAAAAAGCCATATGCCAAAGAGGCATGTTTTGGGATAGCTTATTCTGTACTCTTCACAGAGAACTGCTACTGTTGATGCTAATTTGTAATGAAGGGGAATAACTTTGGTCCAGACACACTTCATCCATTAGAGTTTAATTCGTCTTTTTTTTTTTCACTTTTATTTTCACAAAAGGTAAAGTATTTTTTAATCTCACTTATTTTACGTATGTGTGGTGCCCTTTAAATTTCTCTGAATCACTTGAAAGTTAATAGGGTAATTTTGATTGCATGTATAGCTGATTGCATATACCAAACTGCAACTGAATATTTAGCTAGAATGACTAATAGTATAATATAAATGTACATGGCAAAGAGGAAAAAAATAGAAGAATTGAGTTTCTTCTATTGAGCAATACTGAGAGTTTATCTTATGTAAAATATTTAGATTGGTCTAGGTGCTTAGTGCGTGTGCTAAGTCACGTCAGTCATGTTGAACTCTTTGTGACCCTCTGGACTGTACCCCTCCAGGCTCCCTGTCCATGAGATTCTCCAGGCAAGAATCCTGGTTGAGTGGGTTGTCATTTCCTCCTCCAGGGGAATCTTCCCAACCCAGGGATTGAACCTGTGTCTCTTACGTCTCCTGCACTGGCAGGCAAGTTCTTTACCACTAGTGCCTCCTGGAAAACCCAGGTGTTTAGTGATTACTGGCAAAAACCATATAAGCAAAAACAAAATCAAAGAACTATATATAGATCATCACAACAAAGAATGACACTCAAATAATAACTGAAGTGGTTATTATTATTGCAGTTTTTAAACTGTTGTCTTACCAACAGGAGTAACAAGATTGATGATAACTGCTCTTGAGACAAGGTATAATTTCTGTCTTATTAAATGCATATTCTAGATGTTCATCAGACCGAATTAAATCTGTTCCCTGGTGTTTCTACATTAGTGATTTTTTCCGATTATTTTTCTGTTGCTAAGAATACACATTGTGTAACTATGGTCTCTTTGTGACCACTGACTGTCAGTGACAATTATAATTTAAATAGCCCAGGCAAGGAAAATTTAAATTTGAACCAGCCAGTAGTTATCATCAACATATTGCTGAAACAAACTCATTTACACTGAGCAGGCTAAGAATGAAAATAACTGAATTTAAAATATTTAAAATAATATATATTATTTTCTTTGTAGTAATCTTAGTAAATGTAAGTAAGATCTCAGTAAGATCATTTTTTAAAAAATTATTTATTTGGGCCATGTTGCCTGGCTTGTGGGATTTAGGTTCCCTAATCAGGGATTGAACCCATGCCCCCTGCAGTGGAAGCTTGGCATCCTAACCACTGGACTGCATGGGAATTCCTAGATAATTGGGTTTTGATTAATTAGAAAAAGTTATCCGTATGAAATAAATTCAGGTAGAGAAATAAGAAATTTAAATATCATTCAAGGAATGATAATAATTTTCCTAAGTTTCAGTGGACAAAGCTCAGTTTATCTATCTATTAAAAGAAACAAACACTGCTCTTAACAGCAAAAAGGATGCTTTGAATCTCTCAATAGAAATGCTTTAAGCATTGTTTGTGTAGTTGGGGTGATGAATTTGCATTAAGCATCCCCAATCTCAACTCATTTCCTTCATTTTAAAGAACACTGGCTGTGGATAATTGGTTAATGAATAAGGGAAAGCATCAAGAGTTCCAAGAGGGCCAGAATAGATCAGCACAAAATATGCTGCTTTGAAATAAGGATTATGTTAAGCTAAAGGTCATTAAAAACCACAGATTTAAGAAGAGATCTTTACCTCCCACTAACTGCCTAAAAAATAAAGCATAAATTCTGTCTTTTGTATAGAAAATTTACATTAGTAAAATAAATTTCCATTTGTAAATCTGTCTCTATACCAGGAAGAGTGCTAATCCTGGAGACAACACTTATCACCTGAGAGAATCTCCCCTATATAACAAGACAACCCTTACTTACCACACAGTTTTTCCCCTTCCCTTCCCACAGCTTGCCTCCCCCACCTGGAAGCCCCATACCCTGTTTCCTATTTGTGACCTAAAAAGGTACGGATGTGTGTGCTAAACCATTAAGTTGTGTCCAACTCTTTGCAACCCTTTGGACTGTAGCTCACCAGGTTCCTCTGCCCTTGGAACTTTCCAGGCAAGAATACTGGATTGCGTTGCTATTTCCTTCTGCAGCAGATCTTCCTGACCCAGGGATCGAACCCAAATCTCCTGTATCTCTGGGTCTTCTGTATTGCAGGTGGATTCTTTACTCACTGAGCTATTGAGGAAGCCCTAAAATGGTATACAGGTCTCAATCATCTGACGAGTCTCATTTCTTTTTGAAACTAGCATGCATAGGAAACCAAAAATAAATAAATAAATAAATAACCACCAAAACAGGGAATAATGTATGTATACACACAACGGATTCACTTTGCTGTACACTAGAAACAACTTTGTAAAGCAACTATACACCAATAAAAATTAATTAAAAAAATAAAGAAGAAATTCAGTAAAGGCAATTGCACCAAGGAAAAAAAAAGAAAAAAGGAACCCCTGTGCATACACATAAACATATTTTTCCTCTTGTTAATCTGTCTTATGAGTTTGGTTCCCATGTCCCAGCTGTTGAATCTAGGAGGGTGGAGGGAAGAAATTTAACCTCTCCTACAAGTTCAAAGCACACAGGGTAAGTAAAGAAAGATGCTCCTTGAGGTTGTCAGGAAGGAGAAAAGGAATTCCTAAAGAAGAAACCCTCTAAGCTGAGTCTTCAAGACTGACTAGTTTTCTAGGGTAGTATATATTGGGGAATAAGAGGACATGGGAGGAAAAGCATGTTGTAGTGAATGAAGTCAAGTCGGGCATGGTGTGTTTGAGAGAAAAACCACAGGCTTCAAATGGCATCACTTGTGCTAAAAGCCCATGATACCAAATCTAGGTTTAATACTTGACCTAATTATGGTTTTGATCTTCCCCAGAAATGTAATCTTGATCTCTGGTGGCCTCTGCCTGCAGTGGCTTGAAGTAAGATTTTGGTTCCCGGCCAGAGACTGTAGACAGGCCTCAGCAATGAGGGTGCTGGATCCTACCCACTATACCAGTGGCCAGGGATCCATCAGCTGCCTAGAAATGAATTTCCACAGAGAGACAGAAAGTAGTGAAACAAGTACTGTGTTTATTAGGAGGAAAAATGGTACATGTGGATAGACACACGGGCAGGCTGAGAGAGAGAGAGAGGTTCATGCCTGCATGGTAGTTTGAATCACTTTAATGGGACATTTCTTCAGGGTTTCCTTTGGTGAATCACTTTGCTTTGCCTGGTTCTGAATTTGTATTTGGTATATCTCAGGGGGTCCCCCCGCATCTCTTAGCCAAGATGGATTCCAGTGAAGAGGCCTATAGGTAGTTGATACCATCCTCCCTGTTTGACCTTCAAGGGGCCTTTCTGACCTTCAAGGGGCCTTTCTGCACATGTGTAGTTGGGAAGGTTAAGGTTTCTTTGACTTGGGAATGAGGAATCTGTGGTCATTTATCTCTTATCTGGGCAGGGCTTAGCTTCTCCTCCCTCCTGCTATTTTGGAGTATCTGAACTCCAGCAAGAATACACAGAACTGTACAAAAAAGATCTTCACGACCAAGATAATCACTATGGTGTGATCACTCACCTAGAGCCAGACATCCTGGAATGTGAAGTCAAGTGGGCCTTAGAAAGCATCACTACGAACAAAACTACTGGAGGTGATGGAATTCCAGTTAAGCTATTTCAAATTCTGAAAGTTGATGCTGTGAAAGTGCTGCACTCAATATGCCAGCAAATTTGGGAAACTCAGTAGTGGTCACAGGACTTGAAAAGGTCAGTTTTCATTCCAATCCCAAAGAAAGGCAATGTCAAAGAATGCTCAAACTACCACACAATTGCACTCAT
>NW_011495026.1:7317613-7333859 GCF_000754665.1 Bison bison bison | reverse complement strand
GCAGAGGAACCAGAGATCAAATTGCCAACATCTGCTGGATCATCAAAAAAGCAAGAGAGTTCCAGAAAAACATCTATTTCTGCTTTATTGACTATGCCAAAGCCTTTGACTGTGTGGGTCACAATAAACTGTGGAAAATTCTGAAAGAGATGGGAATACCAGACCACCTGACCAGCCTCTTGAGAAACCTATATGCAGGTCAGGAAGCAACAGTTAGAACTGGACATGGAACAACAGACTGGTTCCAAATAGGAAAAGGAGTACCTCAAGGCTGTATATTGTCACCCTGCTTATTTAACTTCTACGCAGAATACATCATGAGAAACGCTGGTCTGGAAGAAACACAAGCTGGAATCAAGATTGCTGGGAGAAATCTCAGTAACCTCAGACTTTATTTTTTGGGCTCCAAAATCACTGCAGATGGTGACTTCAGCCATGAAATTAAAAGACGCTTACTCCTTGGAAGGAAAGTTATGACCAACCTAGATAGCATATTGAAAAGCAGAGACATTACTTTGCCAACAAAGGTCCATCTAGTCAAGGCTATGGTTTTTCCTGTGGTCATGTATGGATGTGAGAGTTGGACTGTGAAGAAGGCTGAGCGCCGAAGAATTAATGCTTTTGAACTGTGGTGTTGGAGAAGACTCTTGAGAGTCCCTTGGACTGCAAGGAGATCCAACTAGTCCATTCTGAAGGAGATCAGTCCTGGGTGTTCTTTGGAAGGAATGATGCTAAAGCTGAAACTCCAGTACTTTGGCCACCTCATGCGAAGAGTTGACTCATTGGAAAAGACTGATGCTGGGAGGGATTCGGGGCAGGAGGAAAAGGGGACAACAGAGGATGAGATGGCTGGATGGCATCACTGACTCGATGGACGTGAGTTTGAGTGAACTCCGAGAGTTGGTGATGGACAGGGAGGCCTGGCATGCTGCAATTCATGGGGTCGCAAAGAGTTGGAGACGACTGAGCGACTGAACTGAACTGAACTCCAGCTGCTTAGCCTGGTGCCCATCTGTCTCCTGCCTCAATCTTAATCAACCAGTTTGGAATTTTCTGGTCAGCACTAATGTGGTGACCTCTCATACGGGACCTCTTCATCCCTGAGGAAAAAGAGGCAACCTGCATGATAAAAGCCTGTGCTGGTCCTTTCCCTAGTAAGATGTCCTGGCCTAAAAAGCCATCCTTTTCTTTTTCATCTCATCTAGCAACTAGATGAGATGCTGCCTGATTCAAATATTGTTGAATAAAACCAATTATAACTTCATATTTCCTTTGTTGAATTTTGTTTCTTAACAAAAGAAAATTGGCTGTAGTTAAGGATCCCTGGGGTGGAGAGTGTTGGGAAAAGCATACAGGCTTTCTAAGATTACACTTGCTCATATGGCATCAAGATGATAATAAGGTCTTTTAACTAAACTGTGTGTGTAAGTGGTTATATGATAAGTGTTTTAAATTGTGTTTTGTGGCTTTTTAATTTTATTAAAGTTACATACATAAATGCTCTTAAATGACACTATTTCTATAAAGCTTTTGAATAAACAAGTTATTTTTTATTCCATTGTTCTCCATTACTCCATTCCCCTCCCTTCTCTACCATTCCCTGGAAATAACCCTGGAGGTGACCAAATTCAGCTCTTAATTGTTTCCTCCTGTGTTTGCTCTAAATACCCAAGTAACATGCTTGTGTTAATTTTTAGAATTAGTTTTATATATTTTTTTATTTTTACTATAGGAGGATGAGAATTTAATAGGTTGACTTAATTTGTTCAGTCGGCTGTAACAAAACATCACAGACTGGGTGGCTTATAAACAATAAACATTTATTTCACACAGTTCTGGAAGTTGTAAAATCAGAAGATTAGAGTGTCAACACGGTCCAGTGAGGCTGTCTTTGGGGTCCCAGATTTCCTGTTGTACTCTTACGTTGCAAAAGGGGCAAGGCAGCTTTCTCAGACTTCTTCTTTATGGGCACTAATAATCCTTCTAAATAACCCACCTACCAATGTTACCAAGTACAAGTTCATGTCCATGACACACAGCGAGGCCAAGCAAACCTAAATGTTGGAGTGTTGGGGCAGAGAAAGGTTTATTGCAGGACCAAACAAGGAGAAAAGTGGTTGGTTCATGCTCAGAAACTCCCAATTTGTTGATGGTTTTGGGGGGAGGTGTTTTTAGAGGCAATATGTAGGGTGAAGGCTGCAGGGTGTGTGACTTTCTTCTGATTGGTTAATGGTAATCCTCTAAAATCAACTTCCTTCTTGGCTCATGATTCTATCTTTTCCTGTTTCCTGAGTAGACTTCTTTTTGATTCTAGAATCCTCAGGCACATAACTGGAACTGTTTTCAATGTCCAAGAAATGCATTTCAAAAATATAAACTTTTTATTAAAAACTATATATAGTAAAATCTCATAAAATAGAATTCAAATTTTATAGCCTGGCAATAATACTATCTATAACTTCTTAAAAATGTACCTACCTGTGGCTTAGACATATTGAAATTTCTATAGGGTTACCCCAGGGTTTATAGATAAATAAAACCTGCTGAGGGCTTCCCAGGTTGTATAGTGGTAAAGGATCCACTGGCAATGCAGCAGGCACAAGAGATGGGGGTTCAATCCCTGGCTTGGGAAGATCCCTGGAGGAGGCAATAGCAACCCATACAACAGTATGCTTGCCTGGAAAGTTCCACAGCCAGAGGAGCCTGGCGGGCTACAGTCCATGGGTCTGCAAAGAGTCAGACACGACTCAGCAAGTGCAAGTGTCCAAAACCTGAGTGTAATCTAAATTGGTGGCAGTCGTGGACAGCTGCAGAGTGAACAGTCCATCTAAAAGTGAACAGCCTCTGCTTAGTTCCAGCACACATTTGTCATATGGAAATTAGGGCCAATTTGTCACATACTTTTAGAGCTAGGTAAAGTCTCTCTCTTGGAGAAGGAAATGGCAACCCACTCCAGTGTTCTTGCCTGGAGAATCCCATGGACGGAGAAGCCTGGTAGGCTGCAGTCCATGGGGTCGCACAGAGTCAGACACGACTGAAACGACTTGGCAAAGTCTCTCTCTATAAAGATGTGGGCAACTAGCAAATATTTGAGAACCCCTCTGCTTGCCAAACAAAACCAAAGGTAGGATTCAGCTACCAGTTGCAACCTCTGCCTGCTCAAAGTAAGTTTATTGACTCTACCCCAGGCAGCAACTCATTCTTATTTTTTTAGCCTTTCTCATGTTGTTCATTTCACTTTAAGTACTTTTCCCTCTATATCTATTCAACTGTACCATTTTTCAATTTCTAGGTCAATTTTTACCTCCTCTTTCCTATTCTTTCTGCTTCAGTATCACCCTCCATTGGGATACTATGTGTTTATAATCTGATGATGTCTTTTGTGACTTTATCATTAACTATCTTTAATTTTACTATTAGTTCTGCCACTATTTTTAAAGTAAAGAAACTTTTTTTGTAGAAACACCCTTAAGAGATTTGTAGTCCAACTACTATTATGTAGAGAGAAGAAGATAAGTAAATTTTCCAACATCATATTGTAAGGTAGTTACAGATTGCAGAGGCTTTTTAAATTGCCTTGCATATAGTTAAGTGTTGGATACATATATGCTGATTGAAAAAAAGAGTCTACTATTGTAATAAATACCTTCTTTAGACTTTTGTTCCAATTTCTTAACATTTAAACATAAAATTCTAGAATCAACAATAAAAAAACCATAGTTTGCAATGTTATCTGTAAACTATAGTTCAGTTCAGTCACTCAATCATGACCGACTCTTTGTGACCCCATGAACAGCAGCATGCCAGGCCTCCCTGTCCATCACCAAGTTTTGGAGTTTACCCAAACTCATGTCCACTGAATTGGTGATGCCATCCAACCATCTCATCCTCTGTTGTTCCCTTCTCCTCCTGCCCTCAATCTTTCCCAGAATCAGGGTCTTTTCAAATGAGTCAGCACTTCACATCTGGTGGCCAAAGTATTGGAGTTTCAGCTTCAACATCAGTCCTTCCAATGAACACTCAGCAGTGATCTCCTTTGATGGACTGGTTGGATCTCCTTGCAGTCCAAGGGACTCTCAAGAGCCTCCTCCAACACCACAGTTCAAAAGCATCAATTCTTTGGTGCTAAGCTTTCTTTATAGTCCAAGTCTCACATCCATACATGACTAGTGGAAAAACCATAGCCTTGACTAGATGGATCTTTGTTGATAAAGTAATGTCTCTGCTTTTTAATATGTTGTCTAGGTTGGTCATAACTTTTCTTTCAAGGAATAAGTGTCTTTTAATTTCATGGCTGCAATCACCATCTGCAGTGATTTTGGAGCCCCCCAAAATAAAGTCAGCCACTGTTCCCACTGTCTCCCCTTCTATTTGCCATGAAGTGATGGGACAAGATGCCATGATCTTAGTTTTCTGAATGTTGAGCTTCAAGCCAACTTTTTCACTCTCCTCTTTACTATAATCTTCCTCTAAAAAAGTTATGTTATTATTTCTCAAAAAAAAAAAAATCCAAAACAATAGTATGCATTTTCATTCCCTATTAAGCCAAGAAAAATGAGTGTGCAAATTGCTTTTGTTTTTAAAAGGGAGCTGTGCCTCTGTTTAGAGTTAGAGGCAGTTTTAACTAGATTAACCATTTTTTCCTTCAGAATTTTAAGTACCATTTTTAAATACCAATTTTAATTTTAAATGCCATTCAAAATGTTAGTATGTAATTTTGACTCTTTGGTAATCATAGATGTTATTTTTTTTAATTATGAAATATTTCTAATTCACAGGAAACTATTAAAATCATATCACATAGACACATATGAACACCACTCAGATCTAACATAAATTACGATTTTTGCGCTTCAATCTGGAAATTTAGAGGCATTGTCATCCTATACTATCTTATTAAAACATATAGTACAATCACCAAGGAAATATTGGTCATAGTGTTTAGGCAGAAAAGAATGAACTTAAATGATTAGACTAAATCCAAGTACAGCATTGTAGGATTCTCCATTGTTTGAAATCTGAATCTAATTTTTAAAAATATCAGATACAGACCCCTGGGCAGCTTGCCAGGTGGTGCTCATGGTAAATAATCTATCTGCCAATGCAGGGGACACAAGAGACTTGTCTCAATCCCTGGTTTGAGAAGATGTCCTGGAGAAGGGAATGACAAAACACTCCAGTAGCCTTGCCTGGAAAATTCCACGGACAGAGGAGCCTGGCAAGCTGAAGTCCTTGGGACTGCAAAGAGCTGGACATGACTGAGTGACTGAGCACACACGCACACACACCTTAGCTCATGGCACATGATTTTTTCTTTTTCCTAGACCCCCTTTTATTTAATATTCATATTCCCCTTGTCTCTATGCTGTACTCCAATTTCTCTTCATCCATAGGCAGCAGTGACAGAATAAAGATGATGATAAATACTATGATATGTCTTCCATCGAAAGACAGGGTCTCCTTTTCCTTACCTGGTCTATGACCAACTACACTTCAATCAATCAGTCAGTTCAGTCCCTCAGTGGTGTCCAACTCTTTGTGACCCCATGGACTACAGCATGCCAGGCTTCCCTGTCCATCACCAACTCCTGGAGCTTACTCAAACTCATGCCATGGAGTTGGTGATGGAATCCAACCATCTCATCTTCTCTCTTCCCCTTCTCCTCCTGCCTTCAGTCTTTCCCAGCATCAAGGTCTTTTCAAATGAGTCAGTTCTTCTCATCAGGTGGCCAAACTATTGGAGTTTCAGCTTCAACATCAGTCCTTCCAATTAACACTCAGGACTGATCTCCTTTAGGATGGACTGGTTGGATCTCCTTGCAGTCCAAGAGACTCTCAAGAGTCTTCTCCAGCACCACAGTTCAAAAGAATCAACTCTTCTGCACTCAGCTTTCTTTATAGTCCAACTCTCACATCCATATATGACTACTGGAAAAACCATAGCTTTGACTAGATGGACCTTTGTCGGCAAAGTAATGTCTCTGCTTTTTAATATTCTGTCTAGGTTGGTCATAGCTTTTCTTCCAAGGAGCAAGCATCTTTTAATTTCATGGCTGCAATCACCATCTGCAGTGATTTTGGAGCCTAAAAAAAGAAAGTCTCTCACTCTTTCCACTGTTTCCCCATCTATTTGCCATGAAGTGAAGGGACCAAATGTCATGATCTTAGTTTTCTGAATGCTGAGTTTTAAGCCAACTTTTTCACTCTTCTCTTTCACTTTCATCAAGAGGCTCTTTAGTTCTTCTTCACCTTCTGCCATAAGGGTGGTGTCATCTGCATATCTGAGTTTATTGATATTTCTCCCAGCAATCTTGATTCCAGCTTGTGCTTCATCCAGCCCAGCATTTTTATGATATACTCAGCATATAAGTTACAAAATAAGCAGGGTGACAATATATAGCCTTGAGGTACTTCTTTCTTGATTTGGAGCCAGTCTGTTGTTCCATGTCCAATTCTAACTGTTGATTCTTGACCTGCATACAGATTTCTCAGAAGGAAGGTCAGGTGGTCTGGTACTCCCAGCTCATTAAGATTTTCTACAGTTTGTTGTGATCCACACAGTCAAAGGCTTTGGCATAATCAATAAAGCAGAAACAGATGTTTTTCTGGAATTCTCTTGCTTTTTCGATGACCCAAAAGATTTGGCAATTTGATCTCTGGTTCCCCTGCCTTTTCTAAATCCAGCTGGAACATCTGGAAGTTCATGGTTCACGTCCTGTTGAAGCCTGGCTTGGAGAATTTTGAGCATTACTTTACTAGCGTGTGAGCAATTATACAGTAGTTTGAACATTCTTTGGCATTGCCTTTCTTTGGGATTGGAATGGAAACTGACCGAGTTTTCCAAATTTGCTGGCATAATGAGTGTGGCACTTTCACAACATCATCTTGTAGGATTTGAAATAGCTCAACTGGAATTCCATCACGTCCACTAGCTTTGCTCATAGTGATGCTTCCTAAGGCCCACTTGACTTGGCATTCCAGGATGTCTGGCTCTAGGTGAGTGATCACACCATCATGGTTATTTGGGTCATGAAGATCTTTTTTGTAGAGTTCTTCAGTATATTGTTGCCACCTCTTCTTAATATCTCCTGGTTCTGTTAGGTCCATACCATTTCTGTCCTTTATTGTGCCCATCTTTGTATGAAATGTTCCCTTGGTATCTCTAATTTTCTTGAAGAGATCTCCAATCTTTCCTATTCTATTGTTTTCCTTTATTTCTTTGCATTGATCACTGAGGAAGGCTTTCTAATCTCTCCTTGCTCTTCTTTGGAATTCTGCATTCAAATGGGTATATCTTTCCTTTTCGTGTCTTTTCTTTTCTCAGCTCTTTGTAAGGCCTCCTCAGACAACCATTTTGCCTTTTTTCATTTCTTTTTCTTGGGGATAGTCTTTATCACTGCTTCCTGGACAATGTCACAAAACTCCATCCACAGTTCTTCAGGCACTCTATCAGATCTAACCACTTGAATCTATTTCTCACTTCCACTGTATAATCATAAGGGATTTGATCTAGGTCATACCTGAATGGTTTATGCTTTTCTCTACTTTCTTCAATTTAAGTCTGAATTTGGACTTAAATTGAAGGAGTTCATGATCTGAGCCACAGTCAACTCCCAGTCTTGTTTTTACTGACTGTTTAAAGCTTCTCCATTTTAGGTGCAGGAATATAATCAATCTGAATTCCGTATTGACCATGTGGTGATGCCCATGTGTGGAGTCCTCTCTTGTGTTGTTAGAAGAGGGTGTTTGCTATGACCAGTGTGTTCTTTTTGCAAAATTCTGTTAGCTTTTGACCTGCTTCATTTTTTACTTCAAGGCCGAATTTGCCTGTTATTCCAGATATCTCTTGACTTCCTACTTTTGCTTTCCAGTTCCCTTAATGAAAAGGACTTCTTTTTTTGGTGTTAGTTCTCAAAGGCCTTGTAGGTCTTCATAGAACCATTCAACTTCAGCTTCTTCAGCATTACTGGTTGGGGCATAGACTTGGATTTCTTTGATACTGAATGGGTTGCCTTGGAAACAAACAGAGATCATTCTGTCATTTCTGAGATCGCATCCAAGTACTGCATTTTGGACTCTTTTGTTGACCATGATAGCTACTCCATTTCTTTTTAGAGATTCTTTCCCACAGTAGTAGATATAATGGTCATCTGAGTTAAATTCACCCATACCAGTCCATTTTAGTTCACTGATTCCTAAAATGTCAATCTTCACTCTTGCCACCTCCTGTTTGACCACTTTCAATTTGCCTTGATTCATGTACCTAACATTCCTGGTTCTTTTTGCAATATTGTTCTATAAAGCATTGGGCTTTGCTTCCATCACCAGTCACATCCACAACTGGGTGTTGTTTTTGCTTTGGTCCCATCTCTTCATTCTTTCTGGAGTTATTTCTCCACTGATCTCCTGTAGCATATTGGGCACCTACCAACCTGGGAAGCTCATCTTTCAGTATCCTATCTTTTTGCCTTTTCATACTGTCTGTGGGGTTCTCAAGGCAAGCATACTGAAGTGGTTTGCCATTCCCTTCTCCTGTGGACCATGTTTTGTCAGAACTCTCCACCATGACCCTTCTGTCTTGGGTGGCCCCATATGGCATGGCTCATAGTTCCATTCAGTTAGACAAGGCTGTGGTCCATGTGATCAGATTGGTTATAAAGCCAAAAGGCTGAGAAGTGATGGTCTTCAACAAACAATGTGATCTCAACTATGTGATTAATCAGCAACTATAATGAAAGTGATGCTGTACAAACTCCTGGACTAACCTTTAAAAGTACTGCTCTCATGATCTGACTTCCTTGCTGGAGAAATCTTGTGGACAGGCCCTGAGTATACAGTTGAGCAGAAAAGCTTCCCAGGTAAGTCAAGGCTTCTAGCATCTCTGCCAAGGTGTCAGAAATGTGAAAGGATAGGTCTTGATCCTAGAGATCAACTTGACTACGGATATAAGACTTCTAATGCCCTCTGTGTATACCAAGTAGGCACAGGTATTGCCTATTCAAGCTGCTCCTGAGATCCTTACTCACAGACACGTGAGCAAAACGGAAGATCATTGTATTTAGCTGCTAAGTTTTAGAATGGTTGGTTATTCAACAAAGACAACTGGAACAACAGCCATATTATTGTGTTTAATGTACTTTTTTCCTCCCAGTGTGTGTGTTCTTACAAAATATGTGTGTCTTGTGGGTGGATATTTCATTTTTCTAAATGTTATTATAAAATATATCTAATTTTCTTTTCCACTAAGCACAATGTTTTTGATATTCATTTGTGTTGAAACTTAGGCATCTATATGTTACCTTAATTTGCTGTGTAAATTTATATGTTCATCCAGACATTTTATTTACTTTCTTTTCTTTTAGAGACCGACATTCAGATTGCCTCCACCTTGCAGCTGCTACACATAATGTTGTGATAAATATCCTAGAATCTCTCTTTACCTACTTGTGTGAGAATTTATTTGAGTTTATAAACAGAAAGTCTCTATCGCAAGCTGTGTCTACATTTTATTTGCCTCAGTAATGATAGATTCTCTCCAGTATGCCTGTGCCAGTTCATCCTTCTACTGGCAATGTATGGGAGTCTTATATCACCACTTTCTTTCCAATAATTGAAATCATCCAGCTTTCTCATTTTTTCCTGTATAATATTTTAAAATGAGATCTATTTTTAATGTATATGTTTCTAATTACCATTGACTTTGAATGGTATTTTTGCACACAGTGATCTTTTGTGTTTCCTTCTTTTAACTATATTTTTACCTTTCTCACTTCAGTATTTTTTTTGCCTAGAGTACATCTTTATATGTAGTATTAAATGGAATCTCATTTTCTTTTTCTCCATACAAGGAGCCCTTTCCTTCCTGTCTTTCTACTCTCCAAACTCTGCTAAACAGTATGTCCTTCCTGCACTGATGTGTGGCATCTTTTCTATCTTATAGTGAAAAAAAAAGTGTTAAGCACTCGGTGACATCCAACTCTTTGTGACCCTGGACTGTAACCTTCCAGGCTCCTCTGTCCACGGAATTTTTCAGGCAAGAATACTGGAGTGGGTTGCCATTTCCTTCTCCAGAGGATCTTTCTGACCCAGGGATCGAACTCATGTCTCCTGTGTCTCCTGCATTTTCAGGCAAATTCTTTATCCACTGAGTCATCATATACGATTGCATATACAATAGCTTCTTAAATGCTGTTGCATAAGAAATTCAATGTGAGTTATTTTATTTGATAAATCATTGAAAAAAATTCCATGAAGCAGTGTTATTTATAGTACTTACACTGAATTTGATAATTAATTATTTTATTGGGCTATATGTTGGTGTTTAGAGTTTTTGGTTGGAAAATATTCTATTTAATTTATTTGTATTTGCCTTATTGGTCTTTATAGACATATGAGCTCTATAAAATCCTAGATCCAAATAAAAATGTATTTGGTAATATATTTCAGCATAATTTTATAGGAAATTAAGTGGTGTTTTATCTATGTATGTTACATATTTTATATGAAGGCAATAACAGAATTATTTAAGCATAATTTTTCTACATATCATATGAGAGCATTACATGCTTAAATGGTTCTTAATAGTGACCTCATATAGAGAAGACCAGTGAAAACACCTTAAAACAACAGCAAACAATTCTGGGAAGAAGGACAACCATGAAGAACAGCAACAAAATCTGTCTTAGAACTGTCAGTTGATTTTTAGCAATAATTTGGGGAAAACTAATGACATAGCCTGGTTTCATGTGTTTCAGTTAAGTGACGTATAAATAAAAACACAAAAGCTGGAAATTAGATTTATTTATTAATAGTAATTCTCACCTGCCTAATTCAAAATGCCCAGAATCTTTCCTAACATTGAGCTTTTGAACTTCAAAAGCCCCATCTGTTGATAAAAATGAGCAATATTCGTAAGTCTGCAGCCTCTAATCTGGTGACATTAAAGGGAGAATCTGGGGACATGAAGTCCATGACTTAAAGCCTTATAACTTCCCAGAGGTCATCTTCTCCGACAGTATGTCAGAAAAAAAAGCAACAACCCGTTTCATTGTCATACCTGTAAACAATGCAGAAGACCAATATGGTTCAATCTTAACATTACATGTTTGTCTTACACTTAAAAAAGAAATAAACACTAACAAAATGCTTTGATGGCATTGCTCTCCAGAAAATCAAATTTTATACTGTCCATTATCTTTGAGGGCTTTATTTCTCCTAAGAACAATACGGTTTGACGGCAATGAAGACCAATAACGCTAGAGACAAAAATCTATTCATCTATTGAATGTGGGTGAATGAACCTGGGTTGAAAGTGTGTATATTAGATTGTTTCCAGTTTAGATTCTTAATAGAGTATCCCTTTTTTATGTTTCTACAGGATTTAAAACCAAACTGAAATCTGGATATTGATAAGCAACTGTTTCCCATAAACAATTATATGGTATGTCTTCAAGCTTGTGCTAAGGCACAACGAAAGACAGCAAATCTTAAGGTCTTATTTCTTTTTTCATGGAAAGCATATGACTTTAATTCACATGTACCTTTGGAATATTTCCACTGTTTGTGTACATCAGCAGTAGCATTTCAATAGAGCATTAAATTATAGTATTTCTGTTTTATTATTATTGGCAGGATTAGAAATGAAAGAAAATAAAATAGTGTGAATATGCTGTATATGGGAGTTATTTCAAAAGAGCCAATTTTACAGATTGTTTGCAAAAGATTCTCTTAAACTTGCAAAATAGTGTTTATTGTTTCTCAATCTTATATGCTTTATGAGTAGCTGTGATTTTTTTCTCTCTTTGCTTAGAAGAAGTCCCAACTGAAACTGGCTTTATTTCAACACTTCAAAATGAATTCCTCCAAATGGAATACAAATTGAATTGCTCTCAGGAATAAAATCACTTAGCTGCCATGAATCACAATTTGAGATTTTAAATGGCAAAACATTCTGATTAGTGTGTGTATGTGTATGTGTGTGTTCCAACATGTGTTCCCGCTTATATGCCAGAAGGAGGAATAATATATTTTTGACTGAACTGTGAAATTCACTTGGAATACCACTTTTACAGAAGTGGAAGACAAATTTTATCTTTGCCATGACTGGTTTTGAGAGTCAGAAATGGTAGTGTGTGATGATATTTTATAATATTCTCCTCTTTCCATTCATTTCCTAAGCTTTGTTATAGCAAATATTATACTTAGTTCAGTTCAGTCGCTCAGTCATGTCTGACTCTTTGCGACCCCATGAATCGCAGCATGCCAGGCCACACTGTCCATCACCAACTCCCAGAGTTCACTCAAACTCACATCCATCGAGTCGGTGATGCCATCCAGCCATCTCATCCTCTGTCGTCCCCTTCTCCTCCTGCCCCCAAACCCTCCCAGCATCAGAGTCTTTTCCAAAGAGTCAACTCTTTGCATGAGGTGGCCAAAGTATTGTGGTTTCAGCTTCAGCATCAGTCGTTCCAAAGAACACCCAGGACTGATCTCCTTTATTAGTGTACTGTATTATTTTCAAATATTTAACATATTTGATATATTTCAGGATGCAAATAACTTCAGCATCACCATTTGTTCCTTATTTTCAGGTATTTAAATAATGTTAAAGTTTCGTTTTTTTGGTTTATCAACTCCATTCAAACACACACTACACCTGAATTTGTGAAATATAAATGGTACCGTCAATGAAGTACCAGTATGTTATATTTAAATAGCTATTCCAAGAGTAAAGTTTATCAACATTTATTTGTTTTTCTAGTAATTGGAGGTTCCTTTTCTGCAATTGCAGGCTCCTATCCTCAGAGTTATTATTTCTAATTTTTTTCTTTCCATTCTCTTTCTTGAAGAAAGATTTACAGGGAATATTTAGAAGAGGGTATCAATTGCCAGACTGACTTACCTGGTTTCATTGCCTGAATTCTCCAAACCTCCAGAGTCTTTCAAAACACATTGTAAACAGAGTTAGGTACTCAGAATTCTTAGACTGCATTTCAAATATGCCCTTCCTCATTATTGCTAAAGTAGTTTTGTGTGAGTGTGTGTGTATGCTGTATTTAACTTTATTATTTTTTAGGTAATTCATGAATTACCTACACATGTAATTGACCAAACTGTAAGGTACTATTGTATAAATTTTTACTCTTTTGTATGGTTTCCTCCATTTATATAAAAATTATTAATTTTGCTTTTACAACTTTATTTTGGTTAACATTTTCACAGTATGAAGTTTTCTTCCTTTTACTTTGAACTTACTTCTTTGTATTTAGTGTGGTTTTTCTAGACGTGTATAGTTGAATTTTGATTTTTCATCAAATCTGATGTCTGTGTTTTAATTGGTGTGTATAGGTTGCTTATAATTAATGTTATTATTCAAATGGTTGAAATAAAACCTACTATCCTACTGCTATTTTCTATTAGTTCCATTTTTTGACTTATTTTCTCTATTTTCTGCCATCTTTTAGCTTATAAAAGGTGTAATTTCAGGATTCCATTTAATCACTTCTAATTATTAGGTAGGGAACAATGGCTGTGCTTTGCTGGAGCAGCCGTGAAGAGATACCCCACGCCCAGGGTAAGAGAAACCCAAGTAAGATGGTAGGTGTTGCAAGAGGGCATCAGAGGGCAAACACACTGAAACCATACTCACAGAAAACTAGTCAATCTAATCACACTAGGACCATAGCCTTGTCTAACTCAATGAAACTAAGCCATGCCCATGGGGCAACCCAAGATGGGTGGGTCATGGTGGAGAGATCTGACAGAATGTGGTCCACTGGAGAAGGGAATGGCAAATCACTTCAGTATTCTTGCCTTGAGAACCCCATGAACAGTATGAAAAGGCAAAATGATAGGATACTGAAAGAGGAACTCCCTAGGTCAATAGGTGCCCAATATGCTACTGGAGATCAGTGGAGAAATAACTCCAGAAAGAATGAAGGGATGGAGGCAAAGCAAAAACAATACCCAGCCATGGATGTGACTGGTGATAGAAGCAAGGTCCGATACTGTAAAGAGCAATATTGCATAGGAACCTGGAATGTCAGGTCCATCAATCAAGGCAAATTGGAAGTGGTCAAACAAGAGATGGCAAGAGTGAATGTCGACATTCTAGGAATCAGTGAACTAAAATGGACTGGAATGGGTGAATTTAACTCAGATGACCATTATATCTACTACTGCGGGCAGGAATACCTCAGAAGAAATGGAGTAGCCATCATGGTCAACAAAAGAGTCTGAAATGCAGTACTTGGATGCAATCTCAAAAATGACAGAATGATCTCTGTTCGTTTCCAAGGCAAACCATTCAATATCACAGTAATCCAAGTCTATGCCCCAACCAGTAACGCTGAAGAAGCTGAAGTTGAATGGTTCTATGAAGACCTACAAGACCTTTTAGAACTAACACCCCAAAAAGATGTCCTTTTCATTATAGGGGACTGGAATGCAAAAGTAGGAAGTCAAGAAACACCTGGAGTAACAGGCAAATTTGGCCTTGGAATATGGAATGAAGCAGGGCAAAGACTAATAGAGTTTTGCCAAGAAAATGCACTGGTCATAACAAACACCCTCTTCCAACAACACAAGAGAAGACTCTATACATGGATATCACCAGATGGTCAACACCGAAATCAGATTGATTATATTCTTTGCAGCCAAAGATGGAGAAGCTCTATACAGTCAGCAAAAACAATACTGCAAGCCGACTGTGGCTCAGGCCATGAACTCCTTATTGCCAAATTCAGACTTAAATTGAAGAAAGTAGGGAAAACCACTAGACCATTCAGGAATGACCTAAATCAAATCCCTTATGATTACACAGTGGAAGTGAGAAATAGATTTAAGGGCCTAGATCTGATAGACAGAGTGCCTGATGAACTATGGAATGAGGTTCGTGACATTGTACAGGAGACAGGGATCAAGACCATCCCCATGGAAAAGAAATGCAAAAAAGCAAAATGCCTGTCTGGGGAGGCCTTACAAATAGCTGTGAAAAGAAGAGAAGCGAAAAGCAAAGGAGAAAAGGGAAGATATAAGCATCTGAATGCAGAGTTCCAAAGAATAGCAAGAAGAGATAAGAAAGCCTTCTTCAGCGATCATTGCAAAGAAATAGAGGAAAACAACAGAATGGGAAAGACTAGGGATCTCTTCAAGAAAATCAGAGATACCAAAGGAACATTTCATGCAAAGATGGGCTTGATAAAGGACAGAAATGGTATGGACCTAACAGAAGCAGAAGATATTAAGCAGAAATGGCAAGAATACACAGAAGAACTGAACAAAAAAGATCTTCACGACCCAGATAATCACGATGGTGTGATCACTGACCTAGAGCCAGACATCCTGGAATGTGAAGTCAAGAGGGCCTTAGAAAGCATCACTATGAACAAAGCTAGTGGAGGTAATGGAATTCCAGTTGAGCTATTCCAAATCCTGAAAAATGATGCAGTGAAAGTGCTGCACTCAATAGGCCAGCAAATTTGGAAAACTCAGAAGTGGCCACAGGACTGGAAAAGGTCAGTTTTCATTCCAATCCCAAAGAAAGGCAATACCAAAGAATGCTCAAACTACCGCACAATTGCACTCATCTCCCACACTAATAAAGTAATGTTCAAAATTCTCCAAGCCAGGCTTCAGCAATATGTGAACCGTGAACTTCCTGATGTTCAAGCTGGTTTTAGAAAAGGCAGAGGAACCAGAGATCAAATTGCCAACATCCGCTGGATCATGGAAAAAGCAAGAGAGTTCCAGAAAAGCATCTATTTCTGCTTTATTGACTATTCCAAAGCCTTTGACTGGGTGGATCACAATAAATTGTGGACAATTCTGAAAAAGAGATGGGAATACCAGACCACCTGATCTGCCGCTTGAGAAATTTGTATGCAGGTCAGGAAGCAACAGTTAGAACTGAACATGGAACAACAGACTGGTTCCAAATAGGAAAAGGAGTTCGTCAAGGCTGTATATTCTCACCCTGTTTATTTAATTTATATGCAGAGTACGTCATGAGAAATGCTGGACTGGAAGAAACACAAGCTGGAATCAAGATTGCCGGGAGAAATATCAATAACCTCAGATATGCAGATGACACCACCCTTATGGCAGAAAGTGAAGAGGAACTCAAAAGCCTCTTGATGAAAGTGAAAGTGGAGAGTGAAAAAGTTGGCTTAAAGCTCAGCATTCAGAAAACGAAGATCAGGGCATCCGGTCCCATCACTTCATGGGAAATAGATGGGGAAACAGTGGA
>NW_011495026.1:7317325-7317513 GCF_000754665.1 Bison bison bison | reverse complement strand
GAAGATCAGGGCATCCGGTCCCATCACTTCATGGGAAATAGATGGGGAAACAGTGGAAACAGTGTCAGACTTTATTTTTCTGGGCTCCAAAATCACTGCAGATGGTGGCTTCAGCCATGAAATTAAAAGACGCTTACTCCTTGGCATGAAAGTTATGACCAACCTAGATAGCATATTCAAAAGCAGAG
>NW_011495026.1:7285074-7317225 GCF_000754665.1 Bison bison bison | reverse complement strand
TATTCAAAAGCAGAGACATTACTTTGCCAACAAAGGTTCGTCTAGTCAAGGCTATGGTTTTTCCTGTGGTCACGTATGGATGTGAGAGTTGGACTGTGAAGAAGGCTGAGCACTGAAGAATTGATGCTTTTGAACTGTGGTGTTGGAGAAGACTCTTGAGAGTCCCTTGGACTGCAAGGAGATCCAACCAGTCCATTCTAAAGGAGATGAGCCCTGGGATTTCTTTGGAAGGAATGATGCTAAAGCTGAAACTCCAGTAGTTTGGCCACCTCATGTGAAGAGTTGACTCATTGGAAAAGACTCTGATGCTGGGAGGGATTGGGGGCAGGAGGAGAAGGGGACGACAGAGGATGAGATGGCTGGATGGCATCACTGACTCGATGGATGTGAGTCTGAGTGAACTCTGGGAGTTGGTGATGGACACAGAGGCCTGGTGTGCTGTGGTTCATGGGGTTGCAAAGAGTCGGACACGACTGAGCGACTGATCTGATCTAATCTGATCTGATCTGAATTATTATTTAACTTATATGCAGAGTACAACATGAGAGACGCTGGGTTGGTTGAAGCACAAGCTGGAATCAAAATTGCGGGGAGAAATATCAATAACCTCAGATACACAAATAACACCACACTTATGGCAGAAAGTGAAGAACTAAAGAGCCTCTTGATGAAAGTGAAAGAGGAGAGTGAAAAAGTTGGCTTAAAACTCAACATTCAGAAAACTAAGATCATGGCATCTGCTCTTGTCGGTTCATGGAAAATGGAGAAACAGTGGAAACTGGCAAACTTTCTTTTTTGGGCTCCCAAATCACTGCAGATGGTTACTGCAGCCATGGAATTAAAAGACACTTTTTCTTTGGAAGAAAAGTTTTGACCAACCTAGACAACTTATTAAAAAGCAGAGACATTACTTTGCCAACAAAAGTCTGTCTAGTCAAAGCTATGGTTTATCCAGTAGTGTTGTATGGTTGTGAGAGTTGGACTATAAAGAAAGCTGAACGCCGAAGAATTGATGCTTTTGAACTGTGGTGTTGGAGGAGGCTCTTGAGAGTCCCTTGGCCTATAAGGAGATCCAACCAGTCCATCCTAAGGGAAATCAGTCCTGAATATTCATTGGAAGAACTGATGCTGAAGGTGAAACTCCAATACTTTGGCCACCCGATGCAAAGAACTGACTCCTTGGAAAAGACCTTGATGCTGGGAAAGACTGAAGGTGGAGGAAGGGGACGAGAGATGAGATGGTTGAATGACATTATCAACTCAATGCAATGAGTTTGAGCAAACTCTGGGAGTTGGTGATGGACAGCGAGGCCTGGCATGCTGCAGTCCATGGGGTCGCAAAGAGGCGGACACGACTGAGCGACTGAACTGCACTGACTAAATTATTATTTATACCTTAAAAAATTATAATGATTGCCCTCAGGTTTATAATATATATCTTTAATTAGAACATACATTCAAAGCATCTTATATAGATGTGTGGAAGAGTCTTACAACAGTGTACTCCCAATTCCTCCATCCCATTTTTTGTACTATTATCATCATATATTTTGATTGCGCATGTGCTATCAACTCAGGATATCTATTTAGCTATTTTAGCTTTAGACAGTTTTCTCTTAAAGCAATTAAAAGTAAAAACAAAAATGAATTTTGTAACATTGTCACTTATTCCATGTCACCATTCTCCCTTTATTTTTATAGATCCAAGTCTTGGCATAATATATATTTCTGTCTCTCCCCCAGGGAATGATAGTATTTTACTCCTCCCATTGTCTCTCTGCAGTGGTTTTTCACCAGAAGCTGAGAGGACAGTGTATTTTCCCTTTATCCAGTGGCTGAAGGTCTTTGATCTTTAGCAGGGGCTGACAAGGGTACAGATGAGCTCAGTGCCTTGACTTTCATGGCTATTTGCGCTTCTCCCCTAAGTCTGCATCACAGGGATGCATTCTCATAATAGTCACCCTGCCCAACCTGTTCTTGTGAGTATCCAGTGAGACCCATGCCTGTGAGATGGTACAAATTCCTCTTTTATCTGCTGATTTCAGAAGTTTCCAGGTGTTGGATATTCTCTAAGTCACATACACTTTGTCATTATTAAACTTTTTAGCTAAAGGCTTCATATTGGTTTCCAGTGGCATGTCCCCCAGTAAGCAAGTGCTCATGTTTCAATGCTCATTTGAGGCATCTGATTTTCTTTAGATTTCACCTTACTTTGTTAACTTGTGATCTAAACTCTTTAAGAAAAGTTGTGAATTTTTAAGTTATATTTTGTTATTTTGGTTGAAATAGTGGGAATTTTGCTCTTTCCATCTTTCATAAGCATAATAAAGTTTTCAATTTCTCTATAAGTGAAAAACTCTAACTATCCTACAAAAAACTCTTTTTGTAGGATAGTTACAAAAACCAAAGCAAGCTTAAGTTTTTGTTATTTTTTTAAATTAGATCTAATGTGTTCTTGTATGGGGCTGGTAAAGAATCTGCCTGAGATGTGGGAGACCTGGGGTCGATCCCTGGGTCAGGAAGATCCCTTGGAGGAGGGCATGGCAACCCACTCCAGCATTCTTGCCTGGAGACTCCCATGGACAGAGGAGGCTGAGGGGCTATAGTCCATGGGGTCACAAAGAGTTAGACACAATTGAAGCAACAGCCCAAGTTTATAGCGTAAAACAAACTTTATCACCCTTACAATATCTCCATCATTGCCCAAGAATCACTTCCTGCAAGACTAGAAATAAGAAGGAGCATACAAATATGTCTCCTGGGCTTGAACTCCATTGACACAAATTTCCACAAAATAAAGAACATTACCTATTTTGTCTGTTACATCTTCTAACATGCCACAGAAAATGCAAGTCAAATTTTACATGGTATTTTTCTCAGAGTCTCATGTGGGAAGCTAATAAATTCTTAATTATTTTATAAATTTCATAGTCAGTTAACTTTTTAATAAAATGAAATATTACATCTTGATGAAGTTATTTTGAATACCAAATGGCAAATATCAAGAAAAAACAATCTCTCCTTAAAATTCTTAAACTACAGTTTACAATAAAACTTTGTTAGCTGAATTGTATAATATTCTTTTGTACCAAACAAGTAAACTTTTTAAAGAAAATAAACTCAGTGTTCCATATTAATATGTTATAATTCATTTCATTGGAATCCAAATGCAATCTACAATAAACTTTAGAGCATTCATGGAAACTTAATGAGGAAACATATTTATAATGGCCAGAGTTCCCTACAGCTCATATCATTATTGCTTAGTTGAAATTAATATCCATCAAATGAGAGCTTTTTGTAGGATAGTTAGAATTTTTCACTTGCAGAGAAATTGGAAAATTTATTATGTTTACCCATTTCATAGGGCCTCAAGATGTGATCCGTTTTAGTTTAGCTTCTTTTTTTTTTTTTTTTAACATACACATGCTTAGGGAAAATGACTGGAACTATTCCTAATTATTTTTTAACAGTACAGATTTTACTTGTACATTCCTTTGCCTGTTGGGACGACACAGAATTGGTGTTTTGTTTTGTTTTATAAAGGACACCCAGGCAGATAGTCAGATAAATATGCGAGCAATCAGGTGTGAGATAAGTATCCATTATTTCCCCAACACTCCCAATAAACTCTTACTCAGTGCAACAAGAAAGGAAAACGTGGGAAAATGTTTTATTATTCTTATATTTTAAATGGAATCTACCTTGGTATAAATGTTGGACTGTTATAATGAACAGGAACAATTCCCAGCTTGACTTCTTTGGCCACTCTAATTTCTTCTTCCGGTAGTTTATTAACTTTAGGTCTCACTTTTCCCCCCCTCCTTTTTCCTGTTTCTCTTAGACTGGCTGGGTTTTTCTATCCCACAGTTAGTATCTGTCATAAAATGAGTTCTCCAGAAGCAGATTCTGTGATGGAGATTATTATGCAGGAGATATATTAAAGGTGCTCCTGGAACCAACACTTAATGGAAAGAAGGGGAAGTACTGGACAAAGGAGAAAGTGACTAGGATCTCAATTAGGATCTCAACAAAGGCCTCAGAGAATCCCACAGAGAGTCTTGAATCTTGAATGGTCCTTCAGAGTTGTCATGAGTTGGGGTGAGGACTTCGGCTTTACACTCCCATGTTGATTAATCATTGCATGTGAGCCAGGCGAGAAGTGAATTTGTCTTGGGTGAAGCAGATCTCTTTAGTAAAGGGACTCCAGTTTAGAACTATTGAAGGATTTCTTCATGAAGCCCTCAGAAGATGGAAGATTAAGTCTTTCATCCCCACAGGGGGATAGGTAACAATCACAGGATGCAAAAGAGTCTTCCCCTAGCACCACTCAGAATCCCATCTTAAATTTGGGTACAGCTCTTTCAGATTTCTAGGGGCTCTTAATCCTGTAAAATTAGTAAGAGGAATTATGGCTTCCACCACTACAGTTGATCTATGGCTACAACTGATACTGTCTCCATGCTCTACTATCCTTTCCAGATTTCTTTGACTTTAAGCTAGTATCTCTACTGCTGTCGGTTGCTTACCTGGTGATATGACCCAGACCCCCATCATTGAAAAATCTGAGCCCTGTACAATGCACGTTTCTGAATCATGACTGCTGCATTTGTTCCCTTACTATAAAAGTTGTGGACAGATTGCAGAGAGGCACCCAAGTAGATTTCCTTTGTTGAAACATATTTCTCCCTTATCCATTGTGTAATAACAGCTCTACCTGATGATTAGAATCAATTATCCTTTCTAATGTGGTAAATCTTCTTCTTGATTCCTGGTCTCTCAGCAGAAGGAATCCAAAGTGATACAGTTTCAACTGATCTATAGTTAAATGGAACTGTTTTGTGTCCCCTCATTCCAACGTTTCTCCCGCTTTGGAAGCCAGAACTTCTAAACCCTCACAGTTCAAAGCTGTAGGGATAGAAAGCACATATTCTCTGATAATGCCACTAGTAGTGATGGTAGCAGAGGGGCTTCTCTTCTTACCACTCAGATTCTGGGTCCACGTTAGTCCACCCACTGAAGAGACAGCTCCATATAAAGGTCCCTGATACAGAATGTGCACTGCATCCTGGAAGATGGTACCAGATCCTCTCAAGCTGACTCCAAGCTGGTGCTTCAGCTATGATTTTACTATCTCTTTCTGCCATTTCTTTTTTATGTTTTTTTTAAAATTTATTTATTTTAATTGGAGGCTAATTACTTTACAATATTGTGGTGGTTTTTGCAATACATTCACATGAATCAGCCATGGGTGTACCTGTGTTCCCCATCCTGAACCCCCCACCCTCCTCCCTCCTCATCCCATCCCTCTGGGTCATCCCAGTGCACCAGCCCCGAGCACCCTGTCTCATGCATTGAATCTGGACTGGTGATCTATTTCACATATGATAATATACATGTTTCAATGCTATTCTCTCAAATCATCCCACCCTCGCCTTCTCCCACAGAGTCCAAAAGTCTGTTCTTTACAACTGTGTCTCTTTTGCTGTCTCACATATAGGGTCATCGTTACCATCTTGCTAAATTCCATATATATGCATTAATATACTGTATTGTTTTTCTTTCTGACTTACTTCACTCTGTATAATAGGCTCCAGTGTCATCCACTTCATTAGAACTGATTCAAATGCATTCTTTTTAATAGCTGAGTAGCATTCCATTGTGTATATGTACCACAGCTTTCTTATCCATTCATCTGCTGATGGACATCTAGGTTGCTTCCATGTCCTGGTTATGATAAACAGTGCTGCAATGAACATTGGGGTACATGTGTCTCTTTCAATTCTGATTTCCTTGGTGTGCATGCCCAGCAGTGGGATTGCTGGGTCATAAGGCAGTTCCATTTCCAGTTTTCTAAGGAATCTCCACACTGTTCTCCATAGTGGCTGTACTAATTTGCTTCCCATCAACAATGTAAGAGGGTGCCCTTTTCTCTGCATCCTCTCCAGCATTTATTGCTTGTAGACTTTTGGATAGCAGCCATTCTGACTGGCATGAGATGGTACCTCATTGTGGTTTTTATTTGCATTTCTCTGATAATGAACATCTTTTCATGTGTTTCTTAGCCATCTGTATGTCTTCTTCAGAGAATCTTTCTGCTGTTTCTTTAAGCCAGAAGCTTCTGGGCAGTATAGAATCAGTGAACCCCACAGTCAAGCTCACATCAGCACTTCCTTTGCTATGAAGTAGTGGTACCCCGTTGCGGGTAAACTAAACAGTCTTTAAATCCTGGGAAAGTATTGTTAATGGAGACCTTGTAGTTAGGAAGTGCAAATCCATAATGAGGATGTAAGCTTACAGTAGCTGCCGCCTCTATCATAAAAGATGTTCAATGTGTTCAGTTTGCCACCATGAGCCTAACTGGTGACCTTGAAGGTCTGTGCCATATTAAAACTCATCATTGGTCTCTATCACTGGCTTTTGACCATTCAGAAATGGCAGTGTTTAATCTACTGCAGAAAGCTGGTGCTAGTACTGTTTGATCTTTCATAGCCCCCATCCCTACTTCTATGATTATTCTAGTGTTGCACCTCTTTTTTAACCACCAGGATGGTTGATGACCAGGGATAGCTAGGGTCACTGGTGGGTAGTTTTGTTGACTTTGTTTCTTAATGCTTGTTCTCTTTCTACACAATGTGAATGACCAGCTGTACTGCCTAGAACTCTGCTTTTAGGAAAGATTTTCTCTAATCACCTTCTTTCAAGGTTACCTTCTTATAAGTGCAACCTCTAGCCATTTCTAGCTTGCATCCTTATATGAGTCAAGCCATCCATGATTCATGATTACTTTCTGCTTCCTCTGTCAGTTGCTCCCAACAGAACCCCTTCCTTAGTCATTAAACATAAGCTGCCTCTGGGCCTGTAAATTTGGGAGAAGTAGTTCTTCTTAACAGAGGCAATTCCCCAAAATGGCAAGCAGTTGATGAATGTCTGCCATCAGCACTCCCGCAGCTGGGGAAATAAATCCTTCATTCTCGAAGGGAGATCTAGGTGGCTAAAATATTATATATATTTGCAACTAGGAGAAAGATTTCCCAAAATAAGGAATAGAAAATGTGACTAAATTTTATCCTAAGATTAAAAATGTCTTGATGTTTTGCCCCACTAAACTTCAAACTCAAGAGATTAACAATGAACAATTATCCTCAGACTGTAATTATGATAAAATATAGAACACTGGGCCCTCTGAGCCACAGCCTTTCTATATCAGTATTCTTTCTTACTTAAGTGCAAACTTCCATAGTTTGGACATCAAAAGCTCTCTGTAGTCTTGTCCCAACTGATTTCAAACTGAATTTTCATTTGTCTCAACCATTTACTATATATTCTCAGTGCTATCAATTTCAAATTCACAAGAACCCTATGAATTAAATTTCATTATCTACATTTTACAGACAAGGAGGAAAAGGCTTAGAGAGTTTTAGTAAATTGCCTAAAGCTACATGTTTGATCTAGTGACAGAAGTGGGAATCAATCTACCATTCTTTGTAACTCCAAAGTTTTATTCATATTGCCTTGCATGTTTGACAAATATGTTACTGACACAGTAATGGATCTGTAGTCCAACCCATAAACAAAAACAGTTAACTGTAAAAAATACCTCCCAATTTATTAATGCATGTATCTTTCTAATCAAACTAACAAAATTAATCCATTCTAGTAGTCTTTTAATAAGCTAATATAGAAAGTAAGTTTATGAATAGGCATTGATATGCTGTTTTTAAGGATCCAGTTTTCAATAAGTAGCTGCTTATTTTGTACCTTTGACTTTTTACAATGTAGACAAAGCAAATTCCCTGCAGAAGTTATAGGCTCTGAGGTGCATAACGATAATAGAAAGAGTAGGGATGTTTTTGGTTTTGTTTATCAAATATTCCTTAATTGAAATCTCCGTTGTGATTTGAATTGATGACAAAACATATAGTCTTCTGATTTCTAAGAGTTCCAGTTTGGAAGGTTTAACCACAGTCAGTTTATAATCCAATGCTAGTCCTTTCTGCCTCCAAATGTCATCTTCTGCTTAGGGCAATCTATTAGTTTGCTAAGGCTTCCATAATGAAGTTTCATAAATTGGGTGTTGTAAACAATAGAAGTTGTTTTCTCACAGTTCTAGAGACTTGAAGTCTGAGATCAAAGTGTTGTTAGTGTTAGTTTCTTCTGAGGCCTTTCTCCTTGGCTCCCATGTTCCCCTCCTTAGCTGTCTTTATGTTCACAAGGTATTCTTCCTCTATGCATGTCTTTGTCCAAATTTCCTTTACTTATAAGGACATTTGTTGGATTTGGAGAAGGAAATGGCAACCCACTCCAGTACTCTTGCCTGGAGAATCACAAGGACAGAGGAGCCTGGCAGTCTACAGTCCTTAGGGCTGCAAAGAACTGGACACAGCTGAGTGACTGAGCATGTCATATTGGATTAATATCCACCCTGATGTCTTCATTTTAACTTAATTAGCTCATAAAACCGCTATCTCTAAATATAGTCACATTCTAAGGCAATGGATGTTGGGACTTCAAAATTTTAATTTGGGGGGAATACAGTTCAACTCATAACAAGAGGAAAGTTCTTGTGGAAGCCACAGGGTTGGTAGACAATGCTGGGGATTCATTGGCTTCTGGGCTCTCTGGTGGGCTTTAAGGTGCATATTGTCAAGTCTGGTCATTAGCCACATATTGAGCTCTACCTGTAAGATCCATGGGTCTTTCTTCTGACACTTTGACCGTCCATGGGACTGCTGGGTCTGTGGACTCTCCATCTAGTTAGCTTCTATATCCGTCTGGAGATGGGGGGAGGTTTGAATCTTATACAGATTGCACAGGTTACAGGAAAGCTGCTGATTCTGCACTGGTCCTTTTCTTTCTGCAATACTTCAGGTAGTGTTTGCAGCTCTTTAACCCAGGGAGATCCTTCAAGGCTACTGCCTTCCTGGGAGCAGACACCAGACCCCTTTGCTTTAAAATCACTGCAATTGTCTGCCCATTTATCTTCTTCATCTTGGAGCAAATATTAATCAAGTCTGCTTCTTAATTGTTCCCCTCTCTTTCCTTTCTTCCCTCTCTTTCCTTTCTTCCTCATCTTGAAGGATTATTTTCTCTTTATATGTAAGAGCAGAAGAGGGAATGGAGAGATGAACAACTTCTCCCTATATACGGAATATTCTGTAATCTATCCTTTCTGGATCATGACTTTTAAGCAAAAAACTGGGAATTTTTTCCCCTTGGACTTTGGTTCCTTGAAGATAGGGTTGCTTCATGTCTTTCAACTGAATGGAGCATCTTACTTAAAAGGAGAGGTCAGGCAAAAAATACATACATAGTTTAATGTTTTCAGAAGATTTTCCTCTACACAGTGTCTATCACAAAAAGTAGTAGTAGTCAAGAGCTCTAGTATCTGATTGCAGCTCTCCTAGTGAGTTTACGCTTGCCACTATTTTTTATGGACCTCAATTACTCATCTGTAAATGAAGAGGTTGATGTAGATAATGTCTGAAGTCCTTCCCAGCATTAAAATTCTATGCCTCTGTGATGATATATTTAAGTCAGCTTCTAAAAGACTACTTTCTATCGGCACTTTAAAATGAATAGAAGTAAAATGCCTTATGTTTTTCCAGTTTTTAATTTCATGATTGCCCGTGGGTTTTTACAAATACTCTTTTTCTTTGACTGTTAGCATTACAAATGATTATAATTTTATGTGACTTTCCAGGCAATGCCACTGCCCTCAAAAATTTTCAGGACCTATCATTTAAGAAAAAAATAATACATCATCAATGCACAGAGCTCTGAGAGGCTTTTTCTCTAAGAGAGCCCAGATAAATAAAATTACATGTGGTCAATAATTCCAAAATCAGCTATAAAGAAGTCATATTTCAAAATAGTACCTTATTCAGTTACTTGTTTTGAATATCTTGGACACAAGCCCTGCTTTTGTTGACAGTATTTCTGAGAATGTTGACATTCCAACAGCAGCACCCATCAATTTGGGGGTAAGTGTTTGGAGTATGGGACAGTGTAGGAGATTGTGGCTCACCCTTGACAAAATCTGCTAAACTGGTTTTACCTGATTCTAGCTCTTAGGAAGTTTTGAAGGGAAAGCCCCAGTGTCTGCCTTGAGCAAAATGTTAGGGTTGAACTGTAAAGCCTTCAAAAATGTATAGAATTGTAATTATTGATGATGAGTGAAATTTTAAATGGTTGAATGCTCACTTTGTATAAGCACGTTGAAACCTGACGTGATGTATACCATTCCTCTGACATTTCCCAGAAAACTTCACCATGGCAGATTTCTGTTGTCATGTCTGCTATTGCTATTTGCTGGCCAAAGAGTTGGCAAAATTTCAATAAGAGATCTGCCCAAATCCAAAAATTGTCCCTGAGGATACAGTGGGGAGACGTAATGAGAATGTGTGTTGTGTTATCTGAAGGAAAGCAATGTAAAAATCTAACAGCTAACAACAACAAGTTGGCATGTTTTCTGGATCTATTAGTAAAAATAATAAAAATTTATCAATCGGTCCTTATTTTTCTCGTCACTTGGAAGCCTGGTTGACTGTTGGTTGACAGGTTACTACATTTCTCCACACTGATCTTATCCCCCCGCCTCCATCCGCCATCATTTCTTCATCTATTCTCTGCGTTACTAACTCCACTCACCCTTCAGGATTTGGAAAGTTGCTTCTGGTAGGTGATGACTTTCTCAAACTGATTTCAGTATTTCTTTCCCCACCGTGTTTTCATAGCATTTTCACACCTATTTTGAAATATGTATCACATCTTGCTACAATAGACCTCTTTTTCCCCCCCTTTCTTCTTCACTAGACTGGAAACTTCTCAAAGAGAAAGCCATGTCATTCCCTGCCTTTCTCGTGTGTGTGTGCTTAATTGCTGTCATGTCCAACTGTTTGTGATCCCATGGTCTGTAGCCTGCCAAGCTTCTCTGTACATGGAATTCTCCAGACAAGAATACTGAGGTGGGTTGCCATTTCCTTCTCTGGGAGATCTTCCCAACCCAGGGATCAAACCTGGGTGGATTCTTTACTGACTGAGCCTCCAGGGAAACCTGAATTTAGCCAGTGCTCAAGGTGATGATGGAGTGAATGACTACTTTCACAGCGATGGTTTGCATGTCTGATCAAAGACTAGTTCTACCAGTGGGAAAACGCTCAGGTTCATGATAGTAGTTAGTAGCATGGTTCTCCCTGTATAGTCTTAGGGCTGGAAAAAAAAGAAGGACCAGAAAAATGAGTGATTAAATACCAGATTTCATTCACTTAAGTGTGTTCTTGGGCATAAATACGGCCCAAGAACATAATTCTTGTTCTATTATTAATTTCTATTGGAAGGAACACAATTCTTGAATTTGGCATAACTACAACATAGAAATAACAGTTTTATACTATATTTTAAAAATTCAGTTCCATTCTTCCTTATAGACATAATCTTAAAGATCATTTAATTTACTGTTATTTACATTGTTTTCCTTGGAGGATCCATAAAGATGGTTCAGGAGCCACCCAGATGGACTAAGCCTGACCAGTGAATAGGTGTAAAGGCTCCCATATACATTTCCAACAGAAGGGTAGACTTTCAGTAATGCAGTTTGAATATTAGCCCAGACCTACCTTCCACTCAAAACCTAGGTGACATTGGCTCAAGCCCACACCAAGTCAAGACACTGTTCATAAACCAATACAATATTGTAAAGTAATTAGCCTCTAATTAAAATAAATTAATTTTAAAAAATCTGCTACATATATTTTTTTAAATTCCCAGGGCCATCTCCGTCTCTGGGTTCTTGAGTATCTGTGTGGTGACTTTGACCTCCATGTGACAGTCAGATTCATTCATTTATACACTAAACACCGCCCCCTCCCTCCCCGCCGCCGCCGCCGCAGAACCTAAGCTTTATAACTACAGTAGTTCTCCTCTCTCTTTTTTTCCTTCCCAGATTGTCTTAGAAACACAAACTCCTTTCATTACTTATGCTTATGTTTGGCTTCAGCCAACACACGAGCATTCTGTCAGAGCAGGTGAAGCAGAAAATTCCCCAGCGTCAGTCACAGTTTATTTCTCAATAAAACAGAGAGTGAGCCTGCTTCCTAATTCTGTCACACTTTGTCACTTGAGCCACAAAACCATGCTAGCACTTAGAGATGCACAGAATGTCACATAAACACCTTCTTCAGTCTTTGTTTTAATTCCCCACCCCAGTGGGGATATAAACCTTCTCATGCTGAATGAGAACAGACTCCAGGTTTATTCACTCAGCTCTTTTGCTTTTACTTCTTTCTTCCTGACTAGCCCTAGTACTAGTGCTGGACACATACACACACACTTACACACACACACACACACACACTTTTCTCCCTCAGCATGAAAATAAAATTCCTCCCCCCACAATAACACATATAAATAGATTTCTGGAGTAGTCATCATCTCTCTGATTTGGCAAACTGATTTTAAATTGGTCTGGACAGGGTACAACTGGCACATCCTGCTACATTTATGTTTTTATAGCATACTACCATCTATAAAGAGCTTTCACATACTCAATTCTCTCATTAACCCTAAAAATACTAGGTCCTTATCTATCACCAATGAACAAATTAAGAAATGAAGGTCAAGAAGATTGTCAGGGTCACAGAAGGAATTAAAGGTGTGTGATGTGTTAGTTTTATGTAACTGGGCTAAGGGATGCTCAGATAACAGGTGAAACATTATTTCTGGGCCTATCTGGGAGGGTGTTTCTCCATGGGGATTAGCCTTTAAATATGTCAATTGAGTGGACTTCCCTGGTAGCTCGGATAGTAAAGAATCAGTCTTCACTGCAAGAGACCCAGGTTTGATCCCTGGGTTGGGAAGATCTCCTGGAGGAGGGCATGGCAACCCACTCCAGTATTCTTGCCTGGAGAGCTCCATGGACAGAGGAGCTTGGTGGGCTGCAGTCCGCAAGGTCGCAAAGAGTTGGCCATGGTTGAGCGATTAACACTCCCTTGCACTTTTGTCAACGGAGTAAAGGAGATCATCCCCACCAAGCGCTGGGCATCATCCAGTCTACTGAGGGCCTGAATACCACAAAACGATGGAAGAACAGCAAATTTGCACTCTCGGCTTGAACTGAGAGCCGTTTTTTCCGGCCCTCAGACCTCGGAGCTCCTGACTCTTAGGCTTATGGACTCTAATTAGAACTTACACCACCAGCTCTTAAGGTTTCCAGACTCACTGAAAAACACCACTGTCTTTCCTGCATCTCCAGCTCACAGATGGAAGACTGTGGAATTTCTTGATCTCCAAAAACATGTAAGTCAATTGCTACATTAAATATTTTCTATCTCTATCTACCCTTTTGGTTCTGTTTCTCTGGGGAACCCCGAGTAATATATGGTGCATCTGCAGCTTTGACTCAGGCCTCTTGGCACCCCCATACCAAGTTAATGATGATGATGGGATGACTTTAACATGGTGTATTCTTTAGGGACTAGATTTACGAAAATGCATTCTAGTTTCTTTTTAGCCAATTTTTCATTTCCTCTCCGCTTTCCTTCTCCCTTCTCTCATTCTCTCTCTTTTTTTTTAAGTTTTAGCCACTTGAAGCATGTTGGGAAGGAAGAGGAAGAATAGGGGGAAAAGAATCATCTGCTGAACCTCAATATTTTCAAATACCTTGAGGACTAGGCAGGCTTCTTGGACCATTATTTTGAGACTTGCAAGTTGGGCTTTAATAGTACATCATGAATCCCAAGTTGGTACCCTTAGGAGAGACCTCAGCTAGTAGTTCCCCATGAACCATCTGGTATTGGCAGACACAATGGCTTCTGTGGGCTATTTTATTACCAGCAGCTCTGAGTCCACTGGAAGTAGGCCCATTTCAAGGAGTTCCCACAGTGCCTTGCACAATGCTAGGCAACATAATTATTTGCTAAGCTGATGGAAATTAAAGATGAAGGATGAGGGACTGCCCTGGTGGTCCAATGGTTAAGAATCCACCTTCCAGTGCAAGGGACACATGGGTTCGATCTGTGTTCAGGGAACTAAGATCCCACATGCTGCAGGGCAATTAGACACATAGCTCAACTACTAAGCCAGTGGACTTCAACTAAGACCTGACACAGCCAAGCAAATTATATAAATAAATGAGTATTTTTTTAAAAAATGAAGGATGAGAATGCTGTCTATAAGACTGGGAGTGTGAGAATACATGGCAGTAAATATTAAACAAATACATGTGTTTTCATTTGTCACAAATGCTGCCTAGACTATATACCTATAGGAAAAAAAAGACATAACATACAGGCCTTAGGTAAAGGAAAGTTATTATTTCAATGTTTTCTGCTTAAAAAGCAGCATAATAAGCTGGTGTATAAGAGATATTATCATCTCTTTAGAATAATTGATAAAGAAAAGTGACATAGAATTTTTTATATTTTAAATCAAACAGTTCTCTTTTGGAAGTATGTCTGTTGAAGGTCTGTTGAACAAAAGAATACATTGACCAAATTAAACACTCTGCCCATGGATGGCCCTGATGCTCTCAAGTAGGCACTGTTTATGTGACACATAAGGCACTTCTTTACTTATTTTGACTTTTTTTCACATGAATAATTTTCAATTAAATAAAACTAATATGTGCTCACTCATTATTTTTTTACAAATCAAACTATATAAAGGGTAGGGAGGAAAAAAATCAAAAGCATTCCCTATTTCTCCCCAGTCCACATTATTCCTAATGGAAGATTTTAGTAAGAGTTCAGAGAATTTTCCATACTTGGTTGTGATCCACACAGTCAAAGGCTTTGGCATAGTCAATAAAGCAGAAATAGATATTTTTCTGGAACTCTCTTACTTTTCATTATCCAGCGGATGTTGGCAATTTGATTTTTGATTCCTCTGCTTTTTATAAATCCAACTTGAACATCTGGAAGTTCACGGTTCACATACAGTTGAAACGTGGCTTGGAGAATTTTGAGCATTACTTTCCTAGTGTGTGAGATGAGCACAATTGTGTGGTAGTTTGAGCATTCTTTGGCATTGCCTTTCTTTGGGATTGGAATGAAAACTGACCTTTTCCAGTCTTGTGGCCACTGCTGAGTTTTCCAAATTTGCTGGCATATTGAGTGCATCACTTTCACAGCATCATCTTTTAGGATTTGAAATAGCTCAACTGGAATTCTATCACCTCCACTAGCTTTGCTCAAGTGATGCTTCTTAAGGCCACTTGACTTTGCATTCCAGGATGTCTAGCTCTAGGTGAGTGATCACACCATCTTGATTTTCTGGGTCATGAAGATCTTTTTTGCATAGTTCTTCTGTATATTGTTGCCACCTCTTCTTAATAGCTTCTGCTTCTGTTAGGTCCATACCATTTCTGTCCTTTATTGTGCCCATCTTTGCATGAAATGTTCCCTTGGTATCTCTAATTTTCTTGAAGAGATCTCTAGTCTTTTCTTAAAGATATGGGAATATCTGACCACCTTACCTGCCTCCTGAGAAATCTGTATGCAGGTCAAGAAGCAACAGTTAGAACTGGACATGGAGCAACAGACTGGTTCCAAATCGGGAAAGGAGTATATCAAGGCTGTATATTGTCACCCTGGTTATTTTTTAACTTATATGCAGAGTACATCATGCAAAATGCCAGGCTGGATAAAACACAAGCTGGAATCAAGATTTCTGGGAGAAATTTCAATAACTTCAGATATGCAGATGACACTACCCTTATGACAGAAGGCAAAGAAGAACTGAAGAGCCTCTTAATGAAAGTGAAAAAGGAGAGTGAAAAAGTTGGTTTAAAGCTCCATTCAGAAAACTAAGATCATGGCATTTGATCCCATCATGTCATGGAAAATAGATGGGGAAACAATGGAAACTGAGAGACTTTCTCTTTTGGGGCTCCAAAATCACTGCAGATAGTGACTATAGCTGTGACATTAAAAGGTGTTTGTTCCTTGGAAGAAAAACTATGACCATTGTAGACAGTATATTAAAAAGCAGAGACATTACTTTTACGACAAATATCTGTCTAGTCAAGGCTATGGTTTTTCCAGAGGTCATATATGGTTGTAAGAATTGGACTATAAAGAAAACTGAGTGCTGAAGAATTGATGCTTTTGAACTGTGGTATTGGCAAAGATTCTTGAGAGTCCCTTGGACAATAAGGAGATACAACCAGTCCATCCTAAAGGAAATCAGTCATGAATATTCAATGGAAGGACTGATGCTGAAGCTGAAACTCCAATACTTTGGCCACCTCATGAGAAGAACTGACTCATCTGAAAAGACCCTGATGCTGGGAAGTACTGAAGGTGGGAGGAGAAGGGGACGAGAGGCTGAGATGGTTGGATGGCATCATTGACTCAATGGACATGAGTTTGAGTAAGCTCCGGGAGTTGGTGATAGACAGGGAAGCCTGGCATGCTGCATTCCATGGGATCACAAAGGGTTGAACATGACTGAGCAACTGAACTGAACTCAGAGAATTTTGTAGAGTTGTTTCCTTTTCTTGGAGTTGATTCTGAGAGCAAGGAAGTTGGCTCAAGTGCTCATAGCATGCCACCTGCCTCATCAGAATTCTGTTCCTTTCCTGGTTCTGCTTTTGGAGGTTAATGGTTTTCATTTGTTCTCATTTCCTTATTTGGTTGCTGCTTGTGAAGAAGTTTTTTCTTTTCTTTTTTTCTTTCTCCATTTAAAAACTATTTTTGCTCATTTTATTGGCCTGGGGGAGGGCAATTTTATGTCAAAATGTCACTCAGCTGGTAACCTCAAAACTCTTGCTTGGTTTATAAAGCTAAAATATGAGCTAGATTAAGGTTTATTCAGAATTTGAACTTGGTATTTTGCCTCTTCATAGTCTGAGATTGACATAGAAGGATTGGCCAAGTAAAGGAAAAAGGTTACATTTTGTTTTAGTCTAACTCTGATGAACTGGAAGAGTATAGAATTAATCAAACCAAACTTTGAGCTCCATTGACAACTTCGAAAATAACTAGGTTTCAGAGTTCGACCTGTACATGCAGTATACCCATGAATAGAGAGTGTCACATGTTACCTTCTAGAGGCTATAGTGAAGTTGGCAGACACCCTGAGGTGCAGACATCCTATTTCCTGAAGAACTTGTCACCTCAGCTGCTGGGAGGCTTATCATCAGGCCTCTTCAGCTCTCAGTTCCTTCAGGTATTGTTTCCCCTGCAGCCACATCCAGTGTTGGGTCTCATTGGGTCTCAATGGGAGAATAAAGGCCTGGCCATTCGATCCAGTTGAGAACAACTCTGAAGGGCCATTCTAACTTCAGATTCTCATGGGAGCAGCAAAACCTGTCACTGACCCCTCTGTTCTGCCCACTCTTACTACCTTCCACTCCCTATGCAAGTGTTGATCCTGTAGGTACTCCTTAAAAAATATCCTGAATACTATCCCTCTCAGAATTTGCATCCAGGCAAGGTGAGTGCTTTATCTAGAAAGTCAGGATATTACTATCAAACTTGCCTTGGTCAAAGGTTCAGATAATTCAGCGTTAGAAAATTAGTACCTGACCATAGGGAATGACTCAGGAACAGTTCAATCAATGTGAATTTCAGGACTTGGGTGATTATAGAAAATAATACTGCTATCTACCCAGATGTAAGCCAGATTGCTTTCAATGGCTGCTAGTATCCAACTTCCAACAATGATGGAAACCAACTTGTGATGGTAACACACAAAGGACAGAAGCATTGAAGGGAACTTGAGAAAATGAGCTGGTCTGGATGCAACTATGCCTGAACCCTGTCTATAGGTGGTTGTAGGTGCAGATTCATCAGGATGGTGGTCTTCATTTTCTTAACAGGAATCACCTTAGAAACAGCATATTAAATGAGTCTGAGTTCTCATACAGGATAATTGACTCTTAAAGACTGAAAACATCAGCCTGGCCATAAGTTGGTTTATGAAACAAACCTCTTAGTTTTCAGGATAATTCTTATTGCCTTATTATATGAGTTAGACCCACATAATGAAACAAGACATTGGGGATAGCTGGTATTTCAAGCAACATGGTCACATATATCTGTATATGTTGGTCATGATATTATTCCTTTTAGCTTGAAGCCATTGCAAATGCATGGTGATTATATTAGCCAGATAATGGATTTTTTTTTAATACTCTGTCTTTCACCCATTAAAATAAGCCAGTGATTACCAAAAAATGGCTCAAAGCTTAGAAGTGCAGTATGAGTGCATTAATTTCTGCTGTAGTTCAGTGACACTGGAAGAATGCAGACTGTGTCATTTACATTCTCAATTGAACTGCACTTAAATGGAAATTTATTAATGAGTTTTTATGTAAACAAATGAGTCATATAATACAGGCCAGAGATCTTAGTCAACTTTTGGGTATGTTTTGCCATATTGTATTTTTTACTTTATTCTGTCTCATTTATTGTAAGAAAATGTATAACACAAATGGGAAATATGGGCTACTTAGTAATATTCATGTGACAAAATTCAGCTAACAAATAAGTATGATTATTCTGGAGATCTAGCTCAAAATTATGTATGTAACCCAACAAAGGACAAAAAAAGAGAACAATAGTAGCAGGGATATAAAAATAATCACTTATTCTTGAGTGTGTGTTATATGTATGCTTATGCTTGTGTTCAGTTGTGTCCAGCTCTTTGCAGCACTATGGACTGTAGCCCATCAGGCTCCTCTGCCTATGGGATTCTCTAGGAAGGAATACTGGAGTGGGTTGCTATGTCCTCCTCCAGGGGATCTTCCCTGCCCAGGGACTGAATTCGTATCTCCTGGTTCTTCTCCGTTATAAGTGGATTCTTTCTTTACTGCTGAGCCACTGGGGAAGCCTCAAACTACACTAGATAATGAAAAGAAAAAAGAAAGTATAACACAATTTCTAACATGGAGATTTTTGCACCATTGTATAGCATTGAGAAGATCATGGCATCCAGTCCCATCACTTCATGGGAAATAGATGGGGAAACAGTGTCAGACTTTATTTTTCTGGGCTCCAGAATCACTGCAGGTGGTGACTACAGCCATGAAATTAAAAGACGCTTACTCCTTGGAAGGAAAGTTATGACCAACCTGCTGCTAAGTCACTTCAGTCGTGTCCGACTCTGTGTGACCCCATAGACGGCAGCCCACCAGGCTCCCCTATCCCTGGGATTCTCCAGGCAAGAACACTGAAGTGGGTTGCCATTTCCTTCTCCAATGACCAACCTAGATAACACATTCAAAAGCAGAGACATTACTTTGCCAACAAAGGTTCATCTAGTCAAGGCTATGGTTTTTCCTGTGGTCATGTATGGATTTGAGAGTTGGACTGTGAAGAAGGCTGAGCGCTGAAGAATTGATGCTTTTGAACTGTGGTGTTGCAGAAGACTCTTGAGAGTCCCTTGGACTGCAAGGAGATCCAACCAGTCCATTCTGAAGGAGATCAGCCCTGGGATTTCTTTGGAAGAAATTATGCTAAAACTGAAACTCCAGTACTTTGGCCACCTCATGCGAAGAGTTGACTCATTGGAAAAGACTCTGATGCTGGGAGGGATTGGGGGCAGGAGGAGAAGGGGATGCCAGAGGATGAGATGGCTGGATGGCATCACTGACTCTATGGACGTGAGTCTGAGTGAACTCTGGGAGTTGGTGATGGACAGGGAGGGCTGGCGTGCTGCGATTCATGGGGTCACAAAGAGTCGGACGCGACTGAGCAACTGATCTGATCTGATAGCATTGAGATTATATTTTAGCTTAATGAATAAGAACATGATATAGAATTGAAATTAAAAATAAAGGGAAAATAACTACTTATTGACTGTATAAAATTTTCCTTTTAATTATGTCACTCGTTGCTTAAAGTCAAATTTCCAAGGGAGTATCTGGGTGTTTAAGCCTCTCCCTAATGTAGCCTCCATCTAATCTAGATTTATATCTCCCTCTGTGGCTCAGCTGGTAAAGAATCTGCCTGCAATGCAGGAGACCTGGGTTTGACCTCTGGGATGGGAAGATCCCCTGAAGAAGGGAAAGGCTATTCACTTCAGTATTCTGGCCTGGAGAATTCCATGGGCTGTATAATTAATGGGGTAGCAAAGAGTCAGACACGACTGAGCAACTTTCACTTTCACTTTCTGCAGATCCTTCTCGAGAGTCATACATGTCTTCTTGTCATTCCATCAAATTGCTCAGCATCATCTCTTCCTCATTCCTTTGCCTTTCCTGTCTCCTCTTGGCAAGAAAATCTTCTGAAATATCCTAGCCAGAACACATTCTTCTTTCTTTTCCAAATCCTCATCCTATGCTGAAAAGGGCAAAAGAAACATCATCTTGCTACCTATTTCAGAATCCAACTGAGGAAGAGAATCGTCTTTTTTTTCTTTTTGCTAGAAAAAAACAATCTTTAAAAAATTACTGAGGAAAAAGGTGAGACTCTAAACCTATGTAAATAAACCCCAAGCTAGAAATACTCTGACCAGGTATAAACAGGAAGAGAGAGAGGTGAGAACGATGCTCATACCTGAGTGATGTAGTGGTGGTGGATGCAGAAGCGTGATGATAGAAGAGAGAAAATAAATACATGTGTAACATAGTAGATTCACTTTGGACATTTTAGAAGCCAGCATATATGGTCTTCTATGTTAGATGGTGTATCTGTGATAGTCTAATCTCTAAAATCTTTAGTAGATTCTGCCACACACAAAAGGCCTATTGAGCATTTTTTCTGTTTTTCCTTTTGAAATAGAAAAAGTAGAAAGTCCACATTTGTTTAAATGTCATCGAGGAGGTGAGTGAAGAATCTTAAGATTTAGGGCAAAAAAAAAGAAACTCAGTGGAACGGGAAGTAGGAGCAAGAGATGGCGAGAGAAATATCTTTTCCTGAGGATGTAGCAGAATCCTTAGGGACAGCATGGACTTTCTACAAGGTGTAAAAATGGGACTATTGCTCAGTCTTACTGTAAGGTGACCAATCATCTCAGTTTGCTCAGCACTGAAGGCTTTCCAAGGATGGGCACCATCAGTGCTGAAAAGTCCCAGGCAAATTGAAATGGATAGTTTGTTGTTGTTTAGTTGCTAAATTGTATCCAACTCTTTTGCCATCCCATAGACTGTAGCTCCCCAGGTTCGTCTATCCATGGAATTTCCCAGGTAAGCATACTGGAGTGGATTGCCATCTCCTTCTCCAGGGGATCTCCCTCACCTAGAAATCGAACCTGTACCTCCTGAATTGGCAGGCAGATTCTTTACCACTGAGCCACCAGGGAAGTCCAAGATGGATTATCTTGTCACGGTCATAAAGGACAGAAAGCCGCCAACCTACAGTCCTGTGTCACAGATGACACGTGTATAAGGCACCTAACACGGAGTATCTTGAATTGTTAATTATCATTCTCTTTGTAAAATATGTGATGAAAAGACAATATAACATTTCTTCATTTTGGTTCAAAAAACCCACACACCTGATCTATAACCTAAATCTGCACTCCTCCAGTAATAATTACCTAAAAAGATTTTAACCCTAAAAATTACCCTGATAATTCATTCAGTGCATTTTTTGTCACTTTCTTTTTAGGGTCACCTTTGGGTCATTGATTCTCATCTGGTAGCGATTTTTGCCCACTTCCCCCAAAAGACATTCTGTTAATGTCTGGAGAAATCCATGATTGTCACAACTCATATGAGGGGGGTGGCCATTGGGATTCAGTGAGTAGAGGTCAGGAAGCTGCCAAATACCTTGTGATGTACAGGACAGTTCCCCAACAACAATCCCATCCCAACAAAGAATTTTCTGGTTAAAAAAAAAAAATGTAAATGATTCTTAAGCTGAAAACCCCTGATTTATATCCTAATTTTTTTTCTTCTTTTTTTATCATAGTGTTGGAAAATACTTAGCTGGGACATGAGGATTTGATATTTGAAAACCTTCAAAATCATTTGAGGGGAAAGTGAAACTGTGAAAGCTTGTTTTAAAAAGCACCCTTTCCATGCCAAACACAGAGCAATGGCAGGTAAAATAATTTTAAAACATCAAAAGAAGTGTCTGTAAACACATGATAAAAATCTTTATGGACCAGAAATGGAATAGAAACACACAGCTGTAGCCTGGGCTTGTGGGATCTGGCTCCGAAAGCAAACAAAGGCAGCCAGAGTTCAATTCTGCAGGGAAACAGGATCCCCAAAGCCCTGTGCTGGCAGAGGACCAGAGCCAGATTCAACTCTGAGAGCAGGGAGGCAGTGGTTGTTGCAACATTCCAGGAGAAAGAGAAAACCTCTCACTGCACCTCTATGCTACAGCTTTTATAAGAGCCGTATGTGTCAGGGTAGCCTGGAATATGCTGTTGATGAGCAGCACCCAAATCTATAGGTGTAAAGCCACGAAAGCTTATATCTGCTCAGCTACATGTGCATCACAGGTTGATAAGGAGCCTATGCATATTGCAGTTTGTCATTCTAGACATAGGCTAACAAGAAAGCCACCACTTGCGTATGTGCTGACATCCTGATGAAGTGAAAAAGGACTCTAGAAGTCTGGTATCACTGAATCTATGCACTGGCCTGGTAGGGAAACACACCGCTTCAGACCAAAAGTTACTGGCTAACTAAGGATGACTGTTGGCTTCCCTGGTGCCTCAGATTGTAAAGGGTCTGCCTGCAATGTGGGAGACCCAGGTTGGTTCCCTGGGTCGAGAAGATCCCCTGCAGAAGGAAATAGCAACCCACTCAAGTATTCTTGCCTGGAAAATTCCATGGACAGAGGAGCCTAGTGAGCTATAGTTCATGGGGTCTCAAAGAGTCAGACAAGGCTGAGCGACTAACACAGCAATGATGATGTTAGTTACCAAGCCTGAAGAAATACAATTCTATCATGTGCTGGAAAGAGGATCAACTACACTAGTGAGAATGCCACAAGCTCTTTATCTACATTCTAAGAAGCAGCATAAAAAGTCAAGAACACAGTCGCCAGCCAAGTTGCTTGCTTGTTCATTGACCACATCTCCAATAACTCCCGTTTCATAATAGGTTTAGAAACAGCTATCAGATGAGATCTGGGCATAAGGAGAAGGCTGCTGATGAGGCCAGGAAGAAACCAACTATGTTCCACTTATACAAGTAGTCAAGAGTGAAGAGAGAGAAAGAAAATATCACCCCCTCACTTAAGATCAGCCCTCACTTAATCTCAATCTCAAAGCACATAGCAATATTTACGGTTCTCCTCCTTTTGGACAAATGGTAGGATTTCACAACTTTGCTCTCATAGTTAGGGCTGGCCTTTGAGGAAAAGGCATGTGTTTCAATTCTGGATTGAAGATCGAAGAGCTGGTGTATGATGTTCCTTTATTTCCTCCGCAGAAACAGGTATTTTGCAAATATCACAGGGTCTGCTAGCCTAGTATCTAAATGTGGATAATGTAGAGTGGATCTCCCTGTAGACTTGAGATGGACATATAGCTTAAGTGAGTTGTCTACCTGTATTGTTTTAATCCACTGAGATTTTGATGCTATAACATTTTGATAAATTTTGCAGCAAATTTATCTTATCCTAATATAGTAGTTCTTCAATAAATATATATTGAGTGCTTAGAAAATCTTAGAGCTGGTAAGTGTTAAGCTGGATTTTAAGAGTGTAAAATGTAAATTAATGACAATCATGGTAGCAGAAATTCTAGAGTCTCTGAATAGCAGAGGTGGAGTGCTAGCACAATGCCAACGTGATAGAACAAACAAGGGTGTTTTGTTTGGGTGTGCAGGCAGAGATCAGCCAGAAAGAAAATTTCATGGGAGAAGAAATAAGATGTAAATTGCAACAGATAGGGAGGAATCAGTTAATACAGAACTTTTCTTTAGAGTTTGAAGAATTTGAATCTTGCCTTCTTGAGAATAATTTAGGTTACTTTGGAGATGAGTGCCACATTGAGAATATTAGTTGTTTTTAATGAAGATTACTCTAATAGTCATATTTAGGATGGTTTTGGAAATGGAGAAGTAAGCAAAGACATTATTATAATAAGCTAAATGTGAAATAAAGAGCATAGTTTCAATGTGGATATTTTATATTTCAGGTATATTTCAGGATAGTGGGAATGATATAAATTTGACAGTGACTGACAAAAGGGAATATTAAAAAAAATGTTTTGATTAGTATAAATGAGAATGTTAGAAGGGGGGCAAGTTTAAGAAAATCAGCAAAATCAGAATCAGAGTCACATACCTGGAAAGTGAATAAAGCATTTGGATTGCTGGAGAAGACAGCAGATTGAACTATAGATTTTCAGGCCGGGAGAGCATTTCATAGTGATATGATATCCCAAATGCAGTTGCAATTCTATGACTTGTATGGGAAGCATGCCTTGAAGATGTAGATTTATTTTCAAACATTCCATATATTCCATTGGTGTGGTTCATATTCACTAAACAGGTGAGCAATAGTTTTCGTGACTCACTTATGCAATACTCAGCAAAGGTAAGAGCAATGCCAAGTTTGTAATTATGTTGTTAGATTTATCACTGACAGGCTTTAGAGTTTCAGTATTTAAAAAAATGGCTACCATGCAGATAAAGGAGAAAAGGGATTGCCAAAATATATGGATTTTTACAATTTATACTTGCTCTTTTTTACCCAGCTTTAAGGAGCTTAACTCTCAGCTACAGAATTGGCTTCAGGCTGATCCAAAGAACAAATAAGAACTTACTGTGTGAGATGATCTTTTTTTTTATTAGCTCCTTTAAAGATTTTAGGTTATCTATGTGCATTTTGAAGTCCAGTCACTATAGTTGCTGCTTTTGAAAACTTTTGATCCCTTTTAATTCAAGACTAGATTTACTGTCATTATGAGTATCCAGAAATAGGCTGTACTTAAGGGAATTTATATTTGAGTTCAAATGTTGAAAAGATTAATATTTTCTTCTTGGGTCATGGCATTTCATGATATTTGTTGCTTTCGTGAGAAGCTCAAAAGCACAGTGTTAGCTTTATATAAAGTACATAATACAAAATAGTATAGTCTTAAAAGTGCTTCCTGTGAACTTAATAGCATAGAAGTATTCAAGAAGCAAGCAACTAATCCGTATGGATTTTGTTATGCTAACAAAGGAACTAGCATATATACAGGCAATATATGGCAATCAGTGTTAAAGTCTTTTTTAATTATGTTCGTTATATTTTTATTGGATCAAAACATAGAGCAATTTCCACTTTAAGATTTCAGGAATCTTGACAAATGCTGCACAATCTTATGTGTTAGTCACTCAGTTGTATCCAACTCTTTGCCACCTCTTGGACTATAGTCTGCTAGGTTTCTCTTTCCATGGGATCCTCCAGGCAAGGATACTGGAGTGGGTTGCCATTTCCTTCTCCAGGGGACCTTCCCAACCCATGAATTGAACCCAGATCTCCTGCATTGCAGGCAAATTCTTTACCGTTTGGGCCACCGGGGAAATTCACTATCACATAAAAGCTAAATTAAATGTTGCTGACAATACCATGTTAGCTAAATTATTTAAAGTTAAATAATAAAGTGCCCATGATTGAATGTATATTAATTTTGCTTTTGGAAAGAAAGGTATTTCTGACACAATTATTATAATAGAGTTAAGAAAAAATTCTAAACCATAAAATCTAAAAAACAAAAAATTAAATCATGCACTATCCAAGTATTTAGGATTCCTAATTCAAACGTTTTTCCGAGTTTTTAATATGTTTTAAATTACACAACAGTTTCCCAAAATGTTTCTACCTGTTAATACTGTCTTCAAACAGTGAAAACTTCTTGAGGATTACATGTATTTTTCTCTTCAAATTTCCAAAAGATGTATATTTAACTATCAGGTGATTGAAATGCTGCTAGACCAAGATGGACCAGATTCTGCTTCTCCACAATCCTTTAAAAATTATCTTATTTACATATGATCTGGAGATCTGTTAGGGGAGTTTTAAATTATTAAGAAACAAGTGCTTAAGCCATGTCTGAAAGCAGATGCCTGCAAAACTGATGGCTAATTTCTCATCCTATGTGGGAGAATTCTTTGCGTGTAACAGAGGATGAGGAACAAGCCAGATGATCTCAAAACAACATCACTGGAACATTTTAACTCCATGAAACATTTATTTCCAAAGGGAGATGCTGAACACTGTGGAATTTGGTTTTTTCTCCTTTGTGGGGCAAAGAAAACACTTTCCTTTTTCTCCTTTAAAGTTTTAAAAAGCAACTAGAAAGAAGCCATGTGTGTTTTTCTAGTAGTATCATTTTTCTGATAGCTGAGACATTCCTAAGTTCCACACTACAGTACTACAGAAAGAACATTATTGACTTTATATTTCAGGTATGTTCAGGATTCAGGCTTCACGGTGGCCAAGGGAGGAACTTGAAAAATGTTATGCCAACAAGAATTACTGTGAAAATCAAGAATCTTTCTATAGCTTAATGAGGTTCTCCATTTTGAATCATAAAAGAAATATGGAACTTTGTTGAAACAGGGTGGAAATACCAATCATATTTTTTGCTGTTAACCTAAACATCTAGATATTTAGATGCAGAAGCACTCTGGCTCCAGCTGGTTGTCATGGTGATTGGGTAGAAATTGCCAGGATTCAAATCTTATAATGTAGAAGAGCGATGATCACTTCTTAACCAAAATTCATTGATTACGTAGCACCTATATAGCACTGTTTAAAGTAGCTAAAAATATTAAATCATAACAACCCTGTGAAATAGTTACTCTTCTTCATTTTTTTAATTATTTATTTTAATTGGAGGCTAATTACTTTACAATATTGTAGTGGTTTTTGCCATACATTGACATGAATCACCCATGGATGTACACTGTGTCCCCCATCCTGAACCCCGCCTCCCACTTCTCTCCCCAACCCATCCCTCTGGGTGTCATCCCAGTGCACCAGCCCTGAGTGCCCTGTCTCATGTTAGTTACTCTTATCCTTGCTTTAGAGAGAAGGAAGCTGCTTCTTATAGCAGTTAAGTGACTTGCTTAGGTTCTAAGGTCAGAAACCAGCCAGGCAGTATTTAAACTGGGCAATCAGCTCCACAATCTCCATTGCTAATCAGCATGCATGCGCCTCTCAGAAGAAACCTGCAGTGTATCATGCCGTCACAATTATTAGGGTTCCTACTACATCAAGGCATGCATATTTTGACTCTGTTTGTTTAAGTTATATGCAAAGTACATCATGATAAAAGCTGGGCTGGATGACTCACAAGCTAGAATCAAGATTGCCAGGAGAAATGTCAACAACCTCAGATGTGCAGATGATACCACTCTAATGGCAGAAAGGGAAGAGGAACTAAAGAGTTTCTTGATGAGGGTGAAAGAGGAGGTGAAGAAAAAGCTGGCTTAAAACTCAACATTCAAAAAACTAAGATCATGGCATTTGGTCCCATCATTTCATGGCAAATAGATGGAGAAAAAGTGGAAATAGTGGCAGATTTTATATTCCTGGGCTCCAAAATCAATGTGGATAGTGACAGAAGCCATGAAATTAAAATATGCTTGCTCCTTGGAAGAAAAGCTATGACTAACCTAGACAGTGTATTAAAAGGCAGAGACATCACTTTGCCAACAAAGGTCCATATAATCAAAGCTACAGTTTTTCCGGTAGTCATGTGCAAATGTTAGATTTGGACCCTAAAGAAGGCTGAGCACCGAAGAACTGATGCTTTTGAATTGTGGTGCTGAAGAAGATTCTTGAGAGTCCCTTGGATGGCAAGGAGATCAAACCAGTCAATCCTAAAGGAAATCAACTCTGAATATTCATTGAAAGGACTGATCCTGAAGCTCCAATAGTTTTGTCATCTGATGTGAAGAACCAATTTACTGGAAAAAACCCTGATGCTGGGAAAGATTGAGGGCAGGAGGAGAAAGGGGTGACAGAGGATGAGATGGTTGGATGGCATCACCAACTCAGTGGACACATGTTTGAGCAAACTCTGGGAGATAGTGAAGGACAGGGAAGCCTGGCATGCTGCAGTTCATGGTATCACAAAGAGTCAGGCATGACTTAGCAAGTGAACAACAACTGCTTCATTCATCATCTTTGAAAGCTGATACTTTTCCCATTAGTTCTTGGGCTTCCCACATGGTGCTAATGGAAAAATCTACCTGCCAATGCAAGAGACAAAAGAGATGTGGGTTCGATCCCTTGGTGGGGAAGATTCCCTGCAGTAGAAAATGGCAACCCATTCCAGTGTTCTTACCTGGAAAAATCCATCCCCTTAGTTTTTGTGCAATATACAGAGAAAATTGCTGTCAAATAATATATAAAGTTTCTTCATTTTTGATCAATGTAAAGAAGAGAATGATTGTCATTTACAACTGAGAATGTCGTAAGCTGGACTGAGAATTCATCATTCTAGAATATTTACATAAAGAAGTATTGTCTGTATAGAGAAAAGTTGTTTTGAAATAAGTGTTAAGTCTTGAAATGATAGAATTATCTAAGAGAAAATAAATTATGAAGAAAGTCTATCATGTTGGTGCTAATCTTGACAGAATCATATCTGTTATTGTTTATAGGCCAGTGGGAATGATTTCTGATGAGTTGCCATAAATATTACCATACATATATACTGTACATGTGTATACACTGACACATAATCACTTATGTAGCTAATTTAATACAACATTTTCTAATTAACTTTTATGGGAAAATTCTGTGACAGAAACGTTATTCTCATGAATATATTATGTTGAGTGTTTTGGTTCCAAGAACTATAGTCTGAATCTTTGTGGCTCTTGAAACCTTACCAGAAAACAATATGATTTTCAACCTCACTGAACATGTCATGTTTTCAGCAATCATGCTATATATGAAGCCACTGGTTGAACTATTTCAAAAACAACTCTGGATTGAGAAATGATTTACTGGATTGAGAAATGAGTTATTCAAATGAAGTCCACATGAATCACTAATCTCATGAAAATTGCCACAAGTATCAGGTGAATGATGTCTAGATAATTCTGTAGCTACAACTCCAGCAAAACATATATAATATTGTTCAACAAAGAAGATTCATTGTATTTTTTTTAAGAAGCAAAGTCCTTGTTCTCCTCAATCAATGCAGCTTCTCAAAAGTAGCAGGAAGAAATCATTCTAGTTCTTGAAATTGAAAGAAAGAAAGGATAGGACATGTATGTACCAACTTCTGAAAATTGTTTCCTGGGAGATCTGAAACATGTTTGTTCTAGAATATTGAAAATAAAGTGTCTATAGATGAAACAAATGTGATCCAGAAATACTTAGTGTGAAAACAGAAATCATAATTTGGAATAAGTGAGTGTACATTATCTACATTACTTATCAATAGAAGCAGATGTGGGAAGGGGTGTTTGGTGTGACGGGGTGGTTGGAGGGTGGGGGCATTATTGTGATGCTGCAGAAACCTATTTTCTGCTTATTTCTCAATTGCAAAGTTCTTCTGATGCAAAAGTTCTCATCACAACATCTTGAGATAACACAGAAGCTGTTGCTGAAGAAACTTAACACCCTAAAATTAGAGAAAGATGGAAGAGTGAAGACCACACAAATTGAAGGAGAATAATTCTGTGGTTTTAACATTTAGTGACAGGAATTTTGCAGAGAAAATGAGAAGAAGCCACTCCCTGCCCACCCTCAAGAATAGAATTAATAAAATATGTTAGCAATATACACAACTGGAAAACTCATAAAACTTCAGAAACAGAAGAATCCAGCTCAGAGATCATTCATCTAACAACACCAGAGAGAGCAACTCAATTTTAACTTACTAAAGAAGAAATTAGAAATCAGAACCCTATAACGTATGATCAGAAGTTTGTGATATATAATTTTTCTTGCATAATCTGCAGTAAAATCCATGTAGTTCTCTTTTAATTGTGTCCTGTTCAGAGGCCAGACAATATTCAGATGGCACTCTTAGAAGGGATAATTGAAGAGAGTTTTATAAAGGGACTATTTACAAAGTGTGGTGAGGGCCAGGGGAACCCACACTGCGTGATTAAGTATAGTGCTCCTAGCAGCTGGACAGTTACCAGACCCATTGAGAAGGGTTGATGGGGGAGAGTGACCACAGCAGGACATGTGGCTCTCATTAGAAAGAATCAGCTGTGTCTGTTCCAGGGTCCACAGGGAGATAGCTTAAGGAATAAATATCCAATGTGTATTTCTTCCTCTGATCTCTTAGCTGTGCCTCCCATTGCCAAATAGAATCCAGAAGGAAAGGGAATTTGGTTGATATACTAAGAAGAAGTGTGGCCACCCAATGCTGAACCAAGGAGGTGGACAAGGTCAAGAGCAGGTATGGAGAAGAGAATCTTGAGCACATTCAAAAAACATTTTTGTAGTTTTCATGCCTTGGCTTAAGACAGAATTCGTGGGGGAAATCCAGTGGGGTCAAGAGTCTAGTACTCAGAACATGGAAACCCAGTCATCAGCAACTGTTACAGAAAAATTGCTTTAACAAGACTATTTCTTCCTAGGTGAACTTCAACATTCTAGGGACATTTTATAGACCCTACAAAAATATGAATTCAGCCTTAAGTATTCTGGGAAAAGATTTCCAGTTCTGAGATCTCTGAGATCTTTTTTTTTTTTCTTTCAGTTTAACTAGCACAGTAAAATTTTAATTTGGTTGCTTTAAAAGAATAGTATGCTTGAGCCAATAGATGCCCTCATTTAGACTGCCAGGTAGAAAAGTTAGGGTGAAAAAGCTATCTTTTTTATATTATTATGAAATAATCTCTGGGGTCCCATGTGTATGTGCATATATATTTTTAAGCAGAGTAACTAATCAGGTCCTCTGCACTAAATGAAATTTACTTGGAAAGTACAATCTGTTCACTCTTATCTTTTTAAAGGTAAAATGTGACCAAAAATTTTGTGTGAAGAGTAGAGATACAAGTACCACTGTCTTGACCAAAAAGAAAATTCTCTTACTTTTGTAAAGACTATGTATTACTTTATGAGCATTTATCAAAGACACACAAAACTCCCTGAGAATTCAAAGTGTGATCATTTAAATCAATCTTACCCTAGAAGTTGAGAGAGCATTTTATCAGTCACTTCAAGAAATGAGAAATTTCAAACAATACATAAAAAATTTCAAACAATATGTGAAATGATCTTTTCCTTTTTTTTTTTTTGTTCTGACTCTAGACTCATGTTAATAAAAGATGAGACAACTTGAGTCATGAATCTTCTCCATGCTCATCACTTTCAGATAATTCCTGCCTCTTGGGTAGAGAGTTTTTATCATCTCCAGCCAGAGAAAAACACAGAATAGTTTCTATGTTATGTGCTGATGGTTATTCAGCAGCTTCAGGGAATTCTCTATTTTCTTGCTTGGTTGAAATAGACTTGATGATCCTTCTACCTGACAACAGCAAAGGTCAGCACTTGCTTCCATGTCTTCAATATACAACTGACACAATTTTAAGCCTTGCAGGCCTGAATACTTGCAGAAGAAGGTTGAGAAGTAGTCTTTTTCCTGGAATTAATAATGCTTCACATCTTGTGTGCTCAGTTGCTCAGATCAGATCAGATCAGATCAGTCGCTCACCGACTCTTTGCGACCCCATGAATCGCAGCACGCCAGGCCTCCCTGTCCATCACCAACTCCCGGAGTTCACTCAGACTCATGTCCATCAAGTCAGTGATGCCATCCAGCCATCTCATCCTCTGGCATCCCCTTCTCCTCTTGTCCCCAATCCCTCCCAGCATCAGAGTCTTTTCCAATGAGTCAATTCTTTACATGAGGTGGCCAAAGTACTGGAGTTTCAGCTTTAGCATCATTCCTTCCAAAGAAATCCCAGGGCTGATCTCCTCAGAATGGACTCGTTGGATCTCCTTGCAGTCCGAGGGACTCTCAAGAGTCTTCTCCAACACCACAGTTCAAAAGCATCAATTCTTCTGTGCTCAGCCTTCCTCACAGTGCAACTCTCACATCCATACATGACCACTGGAAAAACCGTAGCCTTGACTAGACGAACCTTTGTTGGCAAAGTAATGTCTCTGCTTTTGAATATACTATCTAGGTTGATCATAACTTTCCTTCCAAGGAGTAAGCATCTTTTAATTTCATGGCTGCAGTCACCATCTGCAGTGATTTGGGAGCACAAAAAAATAAAGTCTGACACTGTTTCCACTGTTTCCCCATCGATTTCCCATGAAGTGATGGGACCGGATG
>NW_011495026.1:7276628-7284925 GCF_000754665.1 Bison bison bison | reverse complement strand
CGAACTCCTTTTCCTATTTGGAACCAGTCTGTTGTTCCATGTCCAGTTCTAACTGTTGCTTCCTGACCTGCATACAAATTTCTCAAGAGGCAGATCAGGTGGTCTGGTATTCCTATCTCTTTCAGAATTTTCCACAGTTTATTGTGATCCACCCAGTCAAAGGCTTTGGCATAGTCAATAAAGCAGAAATAGATGTTTTTCTGGAACTCTTTTGCTTTTTCCATGATCCAGCGGATGTTGGCAATTTGGTCTCTGGTTTCTCTGCCTTTTCTAAAACCAGCTTGAACATCAGGAAGTTCATGGTTCACATATTGCTGAAGCCTGGCTTGGAGAATTTTGAACATTACTTTACTAGCGTGTGAGATGAATGCAATTGTGAGGTAGTTTGAGCATTCTTTGGCATTACCTTTCTTTGGGATTGGAATGAAACTGACCTTTTCCAGTCCTGTGGCCACTGCCGAGTCTTCCAAATTTGCTGGCATATTGAGTGTAGCACTTTCACAGCATCATCTTTCGGGATTTAGAATAGCTCAACTAGAATTCCATCACCTCCACTAGCTTTGTTCATAGTGATGCTTCCTAAGGCCCACTTGACTTCACATTCCAGGATGTCTGGCTCTAGGTCAGTGATCACACCATCGTGATTATCTGGGTCGTGAAGATCTTTTTTGTACAGTTCTTCTGTGTATTCTTGCCATTTCTGCTTAATATCTTCTGCTTCTGTTAGGTCCATACCATTTCTGTTCTTTATCGAGCCCATCTTTGCATGAAATGTTCCTTTGGTATCTCTGATTTTCTTGAAGAGATCCCTAGTCTTTCCCATATTGTTGTTTTCCTCTATTTCTTTGCATTGATCGCTGAAGAAAGCTATGTGTCCAACTCTTTGTGACCCCATGGACTGTAGCCCACCAGACTCCTCTATCCATGGGATTTTCCAGGCAAGAATACTGGAGTGGGTTGCCATTTTCACATCTTAGCCCCCTATCTATCCCCTAAAGAAATCATTTTATGGGTCGTCTCAGGTGTAGTGCTATCACAGTAATATTCACTAGATATAACCTGATTTCCTTTTCATGCAGGAAGTACGTATAGTTATATAAAAATAGCATCTGCTATTACCTAGAAATAGCCTCAATATCTGAACTGATGTCAAATCAGAGCAAGAAAGTAAAATATGGCCACAAATTTACTTTTAGTCTTGATCTAGGATGGCCTCGGCCTGCAGCAGTTTGAAGTGGGGCTTCAGTTCCCGGCCAGATACTGAAGTCGGGCTTCAGCAGTGAGAGCGCTGAAGCCTAAGCACTAGACCAGTAGCCAGTGACACGGTCCTTGGCCTTTCAGCTTTATAGAAATGAATTCCCACAAAGACAAAAAGTAGTGACAAAGTGTTTATTAGGAGAAAAAGTAGTACGTATGGATAGACACACTAACAGAATCAGAGCCTCGCCCTCGTGGTAGTTTGAGTCACTTTTATGGGGCATTTCTTCTGGGTTTCCTTTGGCCAGTCATCTTGCTTTGCCTGTTTCTGAGTCTGTATTTGATATATCTCAGGTTCCTCGCATTTGTTGGATGCATCCTTTAGCCAAGACAGATTCTAGCAAAGAGGCCCATGGGCAGATTGACATCACTTGTTTTTTGCCCTCCAAGGAACCCCTCTGTGCATGTCTAGTTGGGAACATCTTCTTGACCTCGAGAATGAGAAATATGTGGTCTCTGTCTTTTATCTGGGCTGGGTTCAACTCTTCTCTCGCTTTTACTGTTTTGCAATATCTGTCCACAGGGGACAATCTCTAGCTGCTTAGGCTGGGGCCCATCTATTACTTGCCTTAGTCTAACCTCAGCTTTAAAGAAATCACTTTGAATTATGTATTGATATATAGTTGTAATAGAAAATAGTCATAATATTAAAAGCTGAGTTTTTTTGGGGGGAGGGGGAGGAGTTTGTTTTTGTTTTTCTCCCAGGACCTGAGAAAAATTACCTGTAATCTGTCTCTTCTTTCTCTCTGCAGGGAAGTGAGGCTGTTAAAACATGGGTTAAGAGTGGAGCTCACAGCAATGCCTGAAATTTGTGATTCCAAGCCAAGCACGTGACCTCTGTGGGGAACTTCAGGCTACAATGAGTTCTTCTGAACTCTAGCAGCCAGTTTCCCCACATGGTAACTTAGAAAACACCTAATCTGAAGAGTATAGCATAGATTTCTTTCGTAAGATTTAATGGAGGCTTAATTTATTTGGACAGGGAGTGTAACTAGAAGAGAAAACACAAAGGTTGGAGCAAAGCATGCCCATGTGGAAGCTGCCTCTTCTGCAGGTTAAAAATATGTGTGATGATGTGAAGTGCAGGCAGCTTATAAGTGATGAGGAGAGTATGTTCATTAGTAAATCAATTCCTAGAGTCTTTGTAAAGCATTTATGAGAGCCATTAAAGCCTTCAGGTTGTTGTTGTTGTTGTTTTTTTTAATATGACACAATACAGTTTTGGTCCTTACTCAAGGTCTCACAATTAATGAGGAATGGCGGTGCTGGTGGTTAGTCACTGAGTCATGTCCAGCTCTTTTGTGGCCCCATGGACTGTAGCCTGCCAGGCTTCTCTGTCCATGGGATTTCCCAGGTACGAATATTGGAATGGGCTGCCATTTCCAGCTCCAGGGATCTTTCCGACCCAGGAATTGAAACCAGGTCTCAGGCATTGCAGGTGGATTCTTTACCAAATGATCCATAAGGGAAACTCTAAATGAATAATACCAGAGATCATATCTCCTGACCCTTTTTCAGTGACCCTTCTATTAGCTTCAGTACCAGTTCTCTAGGAATTTGATTTGTGGGCAAGTCCAGGAGACAACTGGAGAATTTGGAGGATAGCTTTGTTTATTTGGGATCTCTCACCTTCAGCTGTTTGGTCTGATAAGCCAATACAAAGGCATATTTTCTCTCTTCCTCCAGAAGCATGACATCTGATTATTCCTCTGGCTGTCATAATGACATGGTATGTTTAAGAGGTAGAACTGAAAATGGAAATTATTTAGTGTGTCATGTGGTGAAAGAGAAGTAAAGGACATAAGTTAAATGGTCAGCAAATTCAGATAACTTTTTGTGAACCTGGGGTGTTGATAATTTAAAATTTAAGTAGAGAATCAGCAAATATATTTGTTGTTGTCTTTTAGTATTATTCCACACATTTAGACTTGGGGCAACTGTATTTGCTCTCTCTCTCCTTTTCTCTCTTTCTTTCCTTCGTGGCATAACAAATGTTTTAAGTCTTAATTATAATAGAAAGATTCAACCTTATATTTAACTTTAATAATAATTTTAATGAAAAACATTTTTAACATGTCTCATTGTATCTTAATTTAGTACATTGCATTGGAAACATATTTTTGAGGTAGCATTTCTTATTCTAAAAGCCCTACAACTTACCAAAGAGAATACGTGGGTATTCAATGTCCTCTGCTCTTAATAAGAAGCCAGGAAAACCAACACAAATACTATTACAGTGATAACTATAGCAGACTTTGTATTGATTGAAGTATTGGCTTGCTATAAATGGAATCTCTTTTATTCTGTCCAGTTCACCTTATCTAGATGAAACATATTGATATACTTTTCTTTAGAATTTGTTTCAGCTTGCTCGCCTTCTCCCTCTATCCTTGGCACATACTTCAGATTACTTATAAAGCATTGTATTAAGAAAACACCATGATAAAAAAAATTTTTTTAAATAAGGTGTAACTCAACAGAGTAGAGTGGACCATTTTATGAATTGTTACAACTGTGTAACCACCACCCACATCAAGATACAGAAATATCCATAGTTCCAGAAAGCTCCCTTGAGCCTCTTCACAGTCTCATTCCCGGAAGATAACTACTCTCTGACTTCTGCCATCATAAAATTGTTTTGCCTGCATTTGAATTTTCTACAAATGGAATCATATCATCTTACTCTTCTGTGTCTGGTATTATTTGCTTAGTATTATGTCTGTTCGATGATTTTTAAGAGTTAAAAGCAGAGACATCACTTTGCAGACAAAGATCTGTATAGTCAAAGCTATGGTTTTTCAGTAGTCATGTACAGATGTGAGATTTGGACAATAAAGAAAGCTGAGTGCCAAAGAATTGACGCTTTCAAATTGTAGTGCTAGAGAAGACTCTTGAGATTCCCTTAGACTGCAAGGAGATCAAACCGGCCAATCCTAAAGGAAATCAACCCTGAATATTCTCTGGAAGGACTGATGCTGAAGCTCCAATACTTTGACCACCTAATGGGAAGAGCTGGCTCATTGCGAAAGACACTGATGCTGGGAAAGATTGAAGACAAAAGGAGAAGAGGGAAGAAGAGGATGAGATGGTTAGATAGCATCACCAACTCAATGGACAGGAATTTGAGCAAACTCCAGAAGATAGTGAAGGACAAGGGAGCCTGGCATACTGCAGTCCATGGGGTCATAAAGAGTTGGATATGACTAAAGCTACTTAGTACGCATGCAAGCTTTAATACACTAAGCTTTCTGAAAGTGTCAAATATGAGTCACAAAACCACTACAAAAAGATTGCTCACTTAGCTGTGAGATCAAGTTGATAGTTAACTTCACTGTGTAATGGTTAATATAAAGGAAACCTGCTTCAGACCTTCACATTCACCTACTGACCCCTGCCTCACACCCATATTACAGAACGAATGTGTGTATGTGCTCAGTTGCTCAATCACGTCCGACTCTTTGCACCCCATGACCTGTAGCCCACCAGGCTCCTCTGGCCATGGGATTCTCCAGGAAAGAATACTGGAGCTGGTTGCCGTGCCCTCCTCCAGAGTATCTTCCCAACCCAGGGACTGAACCCGTCTCTTATGTCTCATGAGTTGGCAGGCAGGTTTTTTACCTTTAGTGCCACCTGGGAAGCTACACATTACAGGATAATTGCACCTAATTAAATGGCAACCCACTCCAGTACTCTTGCCTAGAAAATTCCATGGACGGAGGAGCCTGGTGGGCTACAGTCCATGGGGTCACAAAGAGTCGGACACGACTGAGTGACTTCAGGATGACGAAGTACCAGTTACATCAAATTTCTGGAAAGATTACTTAAGGCTTCAGCTTGACACAGGTTGAATCACTACAAGTGCTCAATTAGCTCAAAATTATTTTGATCATTAGGTTAAACAGTAAAAATTTAAACCGAGCTTGTGTGATTGAGATGGTTAATTTTATGTGTTAACTTGACTGGGCTACAGGGGTGTTCAGATATTTGGTCGAACATTCTGGGCATGTCTTTGAGGATGATCATGAAAAAGATTAACATTTGAATTGGTAGACTGAATAAAGCAGATTAACCTCCCTAATGTGGGTGGACCTACTTCAATCAGTTAAAGGCCTACCTAGAACAAAAAGGCTGACCCGCCTGTGAGTAAGAGAATTCCTTCTGCCTGACAACTTGAGCTGTGTCATTTCTTACCTTTCTGGACTCAAACTGAAACATCAACCCTTCTTGGGTCTCAGGCCTGCTGGTTCTCTGGACTGGAACCACACCACCAGCTATCTTGAGTCTCCATTTTCCTGTTTGCAGACCTTGGGACTTCGTATACTTCCATAATCTTGTGAGCCAATTCCTTATGATAAATCAGTCACCCTCTGTCTCTCTCTCCACACACGCACATTCTATTGGTTCTGTTTCTCTGGGTAAACCTGACAAATACAATTTTGGTAGTAAGAATTTGGTTCTAGGAAAGAATTTTAGGTTTGAGGTTTCTAAATTGATGCTGGGGTTTCTGACACTGGCTCTCTAATCTCAATGGCACCCCACTCCAGTACTCTTGCCTTGAAAATCCCATGGACCGAGGAGCCTGGTAGGCTGCAGTCCATGGGGTTGTGAAGAGTCAGACACGACTGAGCGACTTCACTTTCACTTTTCACTTTCATGCATTGGAGAAGGAAATGGCAACCCACTCCAGTGTTCTTGCCTGGAGAATCCCAGGGACAGGGGAGCCTGGTGGGTTGCCGTCTATGGAGTCGCACAGAATCGGACACAACTGAAGTGACTTAGCAGCAGCAGTGGTTCTCTAGTAGTAAAAAGAGCTCTGAGATTCCATGGTGAAATATGAATATGGAGATACACGAAACATTGCCACTGGATACTCCTAATCAACCACTTAGGAGAAGCAAAGTATCTGGGTGACTGTATTTACAATACTTTTCAAACATTTTTGGCAAACTAATAAATATAATGAAATAGATTGGTTGCTCCTAAAGTTGCTAGACAAAATGAGGGAAGAAAAGGATGAGCTCAGGAATTTGAATTCTCAATGAAAGAACAGAAATAATCTTAAGACTTTTATGTGTGCCTTAAAGGAGATCCTTATTTCCTAGCTTTAGGATTGAAGTGATTGAAAATGAAACCCAGAGTCTCAGCATGACTGGCTCAATCACAATACAAGTTGAATTCTTATCCTTGAAGTGTGTCTACTGTTAAAGTGTGGACGTTGATTAGAAAGAAATAGTATCTTAAATTTAAAATGAGGGCATATGGGAAGACTGATGAGGTTGAAACATTGAGTCCCTAAATTCTGATGAGTCTTCTTTATCAGAAAAAGCCACCACCACCCCGCCCCAAGGGAGTTAACTCTGTATTGTCTGCAAAACCTATAAAGGTCTCCCTCTCCTGAGGCAGTTGCCATGTAAGGTGCAATGCTACATCTCTTATGGACCCATCTCTACCATCTTTCTTTGCTTCCAAGAGTTTCTCTGGAGAACCCTGACTAATAGAGTAGTTGAAATTATTTGGAAGACTATATACAATACTTTCCTACTTTTCTTTAGATTGGCTAATAATGCAGAGTAAGCTGCAATATCAAAACAATTTCCTGAACAATATTAGCAAAAAATTACCAAACCGGACTACAGAAGAAATTACTTTTCTAAAGAAAATCACAAATTATATTGGAAATTCCCTACCAGCCCAGGGGTTAGGACTTGGCACTTTCATTGTAGGGGGCAAGTTTGATCCCTGGTCTGGGAAATAAGATTTCATAAGCTGCGCAGCATGCCCAAAGGAGGAGGGGGGGAATATAAAGGCTTCCCAGGTAGAGCTAGTGGTAAAGAACCCATCTGCCAGTTTAGGAGACATAAGAGACATGGGTTTGATTCCTGGGTCAGAAAGATCCCCTGGAGGAGGGTATGGCAACCCATTCCAGTATTCCTGTCTGGAGAACCTGTGGACAGAGGAGCCTGGTGGGCTACAGTCCATAGGGTTACAAAGGGTCAGACATGACTGAAGCAACTTAGCACAGCACAGAACAAAGCAAATTAGAAGGACATAATGGATCCAAATTAAAACATATTTTGTGTTCTTTCACGAAGCGTCTTTACACTTGTACCTAGTCAGGCTTTAGGTGAGATGAACTGAAATTCACTTGAATGGAGTAATGATTTGCATTGAAAAGCAAGGGTTGTATGTAATGAAAAGAATGATTACTACTTTCCAAAGGATAAATTTCCACATTTGGAAGAGCCTTAGAAAAATTAAACTCAAAAAAGATTCATAGTAGAGAAGAGATAGATGTTGGTATTGAATTGGAAAGTGTCAATAAATTTAATGAACATTATTTTTCTATGAAAAGATTTACTCTCTGAAAATAGTGTTAAAAAGCACTACATTGAGCGCTGGAGGAGGAGAAGCCGCGGGAGGGGCTCGGCGGTCACTGGGGGAGTCGCCTGCGGAGTCCTCGGCCCGGGCTGGGAAAAAAAAAAAAAAGCACTACATTTGACTAATTAGAAAAGGAGCCTAGTTTGATTTAGCTTAATTATAAAGCTTTTGGAAGTAGACATTTTTCAAGGTAAAATTTTAAATCAGAGATGAAATTAATATTAAACAACAATTGGTAATACATAGAACCAAGGACACAGGATGGATGCTAGCTATAACTGAGGCAGAGTTCCATGGAACCCCTGCTCTGCTGGGTAATGATTCTGATTTAGGAAAATATCTGGAAAGCCCTGGAGAAGAAACAATATTGGAAAGGGGCAAAGGCGAACATGGGGACTCCAGGCAACCAGAATGAAAGGACATAAATATTTTAGCTAGTGTTTTGGCCTTATCTGGGGTTAGTGGTTGACTGTCAGCTGTACCTTAACTTCACTGTTTACATAATCCTAGCTGGCATTTTCCCTTGTCATTAGATAAGGAGGAATCTCTAAAATTGAAACACTAGTTTGTTTTTGAACACCAAATTCTTTGAAGGAGTTTATTTACTTAGATTGACTAAAACCACACTCTACAACTATGTGTATTCTTTTTAAGCTTATTGG
>NW_011495026.1:7270337-7276528 GCF_000754665.1 Bison bison bison | reverse complement strand
AAGCTTATTGGTCTCTTTTTTCTATGTAATATTAATATAAAGGAGAATCAATATAGAAACTTTAGTATCTCTTTTTAGTATTAGAAAATGTTGTATTGTAACTAATGTTGTATTTATTTGATCATTCATTCATTCAAGGATGCATTTTTTCCTGCAACTATTTGCATAGTCAACATCCTTTGAGAAAAACATGACTGTCTCTTCAGCGTTGTTATTGCTGCTGTTATTTTAGAATATTTAATAGTCTATGTTTCCTAATCTCCTTTATATATAAAATATTTCTCTGGTTATTAGACTAATATTTGTTCCACCTGGAAAATATACGGAAAGCATAGAAAGTTTTTGAGGATATAACAAATACCATTGCTAACACTTGATAATACTACTTGGGGAATTTTGAAATGTTTTTAGAAATAATATTGTAATTTAAATTGAATATAAGATTGTAACAGCCTTTTTGCATGGGCATTTCATGTGATGTCAAAAACAGCCAAATCATTATTTTAGCATCATATAATATTTCATAGTATAAATACTTTATCATTTACCTAACCACTCCTTTCGTGTTGAACATATAAGTTATTATAAACAATACTATAATGAGTATTCAGAGAAGGCAATGGCACCCCACTCCAGTGCTCTTGCCTGGAAAATCCCATGCACGGAAGGGCCTGGTGGGCTGCAGTCCATGGGGTCCCTAAGAGTCGGACACGACTGAGCGACTTCACTTTCACTTTTCACTTTCATGCATTGGAGAAGGAAATGGCAACCCACTCCAGTGTTCTTGCCTAGAGAATCCCAGGGACGGGGGAGCCTGGTGGGCTGCCGTCTATGGGGTCTCACAGAGTCGGACACGACTGAAATGTCTTAGCAGTATGATGAGTATATTTATGCATACATATGTGCATGCATTTGTGAATATTTACTTAGGAAGTATTTTAATTACATTTATTTAGGAATCATGCTGAAACATTTAAGAATCTTGAAACATATTACAAAATTAATTTCCAGAAAAGTTGTATAGTCCTATTATCTCTGATAGGTTATGATTATCCTTATCTTACTATAACCTCTCCAACTATTGCATATTATTACCAATAAAACTAAAAAATAACCTTTGTTTTTTTTTTTGTTATATGATGATGATTAACCCTAATTTGTTTATTTAAAAAAGATGATTTTTGATGAAACATTTTAATTCTTTTATTTTACCATTTTTGCTTTCATCTTATCATTTTCCAAAGCAGCTCATTTCCTTGTTCTTCCTTTGTGTTCAATATAATGAGTGATTTTAAAATTTTCCTCCATAAACCTAAGCTCTTTCTCAGGAAGACCGTTTTGCAATCTTTATATTAGCTCTCTTCTCCTTCATGCCCAGAATATTAAGAGACTGAATAAATGAGTAGGTTACAAATCATCAACCAAGTAATAAAGTGTTTCATATTATGGTCTACTTTTCATAGTGTAAAATTCTTCCAGGTTTCCAAGTCTTGAAACAGTAAGGGAAAAATGGGCTACTTTAACTTCAGCTGGTTTTCATGGAATATTTTAAGAGAAAATAAAATACAATATTTATTTACTACTGCATTTGAAGATTTATGCACAATATCATTAGAGGAAACAAGAATGAAAGCAGACTCACAAAGACTACGAAGTATCATAAGAAAAATATTTGCATTCCAAAATATCTGGAGTACACTTGAGAAAATATTACATCTCCAATGTAGTGTTTATGCTCTTTTTAACACGTTACTTCAGAATACTTTGGTTCAAACTGGAATGCAACTGGGTGTTTTTCTTTATGCTCTTGAGAAAAAAAAATAGCAACCAAAAAAAAAATTTACATCATCTCTAATTTCTACCTTGTGCTTTAAATCTTATTTTTCTCCCAATAATGACTGTTTGCCTTCCTTTTCTTCAGCCACATATAGATTGAAATAATGCTTTTTGTATTGGAATTTCCCATTTAACAGTGGAGTTTCTGTCTCATTTAGAATTCCTTAAAATTTTAACAGTCACTAAAACATGCTGAGGAAGGACATTTTGATACATAGATTTCATTATGACATGAAAAGATATTACTAGTTAATTTTCTTACAAGTTGCTGCTCTTTGAAACATGTTTATTAAATGATAATTTTTGAAAAACAATTATAATAATATATAGTGAACATATATCAAACATTTATATCATAAATATAAAGGAAGTAGCAGGATGACAAAGTTGGTTCAAAAGAGCACACAAGAGACTAAAGTGTATAGCCAGTCAAAGAAAAATAGCTGAAGTAAGTCATCTATTGTAGATTCAAAACTGTTTAATATTCTACAAGACAACAAAATCATAATCTTTTTTTTTCCCCTGCTGGGTGGAAAGCATCTGCATCTCTATAATAAACATTTATTTGCAACTTATCCATTTTCTATAAGTTAAAATTCAACTTTGCAAAATCTGAGCTTTGTATCCACAGCTGATTTGTGAAGTGCTTTAGGGTATAACTGACTTAAGTAGTTTATAGAGTCTTCCCTGGTTTTCGGTGGTAAAGACTGCCTTCTAATGCACGGGGTGTGGATTCGATCCCACATGCCTTAATGGCCAAAAAACCAAAACATAAAAAACAGAAGCAGTGTTGTAACAAGTTCAGTAAAGACTTTTAAAAGACTGTACAATGCTGTGCTAAGTTGCTTCAGTTGTGTCTGACTCTCTGTGATTCCATGGACTGCATGTAGCCTGCCAGGCTCTTCTGTCCATGGAATTCTCCAGACAAGAATCCTAGAGTGGGTTGCCATCCCTCCTCCAGGGGATCTTCCTGCCACAGGGATCAAATTTGCATCTCTAACGTCTTTATCACCAGGGAAGCCTTTTAAAAAAAAATGATTCACATCAAAAATTCTTAAAAAAATGTAGTTTGTAATCTTATACAAGTCTGTTGTTGAAGGTCTGCTTATATTTTGTCTTTCTTTTGTTTTTTTTTTCTCCTTCTATTTGCAACAAAAGAATTATCTCATAGTCCTTTGATGCTAAATATTGTATATCTGTGATTCCTTCATTTATGTGAATTAGAATAGAAAATGTAGCTGAAAAAATTTGACATTTATTTTAAGACTTCCTACTTACAGCAATGTCTGTGAGCACAATTTTAAAAGGTTTTTCTAAGTTTCTCTTGATGTCCTAGTATTAATGTGGATAACAAATATAAATCTTAAGTTTCTTATTAAGAAAAAAAATGACAAACATATCAAAATCATGAAAGCAATATTAGAAAGAACAAAATGTGTCAAAATGACTCACTTATCTAGGTGATAAACTCTGCAGTAAAGGTTATCCCTGCTGATAACCATCCATGGTGGAAATAAATCCTATTTGAACTTGTTAAATTGGATCATAACCTGGCCAGAAAAGTAATTTCAGTCTATAGACCATGCCCTCTGAGTTTCATTTCAAGAAAAAGGTAACTGGGGAAATTATGGGATGTTTCCACCTTATTGAAGCGGACCAAAGTTAGGGAAAATCACATCTTGAAAGTCATATTATTGATATGCGCATCATCCTTTAATTAAAAGTTCAAGGTCTAAATTTTAGTAAAATATGCTCCTCACTTCAGATACCTATAAATAATTAAAACTTACTCCCTCCTGAGGCTTACACATTAGTGACACAAGAACATTAACAGGGGATTACCAAGGTGAAAGTGGACCATGTGATTCAAAGGTGCTGGCTCGAAGGTGACGAGCCCCTAGATAGGTGGAAACAACAATGCTTGTTGTCAGGATTGGGAGATCTGGGCTTCTTTTATTAGAGAACATAAGGATTTCCTTATACTTCACAAATAAAGACCCTTTATGTTGTCTTCTGAAAGGTCATCGGTGCTATTAATTCTTCATTGTGTCAGAAAGAAAAAATCAATTGAAATACAGTTGGTAATAATGAGAGAAAAGCCTTGGGGGAAACCTGGAATTAATTCCACCCTTTTTTACCTTGCTGCTAACACAAATAATCCTGCCATCTGTCTCATCAGAAGAAAGAATGGATGCCTTGTAGCTACTTACCTATCAGTAAAGTGTTAAAACAGAGGCTCTATCACTCAGCAGAAATTGTCAAAACAATTAACGTATAGAAAGGGCAGGTTGGAGAAAGCTGACTTTTATGGTCCTCAGTTTGATATTCTGGCTTTATATTTAAATGCATATAGAAAATGATGTATTTAGCAAAAAAGCTTTATCTTTTCTTTAAAAACTAATAGTGACTTTTAATTATAATAAGATTTTCTTCTGAAAAAGCCTGAATAATTTTGTTTTTACAGCTCATTCTTATTAGGGTCACACATCTCCTACAAACAGAAATGCAAAAAATTTCCACAAAAGTGCCCCCATTTAATTCTGATAAGTTATAGTAGAAATCTTTTTATTGTTTAATTAATGATATTCTAAAGAAACTTGTATTGAGTTAATATTTTTTTGTAGATTTATCATTATTCATAGGAACTTATTATAACTTACAATTTGCATATGTTCCATGATTTAATGGAGAATATCTAAATCAAGTAAAATGAGAGAATAGGGTTGTTGTAGAAATAAAAAATTAATTATGTCATTTTTTAAAATACCTTTACACATGTATCATATAATTGCTTAAGCTAGTGCTCCTAGCAGAGACAAAGAATTGCCATTCTGCATTGCTGAATGGTTTTATACTGCTAACTGGTGGAACATATAAATCTTTGAATTATAAAATTTATTACCTGAATTATATTGAGTTGGGAAAACTTGAGTTTCAAAGTCTTGGTGAAAGAGGAATGGTTACTAATAGAATATCATTTTGACTTTTTGAATTACCGGAAGTTCTCTATAGCAAAGCAGAAAGACAGAGTCATTAGTTTCTCAAATTTATTTCTTTTTTTCAGATATCCAATATTTTAAGGTACATTTTCAGAACAGTGTTAAACTGTACTTTTTTTGGTCTATAGGTCGTTTCTCCATCGCCACAATTCTTTTTTTCTCCATCTTTCTCTTGGCGTTTCAATAGATCCAGCTTTTACTATGCACCGGTTAAAATATGGTGGTTCAGACAGTGAAAAATCTGCCTGCAGTGCAAGAGACCCGGGTTCTATCCCTGTGTTGGGAAGATCACCTGGAGAAGGAATTGGCAAGCCACTCCAGTACTCTTGCCTGGAGAATTCCAAGGACAGAGGAGTCTGGCAGGCTACAGTTTATGGGATCGCACAACTGAAGGACTAACTTTCACTTTCAGTTAAAGTATGGGCACCATCTTAAATTAGGCAGAATACTAAGAGAAGAGCCCAAGTTACTGTATCCTGGCTAGCTTCTTGACAGCATTAGAGAAAGAATTCCATATACATGGGAGACATGAGACACATTAATGCCTGAATTTCCAACTACTTTGTTGAATTTAAAAGTATTAATTGGATTGTAAGTTTAAGAAACATTAAAACGTCAGCTGGGAATCTTCAAAGCCAAATCATAATGTGCAAGCAAGGGTTATATAATGTACAAGGGATATTTAGTGATTACTTATGCATATGAAGTATGATATGAAGTATTCATATAAAAAGTATGCATATGAAGGCAGGAGGAGGAGGGGACAACAGAGGATGAGATGGTTGGATGGCATCACCGACTGCATGGACATGAGTTTGAGCATGCTCCAGGAGCTGGTGATGGACAGGGAAGCATGGCCTGCTGCAGTCCATGGGGTCGCAGAATTGGATGCAACTGAGAGACTGAACTGAACTATGCATATGTTTTTAATATCTCAGTGTATATATAAGTCAGGCTAGCCAATATCATCACCTCTTGTAGCCTTTCTGTAACTTTGGAAGTCTAATTAAACTTTATTGTTACTTTAAATGTGTGTGCACGTGCACAGCACAGCACTTTACTCACATGCTCTGCAGCGTCAACGACTTTAAACCTTGACAATTTCCTAAACTTGGTACTGAGTAATGGAGGTTATCTTTTTTGCCTTTTTTTACTGTTCGTGGGGTTGAGCACTTGCTCCTTGGAAGAAAGTTATGACCAACCTAGACAGCATATTAAAAAGCAGAGACATTACTTTGCCAACAAAGGTCTGTCTAGTCAAAGCTATGGTTTCTCCAGTAGTCATGCATGGATGTGAGAGTTGGACTATAAAGAAAGCTGAGCGCTGAACAACTGATGCTTTTGAACTGTGGTGTT
>NW_011495026.1:7253985-7270237 GCF_000754665.1 Bison bison bison | reverse complement strand
ATGCTGGGAAAGATTGAAGGCAGGGAGAGAAGGGAACCACAGAAGAAAACATGGTTGGATGGCATCATGGACCCAATGGACATGAGTTTGAGCAAGCTCTGGGAGTTGTTGATAGACAGGGAAGCCTGGTGTGGTGCAGTCCATGGGGTCACAAAGAGTCAGACAAGACTGAGTGACTGAACTGAAATGGGGGTTATATGTATTAATTTGGTATTCTAGTTGTAATTGATTTTGAACATCATGTTTTTCCATTTTTGTGTCTTTTTAAAAAAGATAATCACAAATTCTTATTTTGGTAAATAATTTTAAAACCAGAAATCTGTCTTTGCTAGAGAAAACTGAAGTTTCAGTGGGAACATTAGCCATAGAACAGCAAATCTTTAGAATCCAAGCTAGCTGGAAGAACATTCAAGATAAATGATTTTGCTTCATCTTAGTACTATATACCTGAGTTTCATGGAAGTACTATTTTTTTTTCCTTCTCTAAAATCAGCCTTGAATTCTTCTAACCATCCTCAGAGAGATATATTTTTTTGGCAGTAGAGATAACACCTAGAAAACAGAACCCTTGTGAGCCATATACTATTACCTCTGGAGAATGGATCTTTCTTATGGAAGAAAACTATTTTCCCAAATTTGGCTTATGTCTACATATTATGATACTATATATTAGTCAGGTTTCTCCAGAGAGAGAAGAAGTAATAGCATATATTCAAAATATTTATGATGAGGAATTGGCTTACATGATAATGGAGGCTGGGAAGTTCCCTTATGTGTCATCTGCAAGCTAGAAACCTGGGAAATTCAGAGATGTAGTTTGCAGTCTGAGACTGAAAGCACACGAACCAGGAGCACTGTGATGTAAGTCTGAGTCCAAGGGCCGGAGAAGACTAATATCTCAGCTCGACAGTCAGGCAAAGAGAGAGAGAGAATTCTCCCTTCTTCAGCCTTTTCATTCTGTCCAGGCTTCCAATGGACTGGATGATGCCCACATAATTTGCGATGGGCCATCTACTGTACTCAGTCAACTGATTGAAATGCTGATCTCTTCCAGAAACACCCTCACAGACACACTCAGAAATAATGTTTTACTAAATATCTCGTCATCATGTGCCCAGGCAAGTTGATATATAAAGATAACTATGATGTATTCATATTTCAAAATGTCAGGTTTCAGTGTTTTCAAATATGAAATATTTCCTGCTCTATCATTTTATGACATTTTTCATTATTTCAAATATTTGGATTATATCTAATTCAATCCTGTTTTCATAGCAATTAATATGTAATGAATTTCTCTCATGTGCATGCTTCTATTATGTACTTTTATTTAAGTTATTATCTTCTTAAAAGCTAAATGTGATTTAAATTTGGTAAATTTGGGAATGCTGGTAAGAAAGAGAAAAGTTATATCTCAAGGTGATTAACAGCACAGTTCCCCTAGAATATAAATGTCTGAATTTGAATCTCAGCTCCAGTCCTTCCTGAGTCCAGCTGAGTGTTACTGGATAAGCCACTGTACTCTCCAGTTTTCAATAACCTCATCTGCACAATAGAGATTAAAATGGCACTTACTTATTAAGATTAATATGAGGAATAAATAAATCTATGTTCAACACTGAACATGCTGAGTGATGTTATCCAAAAATAGACTTCCTTACCAAGTGTAATTTGTATAGACCTTTAATTTTCACCTACTTTAGCCATCCTCTGAATTATGTTAAGTTTTCGTCAGCAGTGTTTTTTTATCAGGAGTGTTTATCAGAATTACCTAGAGATCTTTTTAATTTTTTCCCAAAAGACACATGCCTTAATGAATAACAATCACAAGAGAAGGGGATATAGACATGCCTGTTTTGACAAAGTTACACCAGTTATTTTTTCAGGAACCATTTAGGATGCAAGCTGAGTGAAAGAGTTCAAAATAAATGATATATTTTGTTGATAGACTGTACACCTGAGTATCAAGGAAGTGTTAATTTTCATTCTCTAAAAATGAGTGTTTTGATGCTCCTAACCATCCTTAGAGAGATTTTTTTTTTTTTTTGGCAGAATAGGACTAGAAAATTGAACACTTGTAGGTCATTTAAAGTTAGATTCATTTATAGTTAACTTACAACTGAAACCTTAAAAAATATATTTACCATTTCCAAGTTGATGATAATACAATTAAGTACTTCTGATTTATTTAGGTATCATAACATGCACATTAAAATATATAGAGTTGAACAGGCAATGGTCAGTAGTTCCCTACTATCTAATACAAATAGATATATTAAGATATTTATTTCCTCTTAGGTTTGGAGAGAGAGAGGACAATGTGACTGCCAGAGCAATGAAGGGTTTTTGAAGTGGGTACATCTGAAGTCAAGGATATTCTCCAATTAATATCTCTGGCTCTAAATAACCAATAATTTAAGGTACATTTGCCTTATTCAATGCATCCTTTGAGGGTAGGCTCACTTCCTGTTGGAATCTGCCTTTACTCTGAAGTGTAGTTTGTACTTTAATGCAATTTCACTTGTGGGTTTCAGAAATCCCTTGAAGCTATAGAACGCAAAGGCCAGCAAATTCACATTCAATCTAACAAGTGAAATGAAATCATGCATCTTTTGATTTAGAAGACATATCTCTTTTTATTTTTCATTTATTTTGAAGTATTTTTACCATTCAGGAAAACAGAAAATGTGACTTTTAGTGAGACAGTTTGGCATTTGGGAAGACCTTCCATCCCTAACTTTCCTAGACCCAAATGACTCCTCTGAGCCAAGGGAGAGGGTATAGCTCAGGAAACTACATTCAGTATCCTGTAATAAACCATCATGGAAAAAAGAAAAAAATATAGATTATATATATAATCAAGATGAGAAACCTAGAGCTCAGAATGCTTAAGTTCTCCAATTGGCAGGTCTTACGTGGTGGAACAGAAGTCGGGACTCAGGAAGGAGTGACTATGCAGCACATCATACCCACGATGCCATGTCTTTTTGGAAGGTGCTCCTTTGACCAGTGTTTACCAAGCATGTAACCATTTACTCATTTGCTGAATTAGAAAAAAAAAATTTTTTTTTGAGAAGTCTTTAGTGGAGAATAGTCTAGTTCCTTACAGAAGTATGGCTACATTGTGTCAAATCTGATAAGAATCTGTTAGAAGAGATATCTTTCAAATTCTTTCCAAAGTTTAATATTATTCAGGCAATGCTTTTGCTGCTAAAACGCTCTTCCCATGATTTCCTATTTAAGCTTCTTGCTTGCTATTCTGTTCTCAGTACAGTTGCTAATTTTTCAATTCCAGTGTACTTAATCTACAGTTTGGATGATGGCTTCAGTTGTCATAACTAGCTGATATACTTTCTAGCTCCATATTTCATACAGAAGTAAAACAGTCCTGGATAGAAAAGAAATGCTGTATTATCATTTTCTACTAGTAATTTCTCTTAATTATGCAAATCATAGCAATGGTTGAAAAGAGAAATGGTACTTTTTATAAAAATAAAATTATGATTGTTAAGCTAAATATTTTCAATGTCATATACATAGTCCATAGCCAAAGTTGAAATATAGTCAGTTAGGCCATCTATTGCTAGTTCAACACTTGAGGTCAAATTTAAATGGTCAAGACAAAAGGAAAATTGTTATTTTAAAATTTTATTATGAGAGTTGAAGTCAAAGAGTATCAAGTCTAGACTTTTACCCCTGTTATCTAAGATCATGGCATCTGGTCCCATCACTTCATGGGAAATAGATGGGGAAACAGTGGAAACAGTGTCACACTTTATTTTTTTGGGCTCCAAAATCACTGCAGATGATGATTGCAGCCATGAAATTAAAAGAACTTACTCCCTGGAAGGAAAGTTATGACCAACCTAGATAGCATATTCAAAAGCAGAGACATTACTTTGCCAACAAAGGTCCGTCTAGTCAAGGCTATGGTTTTCCCAGTGGTCATGTATGGATGTGAGAGTTGGACTGTGAAGAAAGCTGAACACCAGAGAATTGATGCTTTTGAACTGTGGTGTTGGAGAAGACTCTTGAGAATCCCTTGGACTACAAGGAGATCCAACCAGTCTATCCTAAAGGAGATCAGTCCTGGGTGTTCATTGGGAGGACTGATGCTGAAGCTGAAACTCCAGTACTTTGGCTACCTCATGCAAAGAGTTGATTCATTGGAAAAGACCCTGATGCTGGGAGGGATTGGGGGCAGGAGGAGAAGGGGATGACAGAGGATAAAATGGCTGGATGGCATCACCGACTCAATGGACATGAGTTTGAGTGAACTCCAGGAGTTGATGATGGACAGGGAGTCCTGGTGTGCTGCGATTCATGGGGTCCCAAAGAGTCAGACACGACTGAGTGACTGAACTGAACTGAACTGATCTCTTATTGACTAAAGATGTTTATCTCTAGGTATCTTCAATATAATGCATTTGCATGCCAACTTAGGTTTCTTTTTTTTTTTTTTAACTGAGCATAGTTTGATACATGAATATTTCAAAAAGACTAAGGTATTATTTTTTCAGGGTTAGATTTAACTTTAATCTTTTTGACCATGTTTTAGATGTGCCTTTTATAAAATGCCTCCCAGATATCCCATTATGTTAAATTTTACTATAAAATTTAAGGTACACATCAGGAATATATCTACACTTGAGCACATTTTATATGGTGTATAGGTTAATGTCTCTTAATTCTCATTTTTAGATTTACATCTGTTTTCCTTGAAAAGTGACCTTTTGGATGTATGTTTGTGGTATGGCATTTTGGGGTTAGAGAAAGGTCACTACTTTAAGAAGAGTTTGCTCTAATGTTTGAGAATATTCAATTCTTCTATAAAGGGAAGAAAATCAAACAAGGTGTAACGTACATATGAGAAACACAAAGTTTTGATAGTATGTAAGATATAAGCTTATGTGCTGTGCTTAGATGCTCAGTTATGTCCAACTCTTTGTGACCCCATGGACTGTAACCCACCAGGCTCTTTTGTCCATGGGGATTCTCCGGGCAAGAAAACTGGAAGTGGGTTGCCATGACCTCCTCCAGGGGGAACTTCCTAACCGAGGGATAGAACCCAGGTCCCTTGCATTGTAGGCAGATTCTTTACTGTCTGAGACACCAGGAAAGCCCAAGAATATTGGAGTGGCTAGCCTATCCCTTCTCCAGGGGATCTTCCCAACCCAGGAATCAAACCGAGGTCTCCTGCATTGCAGGTGGATTATTTAACAGCTGAGCTACCAGGGAAGCTCATGAGTTGTAGGCAAAATGTAGTAAAAAGTGTAGGCAAAAAAGTAGCTTGTGAGTTGTAGGCAAAAATGTAGTAAGTGATAAATATACATAATAAAGCTAGTAGCTTGTAAATTAAGAACAGAATTGATGTGTAAAGTGTAAAACATAAGTCAATAATATGCGAAACATGCCAAAAATAGTGTCAGTAGAGAATATGGCAGAACAAACAATAAAGTGAACCAGAAATGGGAAGAGCAAGTACTGGTCCCATCACTTCTGGGCTGAGAGCTGTCACATCTCTACATTAGCCACCCAGTATGTTGACACTGATGACACCCAATACGTTCTATTCTGACTCCATAAGCACTCCACCAAGAAATGTAAATACAACCCAAGGTGGCTCAGCAGACTATTCACAAGTTCCCATGGTACCTTGTGTACTTGCCCCTGCAGCTTTGCAAGAGTGAGTGTGTATCACTGGCCTGGGGAACTTAATGTCTGTGGACCCTTTGCTCAAACCTCAATTCTGGTGCTTATAACCACACCTACTTTAGGGGAAGTTAACACATCAGAGAAAGAAACAGGACATAGAGCTTTGTGTAATTCCACATCCAGGAAGTATGGACTTTTCATCATTTACATGGTATCATAAGTGTGCTACGCTACCCTATATTTCTCATTTGTTTCTGGTTGTATGAGAAAATTAATTTAAAACACTGCATCTGTAAGCATTTTGATTGTTTGGCCTCTGGGATAGCTTACCTGGTAGTGTTGCTGCTGCTGCTGCTGCTAAGTCGCTTCAGTCGTGTCCGACTCTGTGTGACCCCATAGACGGCAGCCCACCAGGCTCCCCCATCCCTGGGATTCTCCAGGCAAGAACACTGGAGTGGGTTGCCATTTCCTTCTCCAATGCATCAAAGTGAAAAGTGAAAGTGAAGTCGCTCAGTCGTGTCGGACTCTTAGTGACCCCATGGACTGCAGCCTACCAGGCTCCTCCATCCATGGGATTTTCCAGGCAAAAGAGTACTGGAGTGGGGTCCATTGCCTTCTCCCAATTTCCTATGTGGCATTGACCTTGATTACTACGCACTTGGAAAACATACATGTTCTGGGCAGAAGGGTCTAGAGTGAGTTGGGAATTTAACCAAGTAAATCTTCAAGGAGTATGTATGGTTTGATGGTAATGTAGCTTCTGTGTAAATCCTCCTCAAACATAAATGGAACCAATATTTCTTGTTAGATCAATCAGTATGTTACCTCCAAGGAAGATTCAGGGGAAAATAAACTTAAAATCTAATGCTGAATAAATTATAGTTGTGCCTGAATGGGAGAGGAGTTTGGGAAGAATGGATACTTGTATATCTATGGTTGAGTCCCTTCGCTATCCACCTGAAACTATCACAACATTGTTAATCGGCTATACTCCAATAAAAAATAAAAAGTTCTTAAAAAATGTAGTTGTGTAGCTTGCCCCTTAACTATCATTTTGTTCACCTCATTATTATTTAAAATAGATCAAATGTGTGTACAATATGGCCTCCCAGATGGAGCTAGTGGTAAAGAACCTGCCTGGCAATGCAGGAGATGAAAGACTCAGGTTCCACCCTTGGGTCAGGAAGATACTTGGAGGAGGGAAGGGCAACCCACTCCAGTATTCTTGCCTTGAGAATTCCATGGACAGAGGAGCCTGACAGGCTACAGTCCATACGGTCTCAAAAAGTTGGACATGACTGAAGTGACTTAGCATGAATATACAATATATTATTACCAAAAATATTTCATAGTTATTACTGAGGGTTACTCTTTGAAAGATAATTTGAGTTGCCATTTTAAGTGAGTCTATTTCTATAACTTAACTGTCAAATAATGATAAAAACAATGCAATATTTCCCACAGGTCCTTTTCTTTTCTCTCAAGAGGCAAAGGAGTTAACTTCTATCTTATTTGTGACTCCAAACTAAAGAAGCACACATTTTAACAGTTTCTGTAAAAAGTTTGCTCATAGTCATAAGTCACATTAGTCCTTTGCATGACTTGGTGGCAAGCTTGGTTTTCTTTCCGAAACAAGATTTTTGCTTTTAATGTGTTCTTGGTCCTGAGAGACATACAAAATAGAACAGGGAAACTATTTTGAATTCAAAATATTCAGTCTGAAATCAATGCCATTGTTTTTTAATCAGGTAGAAAGAAAGCAGAGATCATAAAGTGGTAGTCTTGGTCCATTATAATGCTGTTTTTACTTTTATTTTAAATGTCTAGGGGCTCCAGGGGGATTCTGTACTTTATCATAGTTTCTAAGATCCCCTACCACCTTATTACTTTGCACAATTTCTACTTGACTAGAGAAGACATCTCAGGCTGTCAGGACACGATTTGGGCATGTTTAATGCTCAGGGAGTACATTTGAGGAAAACAATGGTGACAAATTACCCATGGAACAAATTTCACCAAAAAGATGAAATTTCAAATGGCTTCAGCAAATTATAGTGGAGTTGTACCCTTATTTTCCTTATCTCTGTTGCTCTGAATTATCTTTATTGTTAAATCTACTTGTATAATGCAATGATTTACTATTATAAAATGCATCTTATTGATTTATTTACTCATCATCTATTATTTTCTACTTTGAAGAAATGTTTAAAATAATAAAAAATTTCATATTGAATATAACTTGCTCAAAAATAAATGGAACATTGTTATTTTTTATAGAAACCTTTTGTCATCTCCAAAAGAAAGATCCAAGGGGAGGAAAAAAATCTTTCGAATTCCATGGCTAAACTTTGGCGTCTGGGGACACATTTTTCCTACTGGGGACACTTTTTCTTATTCTTCCCACTAAATACAGTGAGAAGCCCTGGAAACTTATATATATATATACATATAAATTATATGAATATAATTAAATAATTCAAACATAAACAGTTCAAAAATGTAAATTACATATAACTATATGTTGTATACAATCTTATGTTGTTATATACATATAAATATCTAACATAAAGGTGTATATTTATACATAGTATATACATTTATGTTTATATATATGCAAAATAAACATAAGAAGAATGAAAAGTAGAGTCATGAATGCAGACTGGACTGGCTAGGCATCCTGGGACTCAAGGAATAACACTGAGCTGAGTTCCCTGGGTTTTCTTTCTTCTTTACGTATTCCAGTCCATCCTAAAGCAGATCAGTCCTGGGTGTTCATTGGAAGGACTAATGTTGAAGCTGAAACTCCAATATGTTGGCTAACTGATGCGAAGAGCTAACTCATTTGAAAAGACCCTGATGCTGGGGAAGACTGAGGGCAGGAGGAGAAGGGGACGACAGAGGATGAGATGGCTGGATGGCATCACCGACTCAGTGGACACGGGTTTGGGTAGACTCCAGCAGTTGGTGATGGACAGGGAGGCCTGGCGTGCTGTGGTTCATGGGATCGCAAAGAGTCAGACACGACTGAGCGACTGAACTGAACTGAACTTACATATTACAAAAGCCAGTAACCTTCCCAATAGTATCTGTTTTCTTTAGCTAAAGGACCAGGAAAGAAAGAGCTTAACAAGAGAGAAACTTCTAGATGATAACCCTAGAGGAGGATGAAAGTAGACCTGTAACCTGGTAAGACACAGTGTCTAGGAGCGCACAAAGGGTCCAGGTTTCAATAGAAAATCATTAATCGTACCAGGAACCTGCAAAATCTCAACTAAAATGAAAAAACCAATGGATGCCATTATCAAAATGACAAAAATGTTAGAATTATCTGGCAGTTTTTTTTAAAAACAGACATTTCATCTGAGTATAAATAAATTTAAAATAGGCACATTAAGGCATATTTAACATAATTCATCATTAGAGAAATGGAAACTAAAATCACGATAGGCTATGACTACACACATAACCATAATTTGCAGAATGAAGAAAAAAAAAACATGACAGTGGAAAATGCTTATGAGGAAAGAAAAACTGAATCACTCATATCTTGATGATGGGAAAGTGCTGTGGTGCAGCCATATTGAAAAGATGGCATTTTCTTAAAAACAACAACAACAACAACCCTAAACATATCACCCAGTAATTGCCCTTTCTGGGCTTTTATTCCAGAGAAAGAAAAACTTATGTCCACACAAAATCCTGTACAGAAATGTTCATAGTGATTTTATTCATAATAGCTAGAAACTAGAAAAAGCCCAGATATTCCATTTTGTATAATTAATTGAGCACAGCATAGAACATACATATCATGGAATATCATTCAGGAATAATAATAATAATAAAACTATTGATATATGCAACAACCTAGATAAATCTCCTGAGTATTGTGCTGAGTGAAAAAAATCCAACTCCGAAGTTATTTACTGTATAATTCCACTTACTTACTAGTCTCAAAATAAAAAATTTGAATGGAAAACAAATTAAGTGGTCGCCAGGATTAAGGACTGGAGGGAACATGAGGAGAGCTCAAAAGGGTCTTCAGTGTGGTTCTAAAAGAGTAAAACAGAAATGTTTTGTATCTTGACTGTATTTCTGTGTCAATATCCTGGTTGTGAAATTGTACTATAGTTTTGTAAAATGTCACCAGCGGGGACAAGGGTAAAAGGGACACTTCTCTGCTTTATTTTTCTGTAACTGCATGCAAATCTACAATCCTCTCAAAATAAAAATTTATTTAAAATAAGTCAATTGAATATAATATCTCTGCAGATGATCTGGTTATGTAACTTGTACCTTTTGCTTCCCTTTAGTCCTCCTTTATTATTTTTAAAATAGACAAATTGATAAGTAACCTTCAAGTATCACTCATACTCATAATTACCAACTAATTTTTGTGAGTTAATCTATTTTTCCCAATCTAAGTTTCTATCAGGGCAGTGGATATAAAGGGATAGCCACAATGATGATATTTCTCTGGCAACATAGCATCTTTGAAAAGAGGAGAGTTTAGCCCAGGAGAAATATGAGTACCGTCTAAGAAAATCCTGGGACAGAAGCACCTTGAAATTCTGCTCTACCTCCTGTCAGAAAAGATTCTGGTGAATCCTGGAGTGTGGCAAATTCTAATACAATTACTGAATATAATCAAGGTAGTGGGATATAGACTGGGAATTAATTGTTTGGAATGCAATGCTACTTCGCTGGACAAGCAAGACTTATCTTTGGAAACCCATTAGAAATAATCAAGATTGGAAGAAATTGCTTGAGAAATAGGCTAGAGGGACACAGTCCAGCCCGACAGCTAAGGGACCTGGAACCCAAGAGGTCTGAAGAAGAAGGACTAGACCCAAAGATGTGCCCGGCCTAATGAAGGTACAGGTGAACAGGCTTTGCATGCCATGGCAGTTTAGCCTTCTGGCACGAGATAACAGAGTTATTTCCAAATCCAGTTTACCTTGCGGGGAAGTGCTGAACATCACACTAGAATGGAGTCATAGTGGGCTAGTGTGGAGCCAATTGGCGGGCTTCCGGGTCATTCTTTTAAAATCAAGGAATGCATTTAGAGTGGAGCAGGAACTGTCTCAGCAAAATGAGGTGACTGTATGGAATGGACTTCGGGGCCCTCCCGCTTTAGCATTAAATCAATGAATCTGTGCATGAATAAAATCTAAACTGTGTTTTTTTTCTGATTGTGAACTTTGTGGATATAAATGGTTATAATCTGCTTTGGTTCATTTTGAAAGTTAATGAGAGGTCAAAATAAAATAATTCAAAATAGCATAAATATTATAAAATAAACAAGAATAGTATTTTTGAATAGTAATGTGCTTTTAGTCAACTATCTATTTAGTCGCTCAGCCCTGTCTGCCTCTCTGCAAACCAATGGACTGTAGCCTCACCAGGCTTCTCTGTCCATAGACTTCTCCAGGCAAGGATATTGGAGTGGGTTGCCATTTCTTTTTAGTCAACTACTTCTCACAATATTTGGAAGGTGTAATGATAAAATAAATTTGTGCCAGAAAAGGCCCGCATTGGTCTCTAATATTTCTGGAGATAACAAAATGAAAGGAGAAAATTATCCATAAATTATGATCGTTCTGTGTCCAGAACATTTGGTGGATAAAATGAGACCAAAAAATCCAAATAATAAATGACAAAGGAGTAGAAGTAACTTTTATTTTTAAATACCGTATTTACTCTAACACCAGGAACTGCGACACACTACCCTATATAATCCATTGTATGCATTAACTTCTTGCTCTTTTTACTTCACTGATTTTGTATTCAGATTATTAACTCCCTGATGCTTCACTTTTAAGCACAATGTGTTATCATGCAGAATTAATTTGAAAAGTACTTTCTGAATCTCATCAGTGTTTATTCATGCAGAAAAACTGAAAAAAAAAAACCATTATTGAATAACTTTTAAACTAGGGGGAAAAGTAAAATCAGATATTAGATGAATGCGTGCATACATCTATTCAAATGTAAAGCATCCTTAAACATCCTCAAACTAGCAGTTGCCTTTTTGATTTTTTAGTTTTGCTTAATCTTAGTAGAGTTTCCCTAAAGCCTATACAGTGATGCTGTTATAACTAAAGATTATCTTTTATCATTTAATAGAAATACCCATGACGTATAATTTCATTTCATTTTGGTTGATGAGTTGGAAGATATTACATACTTTCAATGTAGTGGTCAGTTAACCTTTGTGTTAAAGGGAGACTTGGTCAAGAATTTTAAATTCGATATTTTCTTGTCTATTTAAAGGTAATACTTAATAATTAAACACTGATATATTTTCTTTAAAAAGAGCATATTGATAATACCAATTCAAAATGGGAGAAGCCAGTGGAGCTGATGGGCATTGAGTTCTGTGTCATGTTCTGGTCACTAAGCAAAATGCTTCTCATTATTAACCATTTAATCTTCATGACAATCTAGGAAGCAAATGGGGTTATTCAACCCATTTTACAGAGAAGGAAAGTCTTGAAGAGCAAAAGTGTCTGTGTGATGTATCAGAGCTAGAAAATGTTAGTGTTCTGCTGTTCTGGCTACAGGACATGTAGTTCTGAACCATTCACTCTCCTGTTCCTCTTAAAATAATGCATTAAAAGAATAGAAAAAAGTCACATGAAAAATTGTCATTTAACTATATTCTCAATAGACACTTGGAAAAAGCTCCTGCAGGAACTATGCTGAAATATAATATTTTATCACCATATTCATGGTCAATTTATATGCTTACAGTTTGTGAGTGAGATATAAGAAAATGCTGATTGGCTTATAAATAATATTTTCATTTTCTCTTGTGTAGAAAAATAGGCTGGAGGATAAATTACATATCCTGAATGGTTGCCTGTCTTTTCTGGGATAAAAGAAAGATGACTTTGAATATGAGCTTAAGAAATTACATGGGCCAGTTGGTCAAGCTGCCAATAGGACAGTTATAACATCATCACCTGCAAACAAATTATGATATTCTCGTTTCTAGTCAGCAGAACTTTTCTGTGGTGAAGATTGCTTTTGTTTCTCAGGAGAACATTCAGTGACAGAGAAGGAGATTCAATAAGTCAGAGCAACTGCCTCAGATATCCCAGGTTAAGACCTCTTACAAAGGTCAAGAACTAATCACAACAGCTGCTTAGTTACCCAGCAGAATAATAAATAGTTCCCAAGCCAATCTCTCTGTAGGTAAACACAGAGGTCTCTCATTCTTCATTGCAACATTTTAACATGAATTGTAAAGAGTGCTCTTGTTTACCAGGCAGATGTTAAAGCATTAATGGTGTACTATTTACAACTCCTCAGTGGATGTCAAAGTTTGTGTTTGCTTGCCTTGAACATTCATTATCAACACAGCTGCCGGATGGTCTGGGAGATGTTTGAACCATTGCTGAGAACTGCTGCTAGGAATCACGTTCTCAGCACAGGAATAGCAGCCATATGCATCTCATGGTAATGCACATATATGGAGCTCCTTATCTTTCAATCTGTTTTCCCATATCAAAAGGAATACATCCTATTCATTTTGAGAGTCATATGAGAGTCTCCTTCCATCAAAGATGAAATGTGGTGATCAATATGTATTGTCTTTACCGCTTACAGCAATAACTGTTCAATATTTAATTGGTCTCAAGCTGTGTGGCATTGACTGCTCTGACCAAGATACTGGACAAGCAACAAGCTTTCAATTTGTTCTACCAAGAAAGAGACAATAGTGCAAATGGTATGTGGGGTGGAGAAAAAAATCAGCAACCACCAGCTATAATAAATAAATGAACTTGGATTGTAACAAGGAGGCATTTCCTATTTAATTTTCAAAGTGAATGTAATAGAATTTGCTTTGACTCTTCCATGGGAGCACACTTCACATTATATATTAAGAAATGACTCTTGACATCTAACAAAAGCTAATATTGTACAACTTTCTAACACAGGGTGAATTATATGAATTATTTTTTATTTTGAATTGACTCATTCAATTGTGGTAAGATAAAAGACATGATTTTATAAAATTTTTGAATTTCTTTTTATTGTGGTTGCTAGTATATAAGTTTTGTAACAATTCAAGGGACCAAAATGCTCTCATCAGTTTTGTTTTAGATTATAATCATAAAGTTATATGGTAACTAACTTTAACTTTATTTAAAAATCTATTTTGCCTATGATTTCTGTAAAAGCAGTGACAACAAAACATTTATTCTTTAGGTTGATATTGTATTACAGAGGAACTAAGTGAGCACTAAAGTTGAGTAGACATAATAAACTTAGAGATTCTTAAGCCGCTTCCCATTTACAATAGAGTAGAAGTGAAGAGTAAACATATGAGGACTTTTTCTCTTATTTCTATTATGTTGGCCAAAAAGTTTGTTTGGTTTTTCCATAAACCATTATCAATATTTTGATTCTATGTATCAAGTGAATTAATAGATTTGCAATACAGTGGAAGGGGAAAAAAGAGACAAAAGTTCTCCAGCTATCTTGGTCCAAGGGGAGGAGCTAAAGCAGATACTAACTGGACTTCCTGTTTTCCAGGAGCTAGAGTCTGGATTCTTGGTTCACATCCTTATATACATGTGTGTGAGCTAGAGTTTGATCTGGAGTTTGCAAGAACTGTACTGTTCAGAATATCATATTGGTTACCAGTGTTCTTGGCTACTAACAAAATCCTTACATTGTGACAATATCCTTGTTTTTTTCAATCACTGAAAATTAGTTCATGCTTCAATAAATCCCAAGTATGTTTTCAGTGTCCAAGGGCTGGGTTTCTATTTAGGTGGAGCAAACAGCTGCCAGGCGGAATGAGTTCAGAGGCTCTAACTCCTCCGCCTTCCTTGCCTGATTCCAAAATCTGCTTTCCACACCTGTTCACCAACTTAGGACATTCCTTTAAGAGGACAAAAGCTTTCGATTTATAATTAGAAATATGACTTAGGAATGCCCTCTGCTAGAGAGTTCCAGGCACAGCCACCCAGGTTACTTTATGGGGTGTCAAATTTCTCTTGGCTTTGGCTGCTGCCCAGAACCCTCGGGAAAATCTTTCCACTGTGTTGCTCTCCAGCCCACCACCATCTTCTTGATGTGTAAGCTCATAGCAGTGATGATATGTCCGTTGGAAGCTTCATTAAAACAGACAAAATTCAAAAGCTGTTACACATCTTTCAAGAGATAAGTTCCACGACATAGAGCCCCATGGGATTTTTGCTCGGTGTAAGAAATGTGTAGCTTTATTAGGAAAACCCTCCACGGATCACTAGTACAAAGTCCGAGGTACTCCCTCTGCCATAGCCTGCTGCCCACATGACCTTCCCCCTTTACCTTCTACTGCAGTAGGGTTCAAAGGGTGTGATTGAGGCCCATTTTCAAATGCAAAGATTTAGGTATTTTATTTGAAGAAAGTGAAAGTTCCACACCAGTTTTTACAGTGCTTCAGAAAATTGAAGTGGAAAAGTCTTATTTTCCAGAATTTTTGGAGTACTGCAGTCACTTATAGCCCTGGGTCACAGTTTGGGTAGAACTGTACACTTTCCTGACCAAACTCTTCCTGTGTGTCAGGCGACTAGACTCTTGAACATTTCAGTAAGCACATGAATTTTCATCAGCTCTGGTTCAACTGGTACCCCTGTTCACACAGCACTTATGCCCCCTCATGACTGCATCACTTGGTCAATGTGGTTAAATAATATTAGAAAACATTACTTTTACCTTTGATCTAAATTTGTTAGCACATGCGGGAAAGGTTTATATTATACCAGTGTGGCTAATACAGTGTGGTGCGTATTTCATGAGAAATCCTGATGTGTCTTTACCAGATTTATGTGTGGATTACGGTATTCCAATAGCTTTAGCAATACAGTTTATACCAGGAATGTCTAACTTGAGGCAATTTTACTTTCAACCTAACCACTGTGAAGGGGTTGAATCATTGTTGCTCCACCCTTTCAAGCTAAGAGCCCTTCTGCTTTCAACTATAGAAGTAAAATAGCACCTGCTCTATTTGCACAGGTTAACTGAGACCTTCCCCCAAACTGATGGAGTTTTCCATTGTCCCCAAAGTAAGGGGAAAAAAATCTTCTCTTTCTTCAACAGAATTTTTATCAGTTTTCTTTGAGCTAACAAGGATCCCCTAAAACTGGCTTGAACAACTGGAAGTTCACGGTTCACATATTGCTGAAGCCTGGCTTGGAGAATTTTGAGCATTACTTTACTAGCATGTGAGATGAGTGCAATTGTGCGGTAGTTTGAACATTCTTTGGCATTGCCTTTCTTTGGGATTGGAATGAAAACTGACCTTTTCCAGTCCTGTGGCCACTGCTGAGTTTTCCAAATTTGCTGGCATATGGAGTGCAGCACTTTCACAGCATCATCTTTCAGGATTTGGAATAGCTCAACTGGAATTCCATCACCTCCACTAGCTTTGTTCGTAGTGATGCTTTCCAAGGCCCACTAGACTTCACATTCCAGGATGTCTGGCTCTAGGTCAGTGATCACACCATCGTGATTATCTGGGTCGTGAAGATTTTTTTGTACAGTTCTTCTGTGTATTCTCGCCATCTCTTCTTAATATCTTCTGCTTCTGTTAGGTCCATACCAT